>NW_026731972.1:592500-1001853 GCF_028476545.2 Physella acuta
ACACTCCCTGCCTGTTCACTTAATCGATTCATGTGTTGAGGTGAAAATCAAATGGCAGATATAAACTCATTCCTGGCAGAAAACTTCTGATAGCGCAGATACAACAGTTCCCTGCCATTTAACACGGATACAACAGTTCCCTGACTGCTGGTATGTATACAATAGCCCACAAATAGTTAACGAAGATATCAAATCACGTGGTGTATTCTTGTATGACGGGGTACACACATCTGAGCTGGATATGCTTTAAGACGGAGAAGAATTTACAGGTCTGGTCAGCTATTGGAATATTTGACCAGAGGGGAGGGGGCGGCGTGGCAACACATTTGGACACATCACCTCTAGGGGTGGGGTGGGGGGTTCAACACAGTCGTTCATATCAGCTCTAGAGGGGGGGGGGTTGTGGGGCAACAGAGTCGAACATATCAGCTCTATGGGGGGGGGGGGGGGGTTGTGGGGCAACAGAGTCGTACATATCAGCCCCTCACTGGGCGCCGAGAACCGCGACAATCCCGGGCTAAAAGGGTTGCCTTGTCCCGGGTAATGATCCGTCCTTGCTCTCACACCCCTCAACACAAGGGCGCCGTACAGTTGGGGGCCCGTGTGTCGGGGGGCCCTTTCTGCTGGCATTCACGAATTTCTGTTTGATTCTCGCCGATTCCTCGTCGTGAGCTGCTGGAATTGGTTTTCAAGGGTGTCTGATGAAAATCAATTTGGGCTTGAAGAAAGTAATTTTTAAAATCACTTGGAGGACCCCCTCACCGGAAGTCGCGGCAATGGCGGCCAGATTTCGTGGCCAGGTTTTGATAAAAAGGAAGGTTAAAAACTTGCCAGGTTCGCTGCTAGCAATGAAATTGTTGCAGAAGATCACAAACTTGTATCGGGCAGATTAAATTTTTCGGAGAAATTTCGAGCGGGGATGTTTTGTCGAGTGCCAGTAAATTGGCATCAAATTCTCCGCGTATCTGGCATAACGACATGCTTTGGGTATCACGTCATCACACCTCTTGTTATTTACCTAATGCAGTACCCACTAGCGCCGACCAGGTAGAAAGAAAACGAGTTATTTAAACACTAGAAAGGAATTTTGAAACGTTATTCGTGATCCTTGATGCTAAAATAAATGTTAAATAAATTTGAAACCACTTCACACATGGGATCGCGTCAGCTGTTTGCCTTTTGCCGAAAGCAAATCAAGTCTACCTCATTAAAATCTGGATTTATTATTTCTAAACGAAATTCTTTAGAAAAATGTTTCCATGTAACTGTAATTTGATGATAAGGTTCTGTTATCCATTCATGTTTGTGTACGTTCACAAATATTTGTTTAGGTTCACCAGGGTTCTCAAATGTTTGACAAATGTGAACTCACTCAGATATTTTTTGCGAACAATTACAGATATGTGTGAACCCACACAGATATTTGGGAACAATCAAAGATACTTGTGAACAATCACAGATATTTGTAAACCCACACAGATATTTGAGAACAATCACAGATACTTGTGAACAATCATAGATATTTGTGAACCCACACAGATATTTGTGAACAATCATAGATATTTGTGAACCCACACAGATATTTGTGAACAATCACAGATATGTGTGAACAATCACAGATATGTGTGAAAATTCAGATATTTTTTGTTAACAGACACATATTTCTGAACCCTGTTAACACACATACACTAGATCTCTGACTATTCAAACATATACCAAATCACGTCACTGTTCCAGTGCCTAGCGTGATGCATGTGATTTCCAGGCTCTCCCAGAGCCAACAAACAATCCACAAGCCGGCAAACAACATTACTACCAGAGCCGGCAAACTATCAACATTACAACCAGAGCCGGAAAACTATCAACATTACAACCAGAGCCGGCAAACTATCAACATTACAACCAGAGCCGGCAAACAACATACAATCAACATTACTACCAGAGCCAATAAACAATCAACATTACAATCAGAGCCGGCAAACTATCAACATTACTACCAGAGCCGGCAAACTATCAACATTACAACCAGAGCCGGCAAACTATCAACATTACAACCAGAGCCGGCAAACAACATACAATCAACATTACTACCAGAGCCAATAAACAATCAACATTACAATCAGAGCCGGCAAACTATCAACATTACAACCAGAGCCGGCAAACTATCAACATTACAACCAGAGCCGGCAAACAACATACAATCAACATTACTACCAGAGCCAATAAACAATCAACATTACAATCAGAGCCGGCAAACTATCAACATTACAACCAGAGCCGGCAAACTATCAACATTACAACCAGAGCCGGCAAACTATCAACATTACAACCAGAGCCGGCAAACAACATACAATCAACATTACTACCAGAGCCAATAAACAATCAACATTACAATCAGAGCCGGCAAACTATCAACATTACAACCAGAGCCGGCAAACTATCAACATTACAACCAGAGCCGGCAAACAACATACAATCAACATTACTACCAGAGCCAATAAACAATCAACATTACAATCAGAGCCGGCAAACTATCAACATTACAACCAGAGCCGGAAAACTATCAACATTACAACCAGAGCCGGCAAACAACATACAATCAACATTACTACCAGAGCCAATAAACAATCAACATTACAATCAGAGCCGGCAAACTATCAACATTACAACCAGAGCCGGCAAACTATCAACATTACAACCAGAGCCGGCAAACAACATACAATCAACATTACTACCAGAGCCAATAAACAATCAACATTACAATCAGAGCCGGCAAACTATCAACATTACAACCAGAGCCGGCAAACTATCAACATTACAACCAGAGCCGGCAAACAACATACAATCAACATTACTACCAGAGCCAATAAACAATCAACATTACAATCAGAGCCGGCAAACTATCAACATTACTACCAGAGCCGGCAAACTATCAACATTACAACCAGAGCCGGCAAACAACATTACTACCACAGCCAGAAAACTATCAACATTACAACCAGAGCCGGCAAACAACATTACTACCACAGCCAGAAAACTATCAACATTACTACCAGAGCCGGCAAACAACATTACTACCAGAGCCGACAAACAACATTACTACCAGAGCCGGCAAACAATCAACATTGCAACCAGAGCCAGCATACAATCAACATTACTACCAGAGCCGGCAAACAACATTACTACCACAGCCAGAAAACTATCAACATTACTACCAGAGCCGGCAAACAACATTACTACCACAGCCGGCAAACTATCAACATCACTACCAGAGTCGGCAAACAACATTACTACCAGAGCCGGCAAACAACATTACTACCAGAGCCGGCAAACAATCAACATTACTACCAGAGCCGAAAACAATCAACATTACTACCAGAGCCGGCAAACAATCAACATTACTACCAGAGCCGGAAAACTATCAACATTACTACCAGAACCGGAAAACATCAACATTACTACCAGAGCCGGCAAACAATCAACATTACTACCAGAGCCGGCAAACAATCAACATTACTACCAAAGCCGGCAAACAACATTACTACCACAGCCGGCAAACTATCAACTTTACTACCAGAGCCGGCAAACAATCAACATTACTATCATAGCCTAGTTGTACACAGTTCTCAAGTGACTCTATAGTGGACTGTCCGTTTCAATAGCCATCGTCCAGTCATCGGCCAGTCATCGGCCAGATCCAATTTTGGGGGAGTTAGTTGTGTAAAGAGAGAAAATGACCATGATGACGCGGTCTGAATAGACTGGCCAGTTTTTTCTCTTATCCTCGGACAATCTGGCACAAACGAAGCAGTAAAGATTGGCCAGGGACGTGAAGAATGGCCTAGCCGGCAAGTCAAGCCGTTCTAAATATTTGGCTGCTGCAAGGGGGAGTAACTATCTTTATTAGCCTCATAGATATACCAAGAGGGGGAGTAACTTAGTGTCTTTATTGGCCTCACACATATCATCAAAACTCGCTTGAACTGATTTTTTTTTCCTAGCCAGTTTACGTTTGTTGAGAAAGTCAGTGCAATAGTGGTCATTTACATAGGTGAAATTATACCAGATAACATAGAAGGAATAGTGTGCAAAGTCTGACTAAATATTCTATATCGTACAATATTTTGACGCATCTGTATGAATAGAAAGCGAAATAAATATTGTTATGAGCTACAATAATACAAATTGTTTTAAAGTTGAATAAAAAGTATTTTAGTTACAATGATTTTTGAGTATATTCAATTAATTAATTAATCAAATGTATCTTATTTGCAAAATTTTATTATTATTTCATTTTTATTTCTGTTTTGTATTTAAAATACTCCCAGTAAATTATACAACTTGTCTGTTATAATGATTGTAATTCAATAGTAGGATGGGTCAAGGATTAAGTTATACACAACATCAGTATGTGAAATCAGGTTGTGGGTTAAATGAGAAGAATGCAAACAGACAAAGTTTATACGTCTTTTTTAGTATAGTTTTTTTTAAAATAGCTTTCTTTAGTGGTGACGATAGTTTGGAAAAACTAAAAGTACACGGAAGTTTATTTAGAATGAATTTCAACCAGAAATAATGTGGACCTGTTAAAATACGTCAGGCGAATCTTTTTCATTCACAAGAAAAACGCAGTTGATGAGGCTAGCCTTTCTGCTTCTTGAGTGGATTAATTAAAGACATTCTGATTGACAGGCTAATGCGGGTGTTGATAACCAGGCTAATTAAGTCTGGTGACGTCTTCAGATCATGTTGGGCTTATGCTAATTTCTAATTACGTAAAAAAATGTTAATGGAAAATAGCCTGATTATAAGCTAAGATTAGCTGATTGAAGTGATAATTTGAGGCCACTATGTTTTTGCTTTGGTTACTTCTGTGTACTGAAATACAGGCCACTTTGTAATTGTTACAGTTCCGGTACTACTTGATGGATTGCCTAATTTTTTACTACCATTATATATAAAAAGGGGCTTATAAATATATATATATATATATATATATATATATATATATATATATATATATATATATATATATATATATATATATATATATATATCGACTCTACTCAATATCGACTTCTTTGCTGATTAACCACCGGAAAGGAATACCCTGCCCCCACCCCTCGCCAATTTGCTTCACGATGGCTAGGCCCATGCATTGAATCAACATCGAGCAAGTCTCATAGAAAACTCCCATGTATCTCTAGCTCAACAGTTAAATGTTGTGCTCTAGCTACGCCCCTGGCCACGCCAGTCCGCCCCTGATCATGCCAGCCCGCCCCTGTGTATATAAACATCCGAAAAAACAACAAAGGATGCCATTAAAGAGAGAACACAAACAAAAAAAACGAGGTTTGAAATCGTCTGTTTTCTCAAGGTGCAGAATTCTTATCGTTTTCTACCAACATGCCATTCAATCTCGCGAGTTCTTTGTGCTGCCTCGTTGCTCTAGAGATATCCTATTCCATAATCCGCGCAGTAGATTATATTTTTTTAATTTAAATTCAAATTCGTAATCTAGACTTATTGAGATATTATAACAATATGTTACCATTCAATAAATATATGAATAATATAAGGATAACTAAGTACTCATAGAAAAGTTTAGCATAATAACTACATGAAAAAATCGATACATTGTATAATTTTGTAAAATCTAAGCTAAATTGTGCCCGCTACTGCAATATGTGCAGTGAGCTATTTTTGCTATTTATTTTTTTCTAAATCCAGGAATTGGATATCTATAAATATCATCTGCGCATGTCTAAACTCGAAGACCGACCGAACATGAGATTTTAATACACGTAGCTAATTCTTCAGATTATACGTATTATACTAGATAGGAAATCATGCATAACTGGGATAGACTCAATTATAGATTATAATTTAAATGGACTAATAAAATCTAACTGCAGAAGAAAAGAGTGATCTAATACATATTCTGTATGTTTTCTGTATAAAAGGCAGGTATCTAACTTCATATACCTAGGTCACAGAAACAGGTGAACTCTACTTCACTTGCTCCACGGACCGTTAGGTTCGAAAAGGGAACTTAACTATTTACCTAACTTAAACATTAAAACAAGAAAAAAAATTGTTATAAAACTCATTAATTATCCATGAAAGATGTTGATTACAGCAGACACCAACACAGAGCTGATCGTATCGAACATGGTTGGTTACACCACAGCGAGTGTGGGTACCAAACTACTAAATACTTGTGCTGTATAGAGAAGAAATCAGACTCAGATTCTGGTGTCAGAAAAAAAAGAGGAAAACACGTCTTTGAACAGATTAGAAAAACTGAGAAAAAAATTGTTTTCTCTGAAAATACTGCTGTCTGCACTAAATGGGAAATGTCACTTTTTTGAGCCCACATCCCAGTGCATTTTTCTAAAGATATTTCTCGAATGTTCTACCAAATAGACAAGCGGTAACTTAAAGAGTAATTTTCTACCAAGCTGAAAAGTCTTACATATATTTTACTATATTGGTAAAAAGTGATCACTCAAGTAGAATTTATAGATATATTTTAACACATACTTTAAACCGTGTTATAAATAAGATAAATTTCGCTATCCAGTCTCTAGAAACGTACATATTTTCAGTGTTAGAGAGATACCAAAACAACGTTATGATAAATATATGAGAAATTATCCGTACAACATTTGTACGATCTAGTATCGCAAATCTAATTGTTGTGAGTCGGGTTGTTGCTAAATGTTTTTACAATGTTCGCAAGGTTTTTTAAGAACTACTTTGACTGAGATGAATTATAAGAATAATTTATAACAGGTTATAAAACGCTGTCAAAAATCTATAAAAACCACCGGTGAAGATGTTATAAAGGCGTCTTGTATATTTTGAAAATGCGCACTCAAGAATGTTTAAATAGCACCTTTTTTGGTCTTTGAAAGGCACATTCTGAGATGTTTGAAATATGCCTTCAAAGACGTTTAAAAAAACCCTCAATATTGTTCAAAAGAACCGGTTTCTATCGGATCTACAGGCCGTTTTACAATGTGCTCTATACATATTTGGAGAATCTTTACATTCCTTCAAAAGTGTTAGTTTACTGACCAGGGAGAATACGTTTTTTGAGTTACCTGACATTTTATTTACCTATGTCAAAACTTTTATCTTTAAGCTTAGAGATAACATGTAACATCTTAACCAACATTTTTCATAAAAGAGTTTATCGAACCTTTAATATAGGACACAGTAATGGAGGCATTTATATATATATATATATATATATATATATATATATATATATATATATATATATATATAATATATAATATATATAGGCCTATATAATATATATATATATATATATATATATATATATATATATATATATATATATATATATTTATATATATATATATATATATATATATATATATATATATATATATATATATATATATATATATATATATCGACCAGTTTAGCTTGTTTGGGTGTTGATGATTTGCACGTTGATATATTGAAGAGTTTTGAGCAGCTTTAATTGTTGCTGCTGTCGCACGTGTCACGGAGTGGTGGTGGAGGTGTGAAACACATGTGGGAATAGATGCAATGTCTGAAGAATTGTTAGCGCACTTTTAAACCGTCTTAAAACAATTTGTTTTAGAGATTATATTTTAATCATACAGGAAATAGTTTTAAGTGGTCCAGATTATCAAATGTAGTTATACAGTAAATAGCTTCAATTGGTCATAATTTTCAAATGTAATTAGCTTTAATTGGTCCAGATTTTTAACCTGGGGTAGACTCCCGTTTTAGTTTCTAAAAAAAACAAGTTTTCAATGATTTGCCAGAAAAATAACAGACACGTGATATTCATTAAAAATATGAATAGGAACATGTGTTTTTGTTTTGTTTTTAATGAGAATTTTTTAACAAAGTTAAAATATTTTTTGATACAGAAGAACCCTCGGTGAAATATCATTTTTATTCGGCCAAAAAACTCAAATGTAAAAAAAAAAATTATTACAAAACATGAGAATACAGAATTTTTTTTTTCAAACAAAAATGTCAACTGGAACTTGAGATTTGTTCCTTAACCTCTATTACAAAATTTTATTTTTTTAAAACCATTTTTCGACACCGTGCCAGGAGGGATGATGGAAGGCAAGCTGGCAGGAGAAACTATATCTCGAAGATCTAATAAACGCGTGGCCACTCCCTCGCATGACCCCAATTTTTCCTGGCAACATAAAACGTCACGCTCATAGCACGGTGTTGACACTTGCCTCAGAGAGCGGTGTTGACACAAAATGTATCCTAAGTTTTTTGTTTTGTTTTACATTAAATCTCTCTTATAACTGTAATAAATATTGGGATCTAAGCTTACGCTTATATATATATATATATATATATATATATATATATATATATATATATATATATATATATATATATATATATATATATATATATATATATATATACATATATATATATATATATATATATATATATATATATATATATATATATATATGTAACTAGTGTAGTTACCAGAGACGATAACAACGCAATAGTGCAGGTGTTGGGCTGATAACGATCACAAAGCCAAGGCGTAGTTTGGGAAGCGATACGACAAAGCCGCTGCGCAGTTCACAGGCTGACGTAACAGTGCAGATTGTTTATTAATCGGATTGTATGACAGAAGCTGCGCAATTAATATTCTGATGCAACGATTAGAATACGAGTACGAATACGAGTACGAATACGAGTACGAATACGATTACGAATACGAAGGGATAGATAGGAAGGCGACAGCTGAGAACGAGTCAGTCGGAGAGTATCAAAGGACGGTGGACAGTAGGGAACTCAGTTGGTTACTGAACGGTGTAGACGTATTGTGTTAATAGGGACGATAGACATGTGCATTCGGTTATGTGAAGACTAGTGAGGACGGTTGGGGGTCAGTTGATTCATTATATTATTGTGAAGCATTTCTTTTGATTCATGTAATAAAAGGATCAATGGTAAACCTGCATCTTCGAGTATCTATATTGTGGTCGATGTTGTGTAGAATGAGTAAATACACTCGTTAACATTTGGCACTACAAGCAAATAGACTCGTTACATTTGGCGTTGTCGAGCAGTGGAATAGACTCGGTAACATTTGGCGTTGTCGAACAGTGGGATAGACTCGGGAAGGTTACATATATATATATATATATATATTTTATATATATATTTTATATATATATATATTATTTTTAGATTAACAATAATGCACACTTATGATCAAACATACATACACACAGTGATGGGGGTTATATGCATATGTGACGGTTCATATGACTTTGTGACGTTGTCGCGGATGTTTGTGCTATAGAATAAATACCTAATACTGTGATAGCCTAGTCTTCGTTTACTAGATTTACCAGTTTATCAACAGCGACTGTTTCATTTACTCCTTTTAAGGATGTATCATTTACATATTTTAAATATGTATTCTTTACATGTAGGATGTAGGCCTATTCTTTACACATTTGAAGGATGTATTCTTTACAGCTATTAAGGATGTATTCTTTTCACAATTTAAGGATGTATTCTTTACTACTGTTAAGGATATATTCTTTTCACAATTGAAGGATGTATTCTTTACAGATTTTAAGGGTTTATTCTTTACTTACAACTTTTAAGGATGTATTTTTCTCTACTTAAAAGGGTGTATTCTTTTCTACTTTAAAGGATGTATTCTTTACTACTTTAAAGGGCGTATTCTTCACACTTTTAAGGATGTATTGTTTACAAATTTAAAGGATGTATTCTTTATAATTTTAAGGATGTATTGCTTATAATTTTTAAATACATACTTTTACAAAAAGGCATATAATAAAAAAACCTGTAAGTTTATTGTTTTGAATTGAAAATGGCCGTAATTTATCCACTTTACAATACAAATGTAGAACTTATTCATATTTAACCAGCTACCTGTGACTCAGGAAATATATTTTTCACTAAATTTCACTGCGATATCCATTATGTTTCCCATAAAAGGATTATTTACTCCATATACTTTATGTGACGACATCCATTATAACGTGTAGTGATTGTAAGGGAGGCTAAAAAATCTGCCCCCCCACCCCCACTAAAACTTGAGTGACGTAGTGAGCAGACGTCATGTCCAATTTCCCCACCAACGCGGGGAGAGTTAGGGCATGATCCGACCTTTAAATGAAGTCAATAGTATTAACTGGCAACCCTGTCTTGGGCAATACAAGAAGATTATCTCCCTTCACTGGTTAAACAACTCTCGAGGCTTGCCTTGGATATTTTGTAGCTTTATTTCGTTTATATGTCGTTAGACGCTGGTTTAGGTAAAATTTCGTATGAGAGTCGTTTTTAGGCTTCACTCCATCAACACAAACTTTTTTTTTTAAATTGGTAAACCAATTTATTTTGGAAATTTTAATTTTTTTTTTCACTTGTCTAAAGAACCAACATTCACTGAACTTATCTAAAGAACCAACATTCACTGAACTTATCTAAAGAACCGACATTCCCTGAACTTATCTAAAGAACCAACATTCACTGAACTTATCTAAAGAAACAACATTCCCTGAACTTATCTAAAGAACCAACATTCGCTGAACTTATCTAAAGAACCAACATTCACTGAACTTGTCTAAAGAACAACATTCACTGAACTTATCTAAAGAACCAACATTCCCTGAACTTATCTAAAGAACCAACATTCACTGAACTTGTCTAAAGAACCAACATTCAATAAACTTATATAAGAACCAACATTCCCTGAACTTGTCTAAAGAACCAACATTCACTGAACTTATCTAAAGACACAACATTCCCTGAACTTGTCTAAAGAACCAACATTCCCTGAACTTATCTAAAGAACCAACATTCACTGAACTTGTCTAAAGAACCAACATTCACTGAACTTATCTAAAGAACCAACATTCACTGAACTTATCTAAAGAACCAACATTCCCTGAACTTATCTAAAGAACCAACATTCACTGAACTTATCTAAAGAAACAACATTCACTGAACTTGTCTAAAGAAACAATATTCAGTGAACTTATCTAAAGAACCAACCCAACATTCACTGAACTTGTCTAAAGAACCTACATTCACTGAACTTATCTACAGAACCAACATTCCCTGAACTTGTCTAAAGAACCAACATTCCCTGAACTTATCTAAAGAACCAACATTCACTGAACTTGTCTAAAGACACAACATTCCCTGAACTTATCTAAAGAACCAACATTCACTGAAATTATCTAAAGAACCAACATTCACTGAACTTATCTAAAGAACCAACATTCCCTGAACTTATCTAAAGAACCAACATTCTCTGAACTTATCTAAAGAACCAACATTCACTGAACTTTTCTGAAGAATCAACATTCACTGAACTTATCTAAAGAACCAACATTTCCTGAACTTGTCTAAAGAACCAACACTCCCTGAACTTATCTAAAGAAACAACATTCCCTGAACTTGTCTAAAGAACCAACATTCCCTGAACTTATCTAAAGAACCAACATTCACTGAACTTATCTAAAGAACCAACATTCCCAGTACTTGTCTAGAACAAAGCGTCTAGCGACGCCTTGATTGGCCCGTCCAGTTGTTGTAGAGCTAGATCGAATGTTTGCTCTGACGGTTCAACAGCTGCTTGACCTGGTGTTTCTCCAGCGTGCCTGACCTGATGATATCGGCCAAGACGTCCAAAAGCTTCACGGCGTGCAGAGCCACGACAAGACCTGGCCAGACGAATCGATTCTTCCAGAAAAAACTTGTTGGATGGCCAGATGTGCTCAGACCGGAGTGGGTCAATGTGTGAATAGGTCACTGGATGATAGGGTCACTTGAGAAACAGGTCATTGTGTGAATATGTCACTGGATGAGGGGGTCACTTGAGGAACAGGTCAACGTGTGAATAGGTCACTGGATGAGGGGGTCAGGCTAGGAACAGGCCAATGTGTGAATAGGTCACTGGATGAGGGGGTCAGGCTAGGAACAGGCCAATGTGTGAATAGGTCATTGGATGAGGGGGTCACTTGAGGGGCAGGTCAATGTGTGAATAGGTCATTGGATAAGGGCATCAATCAATGGACAGTGTGTATAGGTCACTGGATGATGGGGTCAGGCTAGGAACAGGTCAGTGTGTGTATAGGTCATTGGTTGAGGGGTCAGTATAGGAATAGGTCAATGTTTTAATAGGGAGATGAATGAGTTCAACTCAAGGAACAAGCCAATAAGGGACCAAATATGGGGTCGCTCTTGAATCAGGTCAATAATAAAATATGTCATTAATTGAGCGGTCACTCTATGATTATGTAAATAACAGAACAGTAGGGCGAATAAATTAAAGACCTATCTTATCTAGGAGCAGGTCTATGTGTGAATAAGTCATTGAACACCCGGCTACTTATGTAATAATAAATCAGGGAATTAATCTCTACTCCGTAGTTTATTTGTGTGTAAGTTAAGCTATGGTATTTTGTGTGTATGTATTTACAGCTCTGTTGTTTGTATGTGTGTTTGTAGTTAGGCTATTATGTATGACTGTGTGTAGCTAGGGTATTGTGTATATCTTTGTGCAGGTAGGATATTGTGTATGTCTGAATGTGTAGGTAGTATGTTGTCTATATGTGTAGCTAGGATGCTGTGTATGTCTGTATGTGAACCTAGGATGCTGTGTATGTCTATATGTGTAGCTAGGATGCTGTGTATGTCTGTGCGTGTAGCTGGGATGTTGTGTGTGTGTGTGTGTAGTTAGAATGTAGCTAGAGCATAATGTTTGAAATAGAACGCCCAACCTTGCTTACTTTTTTCCCTCACTTTATTCCGTCTTTGAAACGGTTTAAAAAAGAACAAGGCCCGACCTCAATAATTAAATCTCGATTAACCCAAGAGCAATTTGACGACGCAAACAAAAAATATTTTTTCATTCGTTTCTTTGTCTTATAAGTTTTAAATTTTGTTTTTATTTCACATTCAGTTTCATCCGTTAACTCGTTCCTTCTATTCCAATTTTTTTTGTTTAAATTCTTCACCTTTCTGCTTCATTTCTTTAATTCTTAACAGAAGTTTAGACTGGGAGGTGGAGGAGGGGGTGTCCAGCTACGATTCAATGGTCCCATCAAACGGCAACTGTCGTTTGGCCTCTGTGTGGACGGCAGCCTGATAGTCTACATTCTCCCCGATTAAAGAGTTCCTCGCAAGCTGGGAGATAACTCTAGCCTAGCTGATACTCCTGAGAAGATCAAGTGGAATGAAACGATACGGAGCTGTGCAGGGCTTAGTTTCGCTCACGTCTCCTGTTCTAAAATTATTTTATTGCTAATTATATATGTTTAGTAACATGAAACATGGAGTTCAATTATAAAATCAATATTATTTTTTTTCCAAAACAGCCACTCAATATTGTGCATAAAATCAAAATATAAAATAACATATCCTTACCAATACTTATCCCCAGATCAAACTATGTCAACATCAACCTATAGGGGTCATCCATAAATGACCTCACGCTTTTTTAACGATTTTACCTCCCCTCCGTCACACATTTTCACAAAAAGCCCCCACCCCCTAAAATAGCGTCACATCTCAGACCACTATCCCTCCCACCCTCCTCAAAATTGCAGTTGAATTTTTCTTTAAACATTGATTTTTTTCTAACATCTTGACGGAGTTCGGCCAACATAGAGTAAATCAATCAATTTCTATTGCAATTTATCAAAACAGTATTCTAAAATAACGGTTTAAATATAATAATCTCTAACATTACTTTTTTTTATAAAGCAAAGATGTACCGTCACACTATCTGAACACCCCCCCCCCTCCTCCTCATCACACGGGAACAGAGCATTACCTCCATCCGACTGCCCCCGCCAATTACCCACCGGACATTTCCCCCCGTCATTACCCCCCCCCCCCGAGTAATTACCCCCTGTCAATTACCCCCTGCAATTGACGGAAGGGGGGGGGGTAATGTCCTGTATCCTCATCACACACCGTCACAAAATTATGGACCCCCTCCTCCCCCAAACGCGTGTGACGTCATTTATGGACGACCCCAAATTGCCACATTGTAAACTATATTCACTTCATAACAACAACCTATGCTATCAGACCTTCAACCCATGTCATCATATCATCAACCTATGCCACTACATCAGACCATCAACCTATGTCATTTGACCATCAACCTATGTCATCTGACCATCAACCTATGCCACTACATCATACCATCAACCTATGCCACCACATCATACCATCAACCTATGCCACTACATCAGACTATCAACCTATGTCATTTGACCATCAACCTATGTCATCTGACCATCAACCTATGTCATCTGACCATCAACCTATGTCATCCCGTCACCAACCATCCTACGTCATAACAATAAAACATCACCTTTACCAAACCTAATATCACCACTTGAACCCAAGTTATCATAATCCCAACGGCTACAGGACATTACGGGGAAACTAGAAGATCTGGAGTTTGCAGATGATCTTGCCTTACTCTCGCACAGGCTACAGGACATGCAAGAAAAAGTTGATGCATTAGGAGCCATCTCGCAGCGCGTAGGTCTGAAGATCAACAAAGAAAAGACGGAAATGATGAGAATTAACAATAAACAGGAGGCTCCAGTGTCAATAGACGGAAGACAGGTAAATGATGTGCAAGAGTTTGTCTACCTTGGCAGCAAGATCAGCAAAACGGGAGGCACAGAGGAGGACATACGCGCTAGAGTTAATAGAGCCCGCTGCGCTTTCACAGTCCTGCGACCCATATGGAAAAGTTCGGCCATCTCCATTACCACAAAAATTAGGATATTTAAAGAATTTAACTCTAATGTCAAGGCAGTTCTGCTGTATGGAGCAGAGACATGGAGAGTCTCCGAGGCAAGCACAGCAAAGATACAGACCTTCATGAATAGATGCCTTAGACAGATACTGAAACTGAGATGGCAGGACAAAGTGCCGAAGGAAAGCTAGGCAGAAGCCTATAGGTGTGCAAATAAGAAGGAGGAAGTGGCGCTGGGTGGGTCACACACTGCGAAAGGCTCACACAAATGTTACACGCCAAGCGCTTGAGTGGAACCCCCAGGGAAAGCGGAAGAGAGGGCGCCCAAGACAGACCTGGAGGCGGAGTCTTCTTGAAGAACTGAAGCCAATAGGGATGTCTTGGGAGATGTCAAAATTAATAGCCGAGGATAGGAAGAAATGGAAGGAAATGGTGGAGGCCCTATGCTCCATAAGGAGCAAAGAGGACTAAGAAGAAGAAGTAAGAAGACAGGACATTACCCCCTGGATATTTCCCCCCCCCCGGACATTTCCCCCCGTATTTACCCCCCGGAGCAATTACCCCCCTGTCAATTACCCCCTGTCAATTACCCCCCCCCCCCCCGGGGAATTACCCCCCCCCCCTCTCAAGTTAAAATCCTAACTAGAATTTTATCCCTATATACTACTTTAATCCAAACCTTAAGAAAAAGACCAAAACCTAAGCATCCACCTTAGCCTAAAACTTCACACAAAACCAAAACCAAAGCTAGACACAACCCTAACCCTAAAACTAGCTCTAACCCTAACCCTAACCCTAACCCTAGCTCTAACTCTAACCCTAGCACTAACCCTAGCCCTAACCCTAACCCTAACCCTAGCCCTAACCCTAACCCTAACCCTAACCCTAACCCTAACCCTAACCCTAACCCTAACCCTAACCCTAACCCTAACCCTAACCCTGACCCTGACCCTAACCCTAACCCTAACCCTAACCCTAGCCCTAGCCCTAGCCCTAGCCCTAACCCTAACCCTAACCCTAACCCTAGCCCTAACCCTAACCCTAACCCTAACCCTAGCCCTAACCCTAACCCTAACCCTAACCCTGTCCGGGGGGGGGGGGTAATGTCCTACTGGGCGGGGGGGGGGGGTAATTGACAGGGGGGTAATTGACAGGGGGGTAATTACTCTGGGGGGGGGGTAATGTCGGGGGGGGGAAATATCCGGGGGGTAATTGACAGGGGGGAAATGCCCTGTTCCCAATCCCAACATAACCACACAATCTTCAATCATTACAAACACCTTAACCCGGATGTAAACGGAGAAGAGACACGTGACACGCATACATTACTGACGTCATAATCACGTTGCTAGTAACACCTTGGGCAACGAACGTCTGGCCTTATAGTTGGTCTAACCAGATTAGGTTAATCCCTTGACCAGGAGCCTCTGGACACATGTAAGCTGTCTTAAGATTCTAGT
Source organism: Physella acuta (assembly GCF_028476545.2). Taxonomy (NCBI): domain Eukaryota; kingdom Metazoa; phylum Mollusca; class Gastropoda; family Physidae; genus Physella; species Physella acuta. The sequence continues at coordinate 608,779 of NW_026731972.1, forward strand.
AGACCGGACACATGTAAGCTGTCTTAAGATTCTAGTAATGGACACATGTAAGCTGTCTTAAAATTCTAGTAATGGACACATGTAAGCTGTCTTAAGATTCTAGTCGACCGGACACATGTAAGCTGTCTTAAGATTCTAGTAGAGATGGACACATGTAAGCTGTCTTAAGATTCTAGTAGACCGGACACATATAAGCTGTCTTAAGATTCTAGTAGAGATGGACACATGTAAGCTGTCTTATGATTCTAGTTTTTCTAGACACATGTAAGCTGTCTTAAGATTCTAGTAGACCGGATACATGTAAGCTGTCTTAAGATTCTAGTAGACCGGACACATGTAAGCTGTCTTAAGATTCTAGTAGACCTGGACACATGTAAGCTGTCTTAAGATTAGACATCAACACATGTAAGCTGTCTTAATATTCTAGTTAATCTAGACACATATAAGTTGTCTTAAGATTCTAGAAGTTTTGTACAGTGACACATGGTGAGCTATGCCACGTCACCCACTGTTGCACCAGTTGGAGCCAGGGACCAAGTAACGAAGTACATTTACAAAAGGTTTTTGGTTCCCCGTTCACGTGACACCTTTTTAAAGTGAGTGTAGACATAATGCAAAAATCTATACATGAGTAATGCATGCGTGAGGGGGAGGGATGGAGAAATCATTGTGTTATACGAGCATGGTTAAATTCTTGACAACATCAAAATGTACTGGTTGATGTACAGAGATGATGGTGTGGGGGGGGGGTGACTATTGTGTATGGCGTGTGCTTATGTTAGTGGGATAGATGCTACTGTACTGAGGTAATGAGTATTGTACCGACATATTTGCTTCTGTCATGAAAGAGGCCTATTAAAATGACTACAAAAAAAGTTTGTCAAGAAAAAATTATGAGGCTATTTTTTAAATGTATGCAACAGTGGTTTCGTGGCGTTTACCAACTGGGTTTTTTTAATCAACATCTCAAAAAATACAATTTGAAAAAAAAATCAATAATACGATTTTTTTTCTAAAGGTTTTTATTATAAATATCGACTAAATTGCATGTTTGAGTTTTTAAAAAATCTATTTTAAAAATTGAAAAAAAAAAGTGTAGCATATGCAACACTAAAAAACATTTATCGCAATCAAATGACGCAATTAAAATTACGAATAGCTAACGAGAAAACCAGTCTTTGTCCCAACGTACTTTACAATAAACCGGGAGTGATCTCCCCTAAACTTTCTCGAATATTCTTATATAAAATAACAGGGGATGGAAACTCGGGCTATAGACATGATTTTTAATCCATTTTAAATACTTAAAGTTTTAAAAATAGAATAAAATCTCGTAGACAAATTAATTGCACACCAAGTGAACGCAAATAAAAAAGCGCATAATAGTGCGCAATATTATTAGTACTTTTAAAATTTACATTAGTTTTTTGAGAAATCGGAAGTAGCGTAAATTACTACTTCCAGTCAACGGAAATTACTCAAAATTTAACAGAAGGTAGTGAATTAGATCTTTTACTTACATGTGAAATTTCATTTATCTATCTGAAATAGTACTCAAGTTATAGGCTTTTAAAAAATTCAAAGTAGGAAAAGTACCACTTCCGGTTATCGGAAATCGCTCAAAAGTTGATACAGATCTACGATTTTGATAAAATACTTATATATGAAATTTCATCAACCTAGCTGTAACGGTACTCAAGTTATCGTGTTTACACACGGACAGACACACACACAGACACACACACACACAGACACACGGACAAGATTGCAAAATTATGTTTTTCCGTATCAGTGAGGTGTAAAACGTCGAGATTTGTAAAAATCTCGATTTTTTTTTTTTTTGCACGATTACAATACTTTCTCTATACTACGTATATACGAGAAAGTAAAAATGGCGTCCGTTGTTACAACGTAAATTCTAGTTTCAAACGTAATTCTTGTAGCTGTACTATGTTTATTGTCATACAACTCGCTTCAATGCTATCAATCTTTAAATATGTAAACACCACGCTGATTGGCTGATCAAAATCCGTCGTGTTATTTGATTCGCTGTTGTTTGCCTGTCTCTATTTTGCACAAACGCAATAGCTAAAGAGAAACTTTCTTTGATCAAACTTCTGCCGCTGTCCTCCTCTCATGTCCCAATAACGAGTTTAACATTTCAAAGACGGCAGCGAAATCATTTGAGCTCATTGTGCTAATAAATTAAGTGCAAACATTGATTAGCCTGCTGACTCCGTTCCCAACAAAATCAATTAAGAGAAGAAATTTGTCCGCCATTTCTATGTGTTTAAGGCATACTCCAAGCGAAAACTGAAGAAGGAATTATGGGAAAATTGGAAGACGATCTGAGGTTAAGAAAAACAAAACACGGAGGAATTAAGTGGGGTCGTATTTCAAAACATTTCAAACGAAGAGACGGACTTCAAACTTCAAATGGTCTAGGGTAGATAAAACAGATAAGCTAAGATATTTACATTACTAAAATACAAATAGGTTGAATCAAGATTTCGCAAAATTATTAAAAGTAAATATAACAGGCTATTCATAGTGTGACTCGAGTTATTCACAAAATTATAAAAAGGGTAAACTAGTCCATTCATTCAACCGTCCAAAGTAAGTTAAACAGGCTATTCACACAATTATAAAAACAATAATGTAGTCAGTTCACACAACCGTCAAAAGTATGTTAAAGCAGGCTATTCACACAAATTTATAACCAATGGTGTAACTAGTATTATTCAAGGAGCTAAAAATCCAAGTAAAAAAATCCGTCTATTCACACAACTACAGACCGTGTAGCTCCAGTGCTTCACACAACAGACCCCAGTCACAAAATATGATTTATAATTGTGTGTATCAGCATGTGACCTTCATTTGCATAATTTAAATGAGAGCGTCGTGACGTCACGGGTTGCGTGATAGCACACCGCGGGTAGCGCCTACGGTCAAGATCGATGGTCAGGAATTTCTTGCACTTTTCTTGCACGGTCAAGATATAGTTGGTCAGGAATTTCTTGCACTTTTCTTGCACTGTCAAGATCGATGGTCAGGAATTTCTTGCACTTTTCTTGCACGCTCAAGATATAGTTGGTCAGGAATTTCTTGCACTTTTCTTGCACGGTCAAGATCGATGGTCAGGAATTTCTTGCACTTTTCTTGCACTGTCAAGATCGATGGTCATGAATTTCTTGCACTTTTCTTGCACGCTTAAGATATAGTTAGTCATGAATTTCTTGCACTTTTCTTGCACGGTCAGGATAGGTGGTCAGGAATTTCTTGCACTTTTCATGTACGGTCAGGATAGGTGGTCAGGAATTTCTTGCACGGTCAGGATATAGTTGGTCAGGAATTTCTTGCACTTTTCTTGCACGGTCAAGATCGATGGTCAGGAATTTCTTGCACTTTTCTTGCACGGTCAAGATCGATGGTCAGGAATTTCTTGCACTTTTCTTGCACGGTTAAGATCTATGGTCAGGAATTTCTTGCACTTTTCTTGCACTGTCAAGATCGATGGTCATGAATTTCTTGCACTTTTCTTGCACGCTCAAGATATAGTTGGTCAAGAATTTCTTGCACTTTTCTTGCACGCTCAAGATATAGTTAGTCATGAATTTCTTGCACTTTTCTTGCACGGTCAGGATAGGTGGTCAGGAATTTCTTGCACTTTTCTTGTACGGTCAGGATAGGTGGTCAGGAATTTCTTGCACGGTCAGGATATAGTTGGTCAGGAATTTCTTGCACTTTTCTTGCACTGTCAAGATATAGATGGTCATGAATTTCTTGCACTTTTCTTGCACGGTCAAGATATAGATGGTCTTGAATTTCTTGCACTTTTCTTGCACAGTCAAGATATAGTTGGTCATGAATTTCTTGCACTTTTCTTGCACGGTCAAGATATAGATGGTCGTGAATTTCCTTTTCTTGCACGGTCAAGATATAGATGGTCATGAATTTCTTGCACTTTTCTTGCAAGGTCAAGATATAGATGGTCATGAATTTCTCGTACGCTCAAGATATGATGGTCAGGAATTTCTTACATTTTTCTAATACGGTCAAGATCGATGGTCAGACATTTCTTGCAAGGTCAAGGTTGAGAAGGTCACGAATTTCTTGCACTTTTCTTGCACGGTCAAGATATAAATGGACAGGAATTTCTTGCACCTTTCTCCAGCATCTAGCAATCTTGGTTTATAACTAGTAAATTTAGTTAATAGATGGTCAGGAATTTTTTAATATTTTTTCTTGTACGGTCAAGATAGATGGTCAATAATTTTTTGCACTTTTCGATAGCTTCTAGCTATCTTGGTTTATGAACAGTAAACTTAGTTCGTAACAAGTCTACCAGTATCAAGTAAACTTAATTTTAAGGAATTGAACTGGTGTTTAACACGTCATTGTTAAAGTGATCCAAATCAGATCTAAGGGACTAAAAACGTTGGCGGTAAAACTGCTGTTACTCCCTCCCCCACCCCTAATGTACGCGGGTATTGCAGTTACCAGAATCAAACGTAGGTGGTAGAACTGCCGTCATTCCCTCCCCAGCCCTAATGTGTGCGGGTATTCCAGTTACCAGAATCAAACGAAGGTGGTAAAGTTACTGAAATGAATGTGTTGACGTTTCCCCAACAAAACGGAAGAAGAGACGTAAAATCTACTGTATTACCTCACATTATTTAACAGACGTGAAATCTACTGTATTACCTCACATTATTTAACAGACGTGAAATCTACTGTATTACCTCACATTATTTAACAGACGTGAAATCTACTGTATTACCTCACATTATTTAACAGATGTAAAATCTACTGTATTACCTCACATTATTTAACAGACGTGAAATCTACTGTATTACCTCACTTTATTTAACAGACGTGAAATCTACTGTATTACCTCACATTATTTAACAGACGTGAAATCTACTGTATTACCTCACATTAACAGACGTGAAATCTACTGTATTACCTCACATTATTTAACAGACGTGAAATCTACTGTATTACCTCACATTATTCAGCCAGTCGTGAGCTGGTGTCTGCAGGGAAATGGAGCTAAAAATAACTTCATCCATCTAGAAATCTTTCTCAACAATCTTTTGGTTTCCGGCGTTTGTTGGTGACTTTCATTTTATAAAGGTTAGGGTAGAGGCTATTGGCATTTTTATAGAGGTTAGGGTAGAGGCTATTGAAACTTTTACTTTATAAAGGTTAGGTTAGGGTCTATTGACATTTTTTATAGAGGTTAGGGTAGAGGCTATTGAAACTTGTATAGAGGTTTGGGTAGAGGCTATTGAAATTTTTATAGAGGTTAGGGTAGAGGCTATTGAAACTTTTACTTTATAAAGGTTAGGGTAGAGGCTATTGACATTTTTATAGAGGTTAGGGTAAAGGCTATTGACAATTTTTATAAAGGTTAGGGTAAAGGCTATTGACAATTTTTATAAAGGTTAGGGTAGAGGCTATTGACAATTTTTATAAAGGTTAGGGTAGAGGCTATTGACAATTTTTATAAAGGTTAGGGTAGAGGCTATTGACAATTTTTATAAAGGTTAGGGTAGAGGCTATTGACAATTTTTATAAAGGTTAGGGAAGAGGCTATTGACAATTTTTTATAAAGGTTAGGGTAGAGGCTATTGAAACTTTTACTTTATAAAGGTTAGGGTAGAGGCTATTGACAATTTTTATAAAGGTTAGGGAAGAGGCTATTGACATTTTTAGAGGTTAGGGTAGAGGCTATTAAAGCTTTTACTTTAGAAAGGTTAAGGTAGAGGCTATTTACACTTTTATAGAGGTTAGGTTAGAGGCTATTGAATCTTTTATAAAAGTTAGGGTAGAGGCTATTGAAACTTTTACTTTATAAAGGTTAGGGTGGGGGTTGTTGAGACTTTACTAGTTATAAAGTTGTGAATTGGGGAGATGATACGGATTATAATTGCTTAGGACTGGTGGGATTTTCTATAACGGTTACGGACTAACTATTACTGGTGAAAAAAGTTGGGATTGTACAGATTCAATAGTTATAACAACTATAGTAAGTTGGGAATGATTTTATCTGCGCTTAATCTTTAAATAAAAAGACTTGATAGTTAATTCTCATTTTCGCTTAAACAACGCAGTTGTTAGGTTGATTGATTGTTGACTAATTCATCAATAAAATATATTACTGGTCCTTACAATAATCTTACATGAAATGATGATAGGAGCCAATACAAACTTGTAATGACGAAACTCCAACGAAAAGTTACGATCAAAACTTACGCTAATACAATATTTTAGGTTAACTACTACAAATAATCAATCATAAGTAAATATAGATTTGATTTAAGCAACAGTTGATTCAAAACAGGTTAAGTGTTTTTTTAGTATTCTGTATATACACACAGCTTTTCGGAGAAATAAAGGGGTGAATATCAAAATACAACAAAAATTATTCTTGGTTAAATTTTTTAAAAACCCACGAAAACTCGTAAAAACGAAACAAAATTAAAACAAAAAGATTTGTTATAAGCAAACACATTTTTACTTTAATAATAAACACTTACCCGACTGCCGAATACCCACAATGAAAAGTCCTGGAACTCTGATCGTAAATTTAATTGGTCCACCAACTATACAGTGACAGAAATGTTTATTTTTTTATTTGAAATTCAACGTCTGCTGTGACTTTGAGTTGGCCGGCGGCTAGAGTTATCTGCTCCTCACAGTGCGCGCGGCTGGCACGTGAAACTGTTGGGGGGGAGCTGGGGCCGACTCAGGGATCAATGCTGAACTGTGATCCTATGGAGCTCCCTGCTCCAGATCGGGAGATTTCGGGACGAGAGCCCTGACATTTCTATTGTGGAGCCCGGCATCTGGGAGCCCTTGTTGTAGTCAATGTGTTATCCATCACACAATCAACATCTTCATCATACAATCAACATTATCTACATCATTAAATCAACATTATCTTCATCATACAATCAACATCTTTATCACACATTCAACATTGTCTTCATCCCACAATCAAAATTATCTTCATCACACAATAAACATTGTCTTCATCAAACAATCAACATCTTCATCACACAATCAACACCTCCATCACACAATCAACATTATCTACATCATACAATCAACGTTATATCCATTAAACCATCAACTTCTCTATTAAACAATCAACATCTTTATCACACCATCAACATTATCTTCATCATACAATCAACATCTTTATCACACATTCAACATTGTCTTCATCATACAATCAACATTATCTTCATCAAACAATCAAGATCTTTATCACACCATCAACATTATCTTCATCAAACAATCAACATTATCTTCATCAAACAATCAAGATCTTTATCACACCACCAACATTATCTTCATCAAACAATCAAGATCTTTATCACACAATCAACATCTTCATCACACAATCAACATCTTAACACACAATTATCATTATCTTCAGCACACAATCAACATCATTTACATTATAGCCCCCGGGCAACCGATGTAAAAAAGTATCATTGATAAAATCAATTATCAAGAATATTATTATGACTTCATGATCAAAAGTATTAATTTAGCCAACAATTTCGACTTGAAACTTCTCGTCTTAAAAGTAATCTGTACGCTAGATATTACTTTCATTCGATAACATCAATAATATAACAGTGATATCATGAACTAGCGAACGATTTTGTTGATCATTGGTTCAACAATATATTGTTTCGATTTGTTTCGTATTCCGCCTATTGAATATCTGGCTTTCTTATACTAGATCGGCCTGCATCTATTTAAAAACAGTTGCCTATCTTATCAAATATGCAGCTTTCCTATTCATTTTGGGTTCCTTATTTTTTTTACTTTCAGCAAATGAAACTGGTGAACATTTTTTTGTATGTTTAAAAACTGTAGTCGTAAAATGGCTCTTGTTCAGAAAAAAAAATAGAATATTTTCCTGGTGAATAATTTCGATGCCTCTCACATCGAACACAACGCGGGCACATGTGTAACGCAAGGATTAACAGTTTAAATATTTTTTTAACCACGTAGTTGGTCTAAAGATTGAAACATCCGAATAATTAATAATGTGTGCGCATCATTAATTTAAACAATTTAAAGTGTTTAGCGGCTTTTATGGACAACATTTAGAAACAATGAATTGTGGCACAACTGTGTCATGTTATTCCGTATTGGAAGGATTGGTAGAACATTATGACAAGGATACCATAAAGGCACCATAATGACATCATAATGACACCATTATGAGACCATTGTGACGCAATAATGACACCATAATAACACGATAGTGACACCATAATGACACCATATTGACGTTACACTCATAACTGATGGGATAAGACACCAATAATGACATTACTTTAACGCCATAGAGGGAACGACGTAGTGTGGATGGCGAGCCTAAGACTGCTAATTCCAAAAGTCCCGAGTTCGAACCCCCGGGCAGATAAGGCTCGTTAGCTAGGGACAGCAACCCATCTAGGAGAGAATGCTTCAAAATCAAACAACTGCTGCCTTGTAGTTTGTTCTTAGGTGGTCGCAACTTATATGAGCAAATCCAGAAAGAAAAGCAGGATGGAATAGGACATGTGATAGATATGTTGGAGGAAATCACCTTCAATATTACAATACAGAACGAAGAAGAAGAAACATTAATGGGAAAACATGAATATGAAACACGCCATAATAAGGGCATACAGTATTAATTTGATGGGATAAGCTGAACACTATGATACATGTGTCATGGCTCCCACCATCACCGCCGTTGGTGGTGAACTGTTAGGTCACAGTTGGCTGACTTCTGGCCTGGGGGTTGACCATAGACTTAGAATAGACGGATCTATTGTCTTTTAGATATTGCAAGCTAGTCATCGGATTTTAACGCAAAAAAAAATAAAAAAATATTATTTTTGTGTCAGCCTACGTAGTGTCAACTTCAAATAGAACGAATTACTGAAGTGGAAAATAATAAAAATGAACTGAAAATAAGAAAATAAATCAAACTTGCATTCTTTAATAAAAGCATTGGTGGCTATTGAGATATCTTACATATTTTATCTTTATCCCACAGTCAACATCTCCCTATTATTTTCTGCGCATTTAAAAGCTTAATATTATAAAGATATATATACATATATATATATATATATATATATATATATATATATATATATATATATATATATATATATATATATATATTAACGAACTGTCGTTATTGTATAACTCATGTGTGACATAGATACATATATACACATATACATCTCAAAGTGTCACGTCATTACAATACTCCAAGCGTCACGATGGTAACCTTCTCCAAGTGTCACGATGGTAAACTTCTCCATGTGTCACGATGGTACACAACCCACAGATTCACACCCACAATCCCAGACTGTCCTTGACCTTTCCTCACCATTCTCAGACACCACCCCCTGGCCTCCCCCACCCCTCCCCCACGTGACGAAATGATCTACAAACAGCAAACTCCCGATCGGCTTAACCTGTCTGTTTGGTTTATCTTGATAGCCTGGTCAGTTAGCTATCGATTAGCGTGTTTGCAAACGTTGATAATGAACACAGATTCTGTTGCTGACAGAGTACTGAGTTCTGAACGTTTCTCGTTAGTTCGCGTACTGTCGCGGTACTTTTCAACAGCACTAATTGATTTAAGCTAACTACGTTTGAACTTTCTTACATTTAAACAATTTAATTAATTTACCAATTATGTATGATAATATAAGAACAAACTTATTAAATAGATGCAAACAAAATTGTTACGATTATTAAAAGAAATTAAATTTGCGAAACTTTTTTTTTTATTTTTGGTTTGTTGACACGCGATTGTGCTATCAATGTTGTGTCTAAAACGACTCTTTATTTATGTAATGGTGCGGGTCCATGCAGTTGATTTTTGTTTTCTTTTGTGAATTGAAAGTCAACAAAATGAATGAAATGGAAATTTAAACTTGATGGGTGGTTTAAAAATATTTTTTTTTAGCTATTTGTAAATAGGCTATTTCAATATTTGACCCGTGTAGGTAGCTAATCTTGCCCTGTGTGAATAGCGCGTTTTGACCCGTCTGCAACTAAGATTATCACATATGCGCAACTAACATTGACCAATGTGAATATGTCATCAAGACCGAGCAAGTTACCAACCAACGTGTAGCCATTGGTCCCTACCGCATCACGTGACTGAAAGACTCCATTGTCTTTGGAAAAGTTCTCAGACGCCAGCAGCCGGCAAGTCATGAGTTTCTGATTTCTGGAATCACATTCCAGTCACGAAGCATAAATACCGAGTAATTAACAGTCTTCAGACGGCTCTGGGCCGACACTTGTTCACGCTGCAGGCCAGCCAGTTTCTCTACACTCGGTAACGATTGGGATTGTGTCGGACACACGTCGGGATTGTGTCGGACACACATCAGGATTGTGTCGGACACACATCAGGATTGTGTCGGACACACATCGGGATCGTGTCGGACACACGTCAGGATAGTGTGGGGCACAGCTGGGGATTGTGTAGGACACAGCTCAGGATTGTGTCGGACACACATCGGGATTGTGTCGGACACAGGTCGGGATTGTGTTGGAGACACGTCGGGATTGTGTCGGACACACGTCGGGATTGTGTCGTACACACATCAGGTTTGGGTCGGACATACATCAAGATTGTGTCGGACACACATCAGGATCGTGTTGGACACACATCGGGATCGTGTTGGAAGCTCGGGATCGTGTCGGACACAGGCCGGGATTGTGTTGGAGATCCATCGGGATTGTGTCATTTTGGATTGTAAATAAATTGTGCTAGTCAGACACAGCTTGTAGTTGTGTCAAATTATAAAAAACATTGACTTGTATTAGGTCAGACAGCATTGGTCTGTGTCACGTGGCATGGGTTTGTGTCAGATGACAGACCATGTTAGATCAGATGACAGACCATGTTAGATCAGATGACAGACCATGTTAGATCAGATGACAGACTATGTTAGATCAGATGACAGACCATGTTAGATCAGATGACAGACCATGTTAGATCAGATGACAGACCATGTTAGATCAGATGACAGACCATGTTAGATCAGATGACAGACCATGTTAGATCAGATGACAGACTATGTTAGATCAGATGACAGACCATGTTAGATCAGATGACAGACCATGCCATATCAGATGACAGACCATGTTAGATCAGATGACAGACCATGTTAGATCAGATGACAGACCATGTTAGATCAGATGACAGACCATGCCATATCAGATGACAGACCATGTTAGATCAGATGACAGACCATGTTAGATCAGATGACAGACCATGCCATATCAGATGACAGATCCTGCCTTAGGACAACAGATGCCAACTCAGGAAAAAACGGCAATCAACAAAACGACAAGAACGACATCTTAAAAAATTTCAGTAATGGAGGGAATTCGCGGGAAATTTTCGACGCGCGTCCCAGAATTTTCCCCAATTCAGGATTGAATGAATTCAATAAATTGGACTCCAGAAAATCAGAGGCGTTAACGCCCTCCACTTTTTAAAAAAACTTTTGTGCTTCACTTTTTTACCCCTCGTCATGAAGAGCTATATTGCGTGGGTCGTCAGGCAGAGGCGGTACTTCTAAATGTCGGCAGTTGGCCAAATAAAATCACAGCCGATACAAATCAGTGTTTCTTCCAGACTTTTTTCTCCGGGGGGGCACTTGAAATCTTCGGGGGGGCGGTAAACTTTCTTCGGGGGGGCGGACACTGTTAAAAGTATATATTTTCTATATAAATTATTTAAATTTCATTTCGTTCGGGGGGGGGGGGGTGGTAAAAATGTTTCGGGGGGGGGGGGGGGGCTTTGCCCCCCCCCCCCCCCCCCGAAGAGATGCCTGGAAGAAACTCTGATACAAATGTTCGCATGTACTTTAGTAAGCTTTCAATGGAAAATCTTCTTTTGTTTATCAACTAGCAGTGTACAATCAACTAGCAGTGTACAATCAATCAGCAGTGTACAATCAATCAGCAGTCTAAAATCAACTAGCCTTGTGCTTTCAACCAGAAGAACACATTTTTTGTTTTATAATGTGCTCAACCTTTTATTGAAACCAAATTGTGTTAATAAAATATATAAATATTTTTAAAATGTAAGCAGGCAGCAGAAAGTCATTACACAATTAGATTTCCACATTTTGAACCTCAAATACAACCCACCAAAATCAAATCCCACTTTACCAACATGACTGAACACCACCATACACACGTAAATTCTTTAACAACATCATCAATGTATCTAACACCATCATACCACTACATAAACAATCTAAATAATTACTGTCTAGTTTACTGATGTAGCCCTAGATAAATAATCAAAACATTGCTGTCTTGTTTGAAGATGTAACCCTATATAACCCATCAAAATAATACTGTCTAGTTTGCAGATGTAGCCCTAAATAAATAATCAAAACATTACTGTCTAGTTTGCTGAAGTAGCCCTAGATAAATAATCAAAACATTACTGTCGATTTTTCTGATGTAGCCCTACAGCTAGGTCCTTTTAACAGCCACAAAAAGACAAATCACACACGACTCAGAGAACTGGAAATGCTAATCAATACAAAATTACAACAATCAAACACATGCCAGACAATTTTTTCTCAGTTACCTCCCTGTGACCCATTTATTACAATAAATGCCATAATTAACAACCCTTTTGGACTCCTTTCTATCTCCTCTATATAACCCCCACCCCTCCTCTTCCCCCCCCCCCCCTCCCCCAGCACCACTACATAAGCTTAGCTCTTTTGAAAAGCTAAAAATTGTCAGTACAAATTGACATGTTGTAATTGAAAAAAAATATGCCTTTTTCACAGCTTTTTATTTGCAGTGTAAAATAATATTTAAAAAAATAAATTTCCCCAGCTGTACATACCCAGCTATAGACACACATCAAAATGAACAAATACCTCTACAAAAAGAAACCTTTTATATGACAAAAATTATAAGAACAGAAAAATGGAATGTGAAAAAGCTCACACATTATGCTCTTCTGAGCAGTTAAAAAATGTAAATCTGTCAACGAAACAAAACCCATATAAAAGTCTCCATATTAGGGCACATTAAAAAACTAAACATTAGCCTTCCGTTAATGTATTGATTACTTTCTCTTAAAACATCACATCATAAACCTCAGAAAATAACACTTTAATCTGGACAAGTGACATATAATAAACATGTGAAATATATAGCATGTCGTATAAACTGAAGTAAGTTAAAAAAAAGTATATATATGGCACAATACTGAAGTTATTTTTCCTTTACTTTATGCCTTAACTATTGTTTTTAAAATGAATTTTAATTTTTTTTTTTTAAAGGGCACTTTTTTCTTAAAAAGGGGACATAAATACTAAAAATTCTAAACTTTCTTGGTTTCCTGTGTTACCTTCCTTGGAATAAAATAACCAGTGATGATTTTATTACTTAAATATCGAACAGGTACTTTTAAAAAACATACAAAACAAAGATCATTAGTGAATCTCCTCTTTGACAAAGTACAAAGGTTGCGACTGTATATGGTGTTTGTGAGACCTTGTGGTCGTATTGTGCACGTATATGTTATCAAAGTCTGCGTAGCCGTAGATGTCTGTTCCTACCCCCACAAACCCATTGGCCGGAGTTGAAGGGATTTGTGTGTTAAACAGCTTGACTCCATTGACTGAGGCTACAGCTGTCTGACCCTGGACAAGAAACAAAGAGAAATAATCTACACTACATGGTAACAACTTCAATGGTTTATAGCTATTGAAATGTATACAATTTTAAATAATGTTAGTTCTTAAGTCCTTTACTTATTTCTGTTAGTTTGATTCATTTATTACGACAGATGATTGGCTTATACATTATTCACTTTTATTAATTTGTAATGACAGGCCTGCATTTTATAGTTCATATTTTAAAAATTATCACTTACTTGTACAGTAAGGCTAACATTATTCACTTACTTGTACAGTAAGGCTAACTTTATTCCATCCACTCTGAATAGCTGATTGGTTCTTGCCCTCTAGTAAAATTTTCTGGCCTTCTACAAAATAAAAAAATACAGCTACATCTTAGCTAAACATGCTGAATACTTTAAAAAATAATAAAATTTATTTAAGCATATTTATGAGAGATTAAGACTACATTTACTATCAAGAGACAATGGTGAAAAATTTAAAATACTATTTATAGTTAAGGTTTTTTGCATTGCATCATAAGAATATTCATAAAAAACTAAACTTACTGATATCATTAGTTAGCTTAAACGAATTATCCTTGGGGGTAATGAAGAGGAAAATTCCTAGAAACTTACTGATATCATTAGTTAACTTAAAAGAATTATCCTTGGGTGTAATGAAGAGGAAAATTCCTAGAAACTTACTGATATCATTAGTTAGCTTAAACGAATTATCCTTGGGTGTAATGAAGAGAAAAATTCCCAGAGCAGTATCTGTCCCACAGCCAGCGTTGTCTATGCGAACACCCAGGTAAACAGCATTGGTGCCATTGATTTCTCCAGCATTCATATCCACGTCTACCTCGACATCTGTCCTGTGGTCAATACAAGGGTTAACAACTGGTCAACAGAAGGGTTAACAACTGGTCAACAGATGGGTTAACAACTGGTCAACAGATGGGTTAACAACTGGGCAACAGATGGGTTAACAACTGGTCAACATAAGGGTTAACAACAGGTCAACAGATGGGTTAACAACTGGTCAACATAAGGGTTAACAACTGGTCAACAGATGGGTTAACAACTGGTCAACAGGTGGGTTAACAAGTGGTCAACAGATGGGTTAACAAGTGGTCAACAGAAGGGTTAACAACTGGTCAACAGGTGGGTTAACAAGTGGTCAACAGATGGGTTAACAAGTGGTCAACAGATGGGTTAACAACTGGTCAACAGAAGGGTTAACAAGTGGTCAACAGATGGGTTAACAACTGGTCAACAGATGGGTTAACAACTGGTCAACAGATGGGTTAACAACTAGTCAACATAAGGGTTAACAACTGGTCAACAGATGGGTTAACAACAGGTCAACAGAAGGGTTAACAACTGGTCAACAGGTGGGTTACCCAGCCACAAAATTGTAGAAGTTTACTGATCATTACGACATTAGATACTAGTCTCATTGGAAATAAACAGAATATATTAATTTTACAAGGAAATACCAATTTAAACCACAAAATATATTAAGAGATGAATTAAAGACCTACAAAATAAAATTTCCTAAAAGATAAAGCGATGAATGAAGGACTCACCAATTGAATCTGCCAAACAAGTTCAGAGACGAGTTCAGACGTAGAGTGTCTTGACACCAGGCTATGGGGGGTTGTAGAACCATCTGTCGCATGACCTTGCCGTGGTCCCCCCCAACATCTACAACATCAAAGGAGCCCTGCTGGGGTGCTAGGATATACGGCTCCGCAGACAGTGGATACTCTGTCAGACAAGTCAACAATCACAGGAAATTCAGTCAAGTGTTAAACTGATTGGGTTCCAATTACTTAATTAGTTTTATATAGGATAGATTCAGTATTATCTTTATCTTAATTAGTCAAACTAAGAAACACAAAGTTTTTTTTTTCATAAAATATGTTTTAATAACAAGTTTTTATTTAATTAAACAAAAAAAAAGAGGAAAATATTTTCTTAAATGGTGTACTAATACATCACTATTTGAATAACTATAAAGAAAAGCGAGGGTCTCTTTTTCTATATATACACAGAGAAATTCAGATATCTATATTAAAAAATTTTTTAGACTGTAGAATTTTAATTTTAATAAGTTTTAACTGTGATGAAATTACTTTCAAAATCCTCAACAAAAGGCAAAGGGAAGGGAGCAGATTCTGGGGGATCTGGGTGTTTGCCATGGTAACCAGTGCTGAGTGTTGTTAGGGAGTAAATTTCATCCACTCCAACAGTCAAGCTAACAGCTCCATCAACAACCTAGAGGAATACAACTACACCTACAATCTGTAACAATGCAACAATCAAGCTAACAGCTACACCTACAATCTGTAACAATGCAACAATCAAGCTAACAGCTACACCTACAATATGTAACAATGCAACAATCAAGCTAACAGCTACACCGACAATCTGTAACAATGCAACAATCAAGCTAACAGCTACACCTACAATATGTAACAATGCAACAATCAAGCTAACAGCTACACCTACAATCTGTAACAATGCAACAATCAAGCTAACAGCTACACCTACAATCTGTAACAATGCAACAATCAAGCTAACAGCTACACCTACAATCTATAACAATGCAACAATCAAGCTAACAGCTACACCTACAATCTTTAACAATGCAACAATCAAGCTAACAGCTACACCTACAATCTGTAACAGTGCAACAATCATACTAACTTTAGCGTACAATAGAACACACAAAAATAGTTGCTTAGCAACACACAGTTTATAACAGATAAAACAGTTTAAAACAAAACCAAGGTAAAAGAACTTGTGCATTAAATCTAAAAAATTTGAATGCAACATATCGGACCCAACATTTTTATCAGACCAGATTGTACTTACTGGGACAGACCCAAGGCTTTGAAAATATGTTGAAGTTTCATTGGCTCCAAACTTGAGTTGACTTTGCCAAACATTCAGAGACTTGACTGATGCCTGTCAAACAAATTACAAACAATTACAACATTCCCTGGTTAATGCTGTTTGTTTTTTGGTAGGAAGTTACAACCAATGGGTTAGAGATTCAGTCTATAGCCTCTCCAAGCTAACTGTAAGTAGGGGTCTTATGCGCTGGTACTTACAAAACTGCCAGCCAATGTAAAGGTGACAACCTGGGTCTCTACAGTGTAATGTGGCAGTGGGGGTCTAATACACACTGAGTGATCATGGCTCTGTGGATTCATTAAATTTATTTTACTTCCTTCACTTAGTTTCAATGGCTGAAAAATGGTGCACTTAAATGTATGCATAAAATGTGTATTATTTCGGAAAAGATATTTTTTTCTAATTATAAAAATTTATATCTTATACTTTATTTTAAAAAAACAAAATGAATAATACAAATAATATATTTATTTTGCTAGATTTAATATGTTTTTTAAATTTTTTTTTCTATATTAAATTAATCTAAACAATAAGCTTCAATAAACAAAAATGAGCTGATTTTTCTTTAAAATAAGATTCTAATTCACTAAAAAAGCAGGGTAAAAAGTGTTTTTTAAAGTTGAAAATATTAATTTCAGCAGGTGTCCAACAATACAAGAAAACTCAACAAAAGGAAATGATCTCCTACCTACCATAGTTTCTACAACAATTGTAAAGTCTTTAAGATCTGGGCTAACAAGGGTCACATAACTCCCTCCAGATTTCAGCATCCCAACACCATGACCATGGGGGAGATAACTCCAGCCTATCTCAGTCAGCTGAGTTGTGTGAGCTGAACAAATTGTAGCAAAATGTTACATTTCTAATCTATGGATTGGATTTTTTTGCTAGATTTCAGAAAAATTAACTATTCTCCAAAATGTAATTAATACATTAGCAAATGTGTAAGTTTGGGATAGGGTGGTCAGCACTATGCCAAGCCGCCTTTACTTTCAGTAACATGAGTTAGGTACCCATTAAAACTGGGTAGACTCAGGGACATTCAACTGACTTGAAACCAGATTTTAACTTGAAACATTTGGGTTAGCAGTCTAGCACTCAACTGGTAGACCACGTTGCCCAACAAATGTTTTACATTGTATAATAATGCTGTGATTTCCGAATATTGAGAATTTAAAAGAATACACTTGACATTATGGATTACAAGACCGTACCAGACATCCATATAGGGCTCTCGACTATATAGTTCCCACTCCATGGTTCTCTTGCAGTCATGAGAGATGTTCTGTCCCATGGCAAGCCTTGGAAGAAACTGTCTATCAAGTTCCAAGCAATGGTGCTATAAACCAAGGGTATAGAAAAGTTAATCAGGTAAAAACAGCATCTACAGCATTCATTAACACGGAGCTAAAATTTAAATTAGGCTTTATGTTTAGAGCTAAAGCTGAGTAAAATGTACAACCATCTCAACAGAAGTGACTGATGAACATAAACTAGCAATTTCAGAAGTGACTGATGAACATAAACTAGCAATTTTATGTAAAATATTTCATAACAATTAGTTGAATCTACATAACAAATTAAAAAGTAAAAAGTTCCCTTTCAAACTTGCCGGTCTATAGGGCAAGAGAAGTAGAGTTAACTTGTTTCTGTGACCTCTGCATGTGAAGAGATAGTGTGGTCAGCACTATACCCAGCCTCCTTTACTTTCCCTAACGTGAGTTAGGTACCCATCAGAGTTGGGTGAACTCAGGGACGGTCTACTGACTTCAACCCGGATTTGAACTCGAGAGACTAACGGGTTAGCAGTCCAGCTCTCTACCGCTAGACCACTCCGTCTCCACATAACAAATTAAAACTAGGAAATATTTGTTTAATTTCATACCTCGTCATAAGTCCTTGAACATAATTTTGGTTAAGGATCTGAAAATAGAGGGAAGAGCTCTTTAGATCGTTTCTCGCTTATAAAAAAAAATATTTTATGATTTTATACATAAAAACATTTTTTTTACCCTAGCCCAGCATCCGCCACCTGTTTCATCATTATAAGTGCTGAAGTCTTCAGATGACCACAGAGGTATCCCAAGTTCCTTGGCATCATCAGGTGACAACACACCTGGGTAATGTGCTCTGGAGGTTAACAAAGTGACAATATACATCACTTGCAGAGTGTGAGAAAATAACTATGGTGCCAATTTTACAATTTCACCAGAGAGCTCATGTTATCAAAAGAAAAATGTGCACAAAAAGATTTACACCAGTAGTCCCACCCCTCAGCCACTTCTTCCACACCCCACCAGTGCCCCCTATCCCAATATATAAATATTAAAACCCCAGTAAAATTTAGCAGTTTATAGATGTATGAAAAACTCAACAGGTCCTGTAGAGAAATTGAATAGTTGTCTATATTAATAAATGAAAAAAAGGGGCTGTAGACTAACATTAGAAGAAAACAAACCCAATATAGTCAACAACAGAAGCCAGGGCAGTATCTGCTTTAACAAAATCCACTATGCCAAAGTCAAGATCAGAGGCAACAATACGAACATTTTCATATCCATTTTGGTCTAGGGTTTGACGTAAAACCTGAAAACAAAAAATGTCCCAACAGAAGGGAAATATGAAAATTTAAAAATAAAATCCTTAAACTAAATTTGTTTTAAATTATATTTGAAAATATTTAACTCAACTAATAAGTATTAGTTAATTTTACCAATCAAATAACAGATGATAAAGTATTAGCATAAATTTGATAATAAAAAGTAACACAAACAGCACCAATTGTTTACCTTCACATATCCTGTATCACACCATCGTTCATTCCAAATCTGTTGATTTATTGTGATCAGTTAACACTTTAAACTAGTCTACTTAATAGTTATCATTTGTGTCTAAACCATGATTTACTTATAAAATGTTTTGTACATTCAATATCTGTAAATTTATTTTTACCCATAAACACATTAAAACTGTAACTACTTAACAAATATTATTCAACTAGGTCTGCATAGGTCTGTACTTATAAACTATTTTGATGAATATTCCTGCCAAGATCTAGCTGCTATGCAGAGGTAAATAATGTAAGGTGCTTCAATGCATCTTTAACATTTTTTAAACAGTTGATTATTAAATAAAAATGTAGGTAAAGAAATAATTCCCATAGTTGAGGAAGAGAAGTACTATTGTAAGTTCACATGAAGACCTTGTAACTGGTCGGGATATTGTGATAAACTGTCACATGTTTAGACAGTGCTTTAGAATAGTCTAGTGTCACAGATGGTTAGATCACTTACCCCAATAAAATCAATGAACAAGCCATGATAAACCTCTGCTCCTCTAATCCACTTGAAAATGTAGTCTGCTAATTTGTAGTTGTCTATGTACGGACTCTGAGTGCCATTACCCAGCCATCCTGGGAAAGCCCATGGAAGGCCATACAGCTTAATCTTAGGATTGCGCTGCAAAATTGTAAATAAATTGCTTCAATGACTGCTTGGTAACAACTCTCACGATATTAAATCCCATAATTTTTTAAAGAAAACAGCTGGACTTTATATTCAATGTTTATGTTTAAAAAACAGAACTCTGGACATACCAGTTTGGCTTCTTTCATTAACCACCATTCATAACCTCTCTCATAATCCTCTTCCCACTCAACATGCATGTGTGATGCCTCAGTTGCATCTAGAAAAAATATATACAATATGGTATTGGAATAATCAGCAATAGTAAATATTTTTACCTAGTTTAATATAGATTGGCAACTGATAGAATCAAGTATAAAATGTATTATTCCTTTGAACTGATATTAAAGAGGTCTATTAATCCTAACTATACAACCTCTTTCCACTGTATTCGATGTTTTATATCAGTCTATTATTTAATTTATGTATTTTATTGTAGGTTAAATTTTAAATTAACACTAAACTTACAGTAAACATAATCCCCTATTTTAATTTGAGTTTTTGTATTTATTTGTATGTATAAGTAATTAGACATGAAATACAAAAACTGCTACCATAACTACCCATTAATGGATTACCTGAAGCTTGTGCATCCCCACCAATTTCCACCTTCAATATTTGTAAAGAAGCTCCAAAATTAGGCTGGAATAAAAATAGAAACAGTCTTAAATTTTAGCTAACAACTAGTTCTAAATCTTGTTTAAATTGTTAAGATTAAAAAACCACTTTGCCATTATACCTATAAGCCTAATGAAAAATTGCTATACTTTAAAGAGATAATCCAAGATTTCATCTCTCTGTTTCTGTGGATATCCGATCAGTAGCTTGGATGTGGCCTACATACAGAAGAAAATCAATTAATATTTACATTTTGCATTAGACAATAACACAAGTGAAAGCTAATATAAAGCTACAAGCTAACTAAACTTAGCAGCTTTAAAACAGAATGGTACAATTTTAATTTGATGCTTACTGAACCACCGCTAAGTCCTCCAATACCATCATACTGACGAGCGATTCCTACTGTGTCATCTACCGCATAATTTGTAGCATGCACAATGGTAAATAGGCATGTTACAAGGGCAAGGGTCATAGCCATGTTATAAATTATTTTTACAATCTGTGGATATATTTTTAAAGAATCTTTTAGCACTTGAATAAAAAGTAAAACAAAATAACACAAAAGTAAAGATTCCATTGGGAATATGAAGTCGTTTATTTGTTTCTTAATCACAGAATTAGAAGGGATGGTGTGGTCAGCAATATGCCCCGCCAGCCATACTTTATCCAACATAAGTCAGTGACATCATACAGTCACAAGTTTGAACAGAGATCCGAACGAGACTTTCAGGCTAGCAGCCTAATCTACCTTTTGACTCTGCTGTCCCTAAAATAACACAAAGGTATTTAATAAAACTGGTGAAGAGTTATAATCCAAGACAATCCAAATAAACAAATGGCTTATCACCAAGTATACTACAATTTTGGTATTCAACTTCATGATATGATGTTGTATACCTAAGGCCTAAGAGTTTCCAGTGTTTTGTAGTTAATAAACTCCCCCAACCCTATGGGTGGAGATGAAGTAGAATCAATCTTTTTTTATGGTAGTACATGAAGGGATTAATTAAGGGGTCACTAACATGCCCATCCACCTTTTATCTCCATCACTGGTTAGCAATCGAGGGGGGGGGGGGCAGCTTAAAACTTCCCTGGTTGGTAGGGGCAGCTGGCAGAGGTTGGTAGGAAGTGGACGGAGATGAAAGTAATCAGAGGAGGCAATGTTTCTTTCGGGAGTGGTGGGGGGGGGGGGGGGGCACGTGAAACTAAAACATTTAATTAAGAATGTGAGAGTGAAGAAACTGGCTGAGGCTGAGACGTAAAGACACTCTCACTGAAGTCTGTGAGTGAGAGAAGCAGTTCAAACAACTTCTTTCTTTCTACTAAATCTATTATCAAGTTCTATCTACTAGTCTAGATTTAGATCTAACAGTCTAACCCAATCTCTACCTACTGATCTAGTATAATTATATAAATAATTTAATTTATAGAAGTTTTAGATGTCACTGTAAAAATGAGTATTTAAAATCAGCAACAGAACACTAGTGATTGGATTCTAGCTAGGCTCTCGCTGACAGTAAAAAAAAACAACTCTTGGCTTGTATTTGTTTGTCACATGATCTAACTTATATTCACGTGACAAAGTTAAAAATAGATTTTAAAATACTCTGTTTACTTAGCAACCAATGAATTGAATTGTCATCCTTTGTGATTATGAATAAGACAATGTATTATACCATTATAATCATTGCATAAAAAGCAAGCCATGGTACATTGCACCGTAGCTTAGAATGATTAGAATGCACAAGCCAGGAAATATTTAACTGGATCTAATTTCTGGGAAAAGGGGGGGGGGGGGGGCGTTCGTCCAAAAATGATGCCAAGCTTTAGACTCTTTACTTGGAGTTTAGATATTTTTAACTTGTCTTACTTAACGGACTGAGTTTAATTAAGTAAGTTTACTTCCCTCCTCGGAATCGTCACACACAAAAATGATGTAACAGAAGTTTTACTTCAATCTCCTATCTCCTTCCCCCAATTACAATGATTTTCTTTTTTTTTTTTAACAGCAATTTCAATAAAATCAGTTGAGATTAGTTAACCTTTTAATTAATCAGTCAATAATTTTATAACAATTGACAAAGGTGTTTTTTTAAATGTAAAAAGAATAGCTTTTTATTTGCACTTGGATATCATAATTCATATATTTGATATATCAGATATTACGATTTACTGACTGCTATAGAAGATAAATAATTTGTGATAAGGCAAGGGTCGTCAAAAGTCACACTTCAAGGGATAATTTAAAAATAATTTTTAATGACTTTCAATATCCAATTAAGTAAAAAATTAGATATTCTTCTGTTGTATTAGTATAAGAATGTTTCTGGAATTTTTTACATTAGAAGTGCCTCAAATTTTAGTTACAAGATATACCACAAACCCACAAACAAACCAACATCATTTGTTTATAAAATTATTTAATTTAATTAAAAGCTTATTTTTAAAAGAGCTTGATAGAAGCTCATGGGTCTTGTGGCTGGTAACCGGGTTAGACAATTGCTGGATTTTATAACCCTGTTTCAGCTTTCCAGGATAATGAGCAACTTCAGCTGGCAATGACAGTATACCAAAACAAGTAGATCTAGATCTAAGTTAAGACTGATACAAGAAATTACAGTACCATTAATATTGATATTTAGCAGAAGCTGGCTGCCACCCTTTTTTTTACATGAATAACAAGAATAATTATGAAAAAAATCATTTAAAAAATTTCAGTCTTTATCTACCATGTTTTGAGTTCTATTTTTATACTCTATCTAAATGATATGATTTCGGAATCCAGTAGAAGTTTATAATATATCAGTTAGGATAGTCAAGAGGATAATACTTTTTTTAATTTCCATTTTTTAAACTGGTTATGTATAGTCAGTAAGAGGTCGTCCATTTATGACGTCCACATGAAGGGGGAGGGGTCCGAAAAAAAATCAACTTTTGTGGACGCGTGTGAACTGGAGGGGGGGGGTGGTTCGAGTCCATGCGAACGTCCACATGTTGAACTTAGTGTCAAAGTACTAACATTTTAAAAAAAAAACCAAGAACTCGTAACCTGCATGGTAAAAGTGAAATTAAAACGACATTGCTCGTGTTAAATAAAGACACCTCTAGATTAAGTTTAAAGCCGTAGGCACACAATACATGTTATTGCAATAGTAAATTGGAATTAAGTTATGCGAGATCTACTAAATTTTTGTGGACGTCCATTGGGAGAGTGGGGGGGGGTCATCAAAAGTTGACGCATGTGGACGAGGAGAGGGGGGGGGGTCTAAAATCCGAGATTTGTGTGGACATCATAAATGGATGACCCCTAATAGCAAGTAACAGTAATAATTACCATTTTCTTTTTTAAAACATACACAATTTGTAACAAGCTATTGAAACATGAAATGTTTATTATTTGATCAGTGATAATAAGCATACGATTGTACAAGAATAATTCAAATTCATATTAATGATCATGTTGTATATTACATAACATACATGTGTACATAGTATTTTTTACAACAGCCCTTTAAAAACAGGTTAATCAGTATCTTCCTCGGAAATTTTAATGTCTTTAGTTCCTTTTAAAACAGTGTATTTGAATTTAAAAATGGATGGAGTGCAAGATGAAGATACTTCTTAGTATCATAGCTTGGGCAGATTTCAGTGGAATCCAAAAGCTCAGTAGGCAACAACAGATGGAAGTGATTAAAAACCCTTTACTCTGACAACCCTCACTATTTTTTTATCACTAACTCCATGATTTTTTAAGAAAATAGAAGTATTACTCATACATAGAATTAAAAAAACAAAATTGAATGACTAAATTTTCAATGCTTTAAGTTTAAGAAAACCAACCATATTAAAAAACTATTTAGTTTATAAGTTATTAGTAAAAGAGAAAAAAATAAGCGGACAAAACTTTAAAGACAATTATTTTAGTGACTAGCCATTTGTCATTTCACTGGCAGTTTGTTTTTCTAATTGGAAAATATTAAAATAATTCTAGTAAAAATGTACCCACCTACAACAACCAAAAATTATTTAGCCAGGTAAATTATTTTAAAACATGCTGCTGGTTCATTTTTATAAATTATTTCACTTAATTAAACACATAAGCCTCGGAAACAATTAAAATATATTGAGTTGAATGAAAACATTCTTCTTAAAAAAAAAATTGAAAAACATTAATCCCTACTTAAAACATCAACAAAAATTATTTATTTTGAAAATCACATTAAGTATTAACATTTTACTGCAACAATTGAAAGTAAGAAAAACTTGACAATCATGTATATAGTGAATGAACATTGAAATTTGCACCATTTCCCAGTTAGCTTCAATGAAGCAAAGATGACCACAGGAAGTTATTGAAATAAAGCTGTACAACAAACAAAAGTCACAAATGTAAAAAGGGTAATATAATTCCAAAAATATTCATAGGTTGAATTTCAATTTCAATTGTGATTCGAAATTTTTAGATTGAAAAAGAAATACCTATAAAATATTACAGATGAAATTATATTAAGATTATTTTCTATTCAATATTAGACTTTGACGAATAGATATACTTGTTAATTAATTGAATGAGTCAGAACTGATTAGCAAATCAACACTGCAGTACTTTGGTATGTTATTTGAAAAATAATAAGCTGTGATAATGTCAATGTTGTGTACATGTGAAGGGAGCAACAAGTAACTTAAAAATTAAAACATCAGTGCATTGCCCTATGTAAAGATGGATTTCAAGCAGAATTGTAATCCCAAAATTTTTGAAAACTTAGGTTGTTTTAGTAATTTAATGTAAATTTATTGGGGTTAAATTCAACTGAAATACTTTTTACTTTGATGTTTATAAATAACATAAAATTTATTTTTCATAAATTAAAAAAGTATTATATTTATATAATATATTTATATATAAATTACTGTTCTCGATTTATATATTTACAGAATTTTTTTATTTACTTAACAGTGAAATCCAAATAATGTGTTACCCAAAAATGGTAAATTAAATGCCTTGAATGTCCATAAGAAAATGGCAGAATAAAAACATAACTTCTGAAATAAATAACACAAAAATGAATTTTATAATTTGAATAAAGAACCATAGATATATAAACTATGTTTTCCATTAAAAAAAAATATTTAAACAACCTGCTACATGTAAACCATTTCTATTGCTTTTTACATTTGATGTTCTGAAATTATGTATTATTACTATTTGAAATAAAAGGACAATGGCCAATAATCTGTTGGGGTCATCCATAAATTAAACAGGGTTTAGACCTAAGTGATGATGTACTATGTAGGAATGGCTTTTAAAAACTTGACAGCATATATTAGGGTAAAAATAATGTAAGTTTATTTTTTGTTAGATTCATGGTTTTTGGGGTGGATACAGGTCATTTTATAAAGGTGAGGCTGGTAAAATGGCATTGCATCATTTATGGACAACCCAAACGTAGTACTTTTATTTGTAATGATGGACACGTGTGTATACACAATTATAGGTTTTTTCTCAGGATCTTTGAATTTTGGATTAATGCATGACTAAAAAAAAAATTCACAAAGTGAAAAGTCTCTTAAATGTACAAACTGGCAAAAACATGGTGAACATTTCTGGTAACAAATTTGTTTCAAAAATATTGAAATATGCATTTTATATGCATGGGGGAAAATTTTTAATGTACATGATTTTGTCGGCACAAAAATATATGTACAGTGGTAATGTGTTTTTTTTTACCGAACGAAAAATTAGAGAAGATTCAAATTTAAAAGCTTCACAAAATGTATACAAAAAATGTCTTTAATGCAATTGGATTGAACATACACTAAAATCAGAATTATAACAGAAAGGTTAACAGTGATAACTTCTAGTCATATATAAATTAGAATAATCATTAAGTGCAGCTTTTAAAGGTGAATTCTTTTTCTTTTAAAGTTAATTTCTCTAGCCTCAGCATACTGATATGCTTATGCTAGAGGCATCAAATTGTACATTTGTAATACTTCAATACTTCAACCATTTTAATATCAGTCCATGACACAAGGGACATTTCAATACATATAAAAATATGTGTGGCGACCTTTACCACAGGGCCAATATCCAATGGTTGTTATCAATCAAGGGCTACTTGGGCAATGGAAGCAAAGTTGCAGTATTTTTTGAAGTAAATAAAGACTCTGAAAAAGAAAGAAAAATTTAATTTTATTTCAAACATTAATTTTAATTTACAATGGGCAAGAATGTTTGTTATTACTCAAGAACTTATTTTCTAAAATTAAAGCCTAATTGGAAAATTGATTTTCAACACGAATTTTATCATGGAAATATGATCATATGTTTAAAAATCTAAAAGTCGACATACGCTGCAGCCCCCAAAAAGAATGTGCAAGCGTGTGTAAGAATCAAGGTTGGTAAATTAGCCCAGGAAAAAATTCTCGTCTTCTTCATGACTTGTGTGTTGCGTACACTCAGGGGAGTCCTGCTATATTTGCTGCCAGGGTGACGGAACTTTTCACTCATAGTCTCACTGTACATGGAGGGAATGGTTCAAGTTTTTAATTTGCTGATTGTTTAAAAATAAATAATGTAATACTCACATTCCTTTAGATTTAAAAAAAAAATAATTTAAATAAATGAAAAAACATTCGAGACTAGTGAATAGTATTTTTTAAATTTTGGACTATTTACTTTTAAGACGTTTTATTGATTAAATAATGTAAAGTATATTCAAAAGTTCAAATTTTACGAAAATAGCTCACAAAGACTGCTGAAGTTCTGGACGACTTGACCAGTCCCATATCCAATCAGTTCCAGGATCCTTTAGATACAAAAAATTACCTCAATAAATTCATTAATTTTATGTTTTAAATTACTTACATTAGCACATTTTTAAAAATTGTAAAATGTGAATCAATAACATGGACCTTTCCGTACTAGATGCAATTTTAAGTTTATTAAAAAAAATTCTTGCTAATTTTTTAATGCATTGTGACCAACCTATAAACTTATTAATTAAACCAACAACTCAAATTTATTTTAAAAGATTGAGCAGTTATAAACCAACCTGTCAAGTAACTATGAACCAACCCATTAAGTAACAATGGACCTACCTATTAAGTAACAATGGACCTACCTATCAAGTAACTATGGACCAACCCATTAAGTAACTACAGACCAACCTGTCAAGTGACTACAGACCAACCCATTAATTAACTACAGACCAACCCATTAAGTAACAATGGACCAACCTGTTTTGTTCTCCACTCTTCACTTGACCACTCTGTGTTTGGGCTTGCTGGGCTTTTTGGGCTGAAGATAAAAATAAATAAAAGAAAATTCAATGGTGGCATTTTTTGGTACTGCTTTGTTTTTTATAATAACAGTTCTATAATTTATTTTATCCATATACTCATTTATTGACAACAAATAACTCAATTGTCCTACTTATGATTTTCCCATACAAAGTTGAGTAAAAATTTATGTCAGATTTATATATAATTTAATACAACCTTGTCCTTTTATACGTGTAGAATTTTTACTACTGTAAAATGGTGTATGTCTTTATAAAGTTAATATGCACAATGTTTTAAAGAAAAGTTGGAATTAAAAGTAATTGGTTTTTTTACAGATAATAAACAAACAAGTAATTATTTAACAATTAGACTTACCTCCCCCTATAAGAGTTTTCTTTACTATTTGGCCTTGATGGGGTTCGAGATTCTCTTTGTGCATCTATCAACAGCTTCTCCATGCTAGATCCATAGCAGACTTCTGGGTTCATATTGCTGTACCCTTGTGTGGACTGCTGCTGGGCGTAATGGAGCTCAACCCAGGAATCTAAAACAAAGGAAAATCCTGTTTAAAACAATATGAATCAGTTGTGGTTAAGGAGTTTAGTTAAGATTAGAAAACAAATAAGAGAATGCTTTTGAAAAATAAATTCTCTAAAAATAAAGAGGTGGGTCTACACGGAGAAATATGTGCAGCTTCTTTGATCAGAGGCATAATAAGTTATCCCAATATCCTAAAATGCTCTTTCTATTTTTTTCCATTAACAGTAATAAAATTCATACCTTGGAGGAGTTTTTAAATACAAATTAACATGTTGTTAGGCTTTTGTTTGTAACTGTTGTTTATCAATAAGTAAGGTGTGTAAGGCCTTTGTAAATGCCACACAATAAGTGTGTAAGACTTTGGCTTTCAGAGGTGACAATATGTCTAGCTATGCACATTCACACATTAATAAGTGTGTAAGACTGATATTCAGTCTGAGGTGAAAATATGTCTAGCTATGCACATTCACACATTAATAAGTGTGTAAGACTGATATTCAGTCTGAGGTGACAATATGTCTAGCTATGCACATTCACACATTAATAAGTGTGTAAGACTTTGGCTTTCAGTCTGAGGTGACAATATGTCTAGCTATGCACATTCACACATTAATAAGTGTGTAAGACTGATATTCAGTCTGAGGTGAAAATATGTCTAGCTATGCACATTCACACATTAATAAGTGTGTAAGACTGATATTCAGTCTGAGGTGAAAATATGTCTAGCTATGCACATTCACACATTAATAAGTGTGTAAGACTGATATTCAGTCTGAGGTGACAATATGTCTAGCTATGCACATTCACACATTAATAAGTGTGTAAGACTGATATTCAGTCTGAGGTGAAAATATGTCTAGCTATGCACATTCACACATTAATAAGTGTGTAAGACTGATATTCAGTCTGAGGTGACAATATGTCTAGCTATGCACATTCACACATTAATAAGTGTGTAAGACTTTGGCTTTCAGTCTGAGGTGACAATATGTCTAGCTATGCACATTCACACATTAATAAGTGTGTAAGACTGATATTCAGTCTGAGGTGAAAATATGTCTAGCTATGCACATTCACACATTAATAAGTGTGTAAGACTGATATTCAGTCTGAGGTGACAATATGTCTAGCTATGCACATTCACACATTAATAAGTGTGTAAGACTTTGGCTTTCAGTCTGAGGTGACAATATGTCTAGCTATGCACTTTCACAAATGCTACACATTAACTCTATCCCTTGTAAACAGCAGATGTTGTCTAAAATAAAACTATAATCAAACATCAGATTTAAGTGTTGGCTCCATTTCAATTGTGTAGGTCAGGTTCTATAAATAGTCAACCAATGTTGTGCAAGCATCAGAGGTGAGCTGGACATGTTATAACCCACTGAGCTTAATAACTTGACATGTAAAACCCTTGAGCTTAATGAGTTGACATGCTATAACCCGCTGAGCTTAATAACTTGACATGTAAAACCCTTGAGCTTAATGAGTTGACATGCTATAACCCGCTGAGCTTAATAACTTGACATGTAAAACCCTTGAGCTTAATGAATGGACATGTTATAAACCCCTGAGCTTAATTAATGTATATGTTATAACCCCCCCCCTGATCTTAATGACTGGACATGTTATAACCCCCCCCCCCACCATGAGCTTACAGCTTCCCCCCCCCCCCCCCATGGATGGCTTTACTGGAAAATACATGTTAAGATAATATTACCGCTTCAGATTGTCATTATCTTGCTAACTGTTTAATTTGGATTGGGTTCAAGTGAAGCAGTTGGCCAACATAAACAATACAAACTTGGGATAACTCTATAATTAATTTTTACAGGAAACGGCTGAACAGGCATGCTAATCCATCATAAGAACAAGAGGATTTATTCTGTCATATATATGCCTAAACCCATGGGAGCTAACTCCACCGCAGGCTATTGGAATAACATCTACAATACAGTAGGTATAAAATATTTGATACTTTTTTTTAAATTCAATTTTAAATAATACCAATGGGAATTTTTCTCGGTCAGTTCTCGATACCACTTTAAGCAAGAAAGGGTTAAACAGTTGAAATGCAATATTGCTAATTAACCCCCAAACTAGCGACGCCAATGGGTAATTTTTTTTTCCCTACAATTTATTCCAAAACATGGATTCGGCTATTAACTTGTTATATAGGCTTTAATTAAGAGTAAGGAGAAATGTTCTCGTGAACAGCTCAAACAGTTGACGCCCTGCGATTGGTCATCTGTCTCAGATAATCCAATCACAGTACAGACGGTGCACGAGCCTACCACGTGACCAGTGGATGACCTGGACGTTTGAAACAAAAGTAAACAAAAAACATGGAGCAAACTTTTCCTGACCACGAACTGGACAGCTGGGTGTAAGTGTGCGTGCTGTATGATAAGATAATCGTGCTGCTCTAGCCCGTTCACATAAACAAAAACGACACTACTTCAGCTAGCAGACGGCTATACAAAAAGGTTATATTAATTTCTCAACAAAAAAGCGAAATATCAGACTGGACAAGCGACAAAGAATCTATGTGACTGAGTTCTAGCGACTTATATGACTGAACTAGCGATCAATATGACTGAACCTAAATGACTGTAGATTAGCGCAACCTTCATGACAGTCGACCAATCATTATGTGTGAGTAGACACCAACACTTCTCCGTCACAACGTACCCCCGAAAAATAGTGGCTAAAACCTACTGGTAAACAGACGAACGACAACACGACACGTACTCCGTGCTCAAGATTCGAACCCTTCAACTCTTCACATTCTAAAGCCAACATCAGTACTTCATTTCTACCTTATGTACTGTAAGGGTGGGGCTGTCGTCTATGGTAAAATCGTGTGACTCATAACCTACTATCTGAAGCTACCCACGGGGGTAGGGCTGTTACCCATACTGATTCAATATACAGAGATTGAAAACATGTACGTTATAGAAATGAAAATCATAGATAAATTCAAGTAAACAAATGTTCTGTTTTGAAATGGTCTTGAACTCGACCTTTAACCTATTGAACCTTCATTACATCAGCTAGTGACGTGTCTCAGGTCGCTCCACATTGGCTGGTATAAATAAAATACGAATGTTGGCGCATAAATCGTCTTCCATAATTAACCTACACAGTGTTTGTTGGTATTTTCCCGTTACCTGCGCTGACCTGAATAGACAAAGGTGGAGATGGGGCTCCGTCGGCTGGAGCAAGTTTTTGTTAAGAGAAACATTATAGGACGGTATATTATATATGATGTATCTGGTCACGAGATAAGATTTTCCCGAAAGATTTGGTACCGGTTGAATGCTACCAGTTGAATGCTAGCAAACTATCAGCTTACAGCTCGTCACAACCTCATAATAATCCACATTATTAATTTAATAAACAATGTTTTAAATAGCCCACCAATTGACCAAAAACTGACCCAAATCCTAGAACCACACAATAACATTTAAGAATCCAATCCTAGAACCATACATATCATCTCGTATGGGGGGGGGGGGGGGGGGGGGGGGGGGGGGGAGAACGACAACACACAGACCCCCCCCCCCCTCGCCCGAAATGGAATTTATATAAAAATATATACTTCTAACAGTGTCCGCCCCCCCCCCCCTCGGAAAAAAGTAAAAAAGTCTGGAAGAAACACTGGAAACATACAATCTATCTATCTATATACTACTAAAACTCAACTTTGTTTACATGTTTGAATATTTATTTGTTTGCCTGATCGACTATTGTGATATGTTCGACTCTATCTGGAAAGCTGTAAAATAGTATGCAGGTAGAGAATAATTTTTTAATGCAGACAGACTGTTGATCACAAATTTATTTAAAGACGTTAATTAATTTATTGATTTATTCATAGTTAAATTAACCGTATTTTTTTAAAAATGTTAATACTTTGAATAAACTTTGTGGGGATAGTGACGTCCCTTGATGTGTTTACATTTTTGGTACAATAAAAATGGCGGACCCCATCATAGACTTTGTGGCCCATTCAAAAGTTTAACGCGTTACAAAGCTAATTTTCTGCCGGCTATAACTTAAACAATACGTCCTTTTGCTGTATTTATTACGTTCCAACACTTATATCAATTTTCAACTGTCTTTTTCATTTAGTTTTACGATAAATTTCTCTAGATCTAAAGATCAGCTGTCGAAGGGAAGTTATGAATCTAGCCTAGATCTAGCCTAGATCTAGATCTAGATTCTAGGTCACTACTAGACTCAGTGTAAATTCTAGATCTAGACTTAATGTAAATTCTACATCTAGAATCTATTTCAGGCCTTAATACATCTAGAATCTATTTCAGGCCTTAATTATTTTATATAAATCTTTGTTTGGCTAATTTAAGATTAAATTTAATTTGAAAGTTACTACTACTAGATCTATGCGCGGAGACTCTAAAGTATAGTATAAAAATTCATTTGTGACGTCACGAGTAAATAGCTAAGTTGGTAGCGTAGCCCGCTCTCATGTGGGTGGCACAGGTTCTAGACCAATATGTCAATGATATTTTTTTTCAATTTTTTTTTTTTTAGATGTTAATGATAAAAAATGATAATGATCTGAACTTGGCAGGATACAGGGCAGGTGAAGTAGAGTTCATCTGTTTCTTTGTCCTAACCATATGAAAGGATAGTGTGGTCAGAGACATGCTCGGCTGGAATCGTTTTTTAAACGATAAAAACATGTTGTCTGAGACTTGGCGGGACACTGGGCAGGTGAAGTAGAGTTGAGTAGGTCACATGTGACGTCAGTATATGAAGGGATAGTCCGAAATCGGTGTTTTCGGTGTTTTTAAAAGATAAGACACATATTTTTGAATGTGGGCTCTGTTTTTGTGACGATAAGTGACACTGCAGTAGCGTAGCGAGGAGGGGGGGGGGGGGCGGGTGGGGAGGCGGGGGGGGGGGAAGGGGAGGCGGGGGGGGGGGGGGGGAAAGGGGAGGCGGGGGGGGGGGGGGGAAGGGGAGGCGGGGGGGAGGTGAAGGGGGGGGGGGACGTATGTTGGGGCGCCAAAATGGTTTGGAAAAATAAATTGAAAGGTTGAGGGGGGTTCAAATCGAAAGTTTGAGTGGGGGGGGGGGAGGGGGTGCACATCAAAAGTTTGAGGGGGGGGGTTGAAAATCGAAATCTTGGGGGGGGGGGGGGTTAAAATCGAAAAGTTTGTCCCCGGGCGCCGGGAAGGCTCGCTATGCCTCTGAGTGACAGACGTGATGTTTTTTGATGGATGACCCCCGAAACCCACAGTTATCCAAGGGATGACGGGTATTCTAGTAACATTTAAGAATCAAATCCTAGAGCCATACAATAACATTTGAGCGTCAAATTCCAGACTTATTCTAAGGGATATCTTAGTTTTAAGAAGAGAATGTGATAATTATCTGCTGGACTGAAATGTTTAAAATTCTTTACTACCTGGAGTTGTGTTGAACATGTTTCTGAAAACTTCAGAGAAGGCTTTAAAAAAATGGAGTTATTTACCTTGAGCACAGTGCAGCAATTAAAGGGGGATAAATTGAATACTCAGCATTGAGGGAACCATTTGTTATTTATGATAAGAAATGAAATTATCAGTGGAGGTAAAGAAAATTTAATGCAATACAAATAATAATCAATGCTGGTCTGGATTGAAGCCAACAGCAGATGTTTCAAGTGGGTTAAATGATTTAGTATGTTCCTTTTTCCAGCTTAATCATCAGATTTTTCGGTGTTCTTGCTTGGTTTCGCTGTGTTGCTTTACTTAGCTTATCATTAAATTAGCCAGAAGACAAACATGCAGACGTGACAACCGGGAATCAATCAATCGATGACCTGGGGGTTTGGGCGGGAACGCTGTGACCAGAACGCGATGTCCTGTGTGTATATTTAAACTAGGTCATGTCTGCTGCGTGTGCAGTGGAGCGTGAGAATGTCATCAGACGGGGTGACGTAATAAACAGGAACAAAGATAGGTGCATTCAAGTTACTTCTTTGTTTGGGGTATTTCGTAACATGAACAGCCAGCCTTGAAAATATTTCCCCACCCTCTCCTCCCCGAGTCATTAAAGGCTGGGTAAATAAAACCTACAACTTGACAGTCAAGTATAAAAAAAAAAAACTGAGGTTGGATCTAAGCGGTGTTCTCGCCGCTTCATAGCTCAAGGTATGCAATACCATTTTATTTCTTTGTGTAAAGAAGGGCTGCCGTTTATAAAACAAATTTTTACATTTCTAAGAAACTTTTCGCTTCCCCAAGCACATCATCCCCACCCCCTAGCACTAGTTCGCCCCCCCCCCCCCCCCGCAACCCTAGCACTAGTCCGCCATCCCCCACCCCTAGTCCGCGCCTCCCCAAGCACATCATCCCCACCCCCTAGCACTAGTCCGCCCTCCCCCACCCCTAGTCCGCGCCTCCCTAGCACTAGTATCCGCTAATGTAGACTAAACGAGTAAACACAGGAAAGACAGGCAGACAGACACACAGAATATGTACATTAAATAGAACACATTTTAAATAGTTTTTAAAACGCTATATGATAACACCAGGAAATATAAAAAAGTGGATTCTAATATTTGCACAGGCTCATGTGCAGATAAACCTGTCAGAACACACACACACACACACACAGTTGAACAATGTCTCTCTGAGTTGTCTGGCCTGAACTAAATAAATCTTCTCCAGTGGAAAATAGGACATGGAGTCTACGCCAGACTGAGCGAAATCTTCCCAAGTAGAACATTAAAAAACAAAACAAATACCGTAAATAATTCGATGATCAATTTAATCGATACCAGAGAATAGTTTAATTAGAAAAGTATCGATCCATATGTAGAAGAGATAAGTTAATCTAACCACCAGATTATGCCATGGGCTATAACTGTAACTGATCATTTTGGGGATTACATCCCTTATGTTTCCATAGAATTTCAGAAGTTCGTATATTGTAAACCCATTTCTAGAACACGCACAGCTTATACAACATGAATAGTTTTTGTTTCTAATTTATTTTCAAGATGGTCTAACAAAAATGTTGACAACCAATGTCTTGTGCGTGCATAGCAACCAATGTTGTCTTGTGTGTATATAGCAACTGATGTAGACATAGTTATGTGTACTATCTGGCACCAATGTTGCCTTGTTTGTGTCTAACAACTAATGTTGACGTGTCTTTAGCATCAAGCAACTTATGTTGTCTTGTTTGCATCTGGCAACCAATGTTGACGTGTCTATAACATCTAGCAACCAATGTTGACGTATCTATACCATCTAGCAACCAATGTTGACGTGTCTATAACATCTAGCAACCAATGTATTGTTTGCACCTAGCAACCAATGTTGACGTGTCTATAACATCTAGCAACCAATGTTGACGTATCTATACCATCTAGCAACCAATGTTGACGTGTCTATAACATCTAGCAACCAATGTATTGTTTGCACCTAGCAACCAATGTTGACGTGTCTATAACATCTAGCAACCAATGTTGACGTATCTATACCATCTAGCAACCAATGTTGACGTGTCTATAACATCTAGCAACCAATGTATTGTTTGCACCTAGCAACCAATGTTGACGTGTCTATAACATCTAGCAACCAATGTTGACGTATCTATACCATCTGGCAACCAATGTTGACGTGTCTATAACATCTAGCAACCAATGTATTGTTTGCACCTAGAAACCAATGTTGACGTGTCTATACTATCTAGCAACCAATGTTGACGTGTCTATACCATCTGGCAACCAATGTTGTCTTGCTTGTGACACACTAAACTGGCCACCTAGCCGAGACTGGCTACGATAAACGAAACCAAATCTCCTAAAGGTTAGCTCCAGGATCTGGGTCACAATGCGCGGCATTTCTCAAATCGCGTTAGAGCTGGGCGTATTTCCTTACGTTTTTAATTTATTTTTTTAAAAATCGAAAACATCTTTGTAACTTTGATTCTCTTCCATGAATTGAAAACATTCGTCGTGAAATTAATGAGTTTCAAGTTAGCAGTTTAAAAATTCCCCAATATATTCAAGAACTATGGCCTGCTAACACAGTTACACGGCGACAAACGTGCACCCAAACAAAACGGTATAAAGGAGAGAAAACCGCGAGGTTAAAATCTAATAGCGATCGTGAACATTAAGGGTATCCACTCTATATTTAGCCGCTGAATAATTTCATTAGGGAGATGGGGCGGGTAGGGAGCAGGGGTAAGGATGAATGTGTGTTGGGCGGGTGGGGAGAAGAGGTAAGGATGAATGTGTGTGGGGCGGGTAGGGAGCAGGGGTAAGGATGAATGTGTGTGGGGCGGGTTGGAATCAGGGGTAAGGATGAATGTGTGTGGGGCGGGTGGGGATCAGGGGTAAGGATGAATGTATGTCTCAGAAGCCCACGAGACGGGACTATCAGATTCCCAGAATTCATGTCGCAAGCCAGACGGCAGCAGGCAGTCGTTACTTCCGGGTGACGACATAAAAAGAAACAGATCTGTTTACTAAAATTCTACCCAGATAATAAAATCGTTCGTGTCAACATTAGTTGTCTCGCGTTGAAATAAGAGAACTGGCAAAATGATTTAAGTCGACAGGCCGGTGTAGCTGATGAAATATAATAATTTTAAAATTTCACAATAAGAGTAGCATCTGTTTATACCCCTTGTCAACAGCCGACAAAATGTAGCATCTGGTTATGCCCCTTGTCAACAGCCGACATAATGTAATATCTGGTTATGCCCCTTGTCAACAGCCGATATAATGTAACATCTAGTTATGCCCCTTCTCAACAGCCGACATAATGTAACATCTGGTTATGCCCCTTCTCAACAGCCGACATAATTGACATTTAATTATGTCCCTTGTCAAAACAAAAAACAAGACAGATCATGTAACAATCAGATTTTTTCCCTCATGTAAGAATGACAAAATAAAGGTTTGACACTTGCCAACATAAAAAAAAATATAACGTTCAGAATGGCCACTTCAACTTGCCAACATAAAAAAATATAACGTTCAGTTGTACCCTTGTACGACCACTTAAACTTGCCAACATAAAAATGTAACAATCAGTTATTATACCCTTGTATGGCCACTTATACTTGCCAACATAAAAATTTAACAATCAGTTATTATACTCTTATATTGCCACTTACGGGCAAGTTTTAAAAAGCGTCCCAGAGATCTGTACCATATAACTTTTCTTCAAGATTTGTTTGTTTTTCTTCAATGATTGAAAAAGTCGCACTGTTACTATAATTAAATGCAGATACTTTTAATTGGCGTGACCTCCATGTTTGTTTATGAAAAGGAAAAGAAAACATGTACTATAAGTTATCTTAACCCACTCGTTGTCAATGACAACAAACCAACTAGATTATAATGTGCTAGACAAAGACAAACCAACTAGACTATAATCTGCTAGACAAAGACGAACCAACTCGACTATAATCCGTGTAAAACAGTTTCTATTGTCACTGCTTTGCTTTTTTACTGTCCTATGACGTGTCAGTGTCATTGGCCTCTTACTTACAGCCAACATTGAAAAGAAAAAGCACACTGCTTCAGTAAACATTGTGTCTATACACTATGATAGTCAATAACTCATTAATTAAACTCAAGAACCTTGCATATATATATATATATATATATATATATATATAACGTGGCTTATATATATATATATATATATATATATATATATATATGCCACGTTATATATATATATATATATATATATATATATATATATATATATATATATATATATATATATAACGTGGCTGACGGTCGCGATGCGGCTGGTTTCCATAACAAATATTCGCCATTTTTATGTTCACTGAACTTATTTTAAGCCACACTACCGTCCGCGCTTCGTTGAAATCATTACGTCATACACGATCTCTAAATGCAATTAGACAATTCAGGGACACGACTGTATTTCTAGACTGTTTGCATATGGGGGGGGGGGGGGGGGGGGCTTATACCACGGAGACCGGGTACCTGATACAATGTTGTAGCGGGAAAAAAATATTTACAGAATAAAACCTAAAATAAAACTTTATTTTAATCAACCATGAAGTTATCAATCTAAGCCACAAAAGAAAACATGTATGTGAGGCTGAATGAGAAAGTACCAACGTAAAACGTTAGGACTGAAATATACGCAATAAAATGTACACAATTGGTCTTGTAGGACATCTGTACATGTTGGTACTAAATATGGCTTGTTTATTTCTATAGCACGTTTCAGTGACAATGTCACTTTACCTTGAACATCCGCTATGTGAATTCTGATCGCTACAAGAATCCAGACACAAGATGGGGGAGTGGGGGTCGGGGTACAAGGACAAGATGTCGTCATCATGTACTTTTAACTGTGGGCGCTTTCATTGAAGGTTACAAACAAAGATAAGTTCAACACAAACACGCAGATACAATAGAGGTTCTATAAGATACTGAATGTCGATACAACACAAACACGCAGATACAACGGAGGTTCTATCAGATACTGGACGATACAACACAAACACGCAAATACAACAGAGGTTCTAGAAGATACATACATATACACAGCAAGACTTATTCGAGGATATAGCTGTCTGAGGTATCGCTAACCCAGCCGTAACCCTGTTCCTAGCAATAACTAATCATAACCCTGACCATAACAGCGACAACAACAGAAACAAAACCTTGATACGATGTTATGGTCTGACAATAAACACACGTTTAACAAAAATTTAAATCCGATTTAGTGGGTGGAGATTAACCCACAACCTTCATATCACAAGATCTGAAAAGTGTGAAGACTTAAAGAATGGAAGTTGAGTACATTGTTCACACTCAGTTCATCGATCATTTCTGTTTGTAACCGACTCAACTCGGCTTCTATCCACACAAACAACCCGTCTCATCCTTAGTTACTCGGATTACCCACATCCTCACCCAGTCCTATAGCATTACCCCCACCCTTACCCAGTCCTATAGCATTACTCCCACCCTTAACCAGTCCTATAGCATTACCCCCACCCTTACCCAGTCCTATAGCATTACTCCCACCCTTACCCAGTCCTATAGCATTACCCCCACCCTTACCCAGTCCTATAGCATTACCCCCCACCCTCACCCAGTCCTATAGCATTACCCCCACCCTTAACCAATCCTACAGCATTACCCCCACCCGTACCCCACCACATCCCCGATACTAAGTGGGAAACGAGCACTTCTCTAGACGACAGAGATCTGTGAATTTTATCTCAGGAATTTAAGGGTCCGTTTTCCGAGGAAACTAAACAGAGAATAAATTGAATGCTAAAATACTGCTAATGGTACTGTCTATAATATGTAACTGTATATGCAACTCTGGACACACCCAAATAACGGTATTCAGCTAATTGGAATAAGCTGATGATAACCAACAAAGCTATGTGACCAAATCGATTCTTTGTCTCTTAGCCAGGAGCAAGCAATGTCGAAAACTGCTTTGAAATGCCGTTAACAAATTATTGCATTCTCTTACACAAAATAAATGTGCCGATTCCTATTTTTTAACTCGCTACAAAAATTACAATAAATTCTGTTGCGTCTAGCTCCCCTGTAAGGGAAGATAATCCTGCTGCAACGTAATGTGATAAGAATGTACAGTTTACGATCCTGGCGGCTGGAGTTATGGGACCTTACATACATCACAAACTAGGGCGATTCCGCCATTATGGTATTATAAGAATCTTTTTTCAAGAAAAAGCAAGATTATATTACTACAGCGAAAGACCTAGCTGATATTAAATTGAGAAATACATGAAGTACATCCAAATAATTTCATTGATGAATAAATCAAAGACAAAAGAACAAATTAATTACAAATATTTCGTGTGAAATACGAGTGGTATAGATTTTAATCGAGATATGGATACCCTTAACCCTGTGACTGATTGTCAAATTATTGCTGTGAAATATTTCAAATTACTGCTGCCCTGAGCTGAAATATTTCAAATGATTGCTGGCCGCTAGAGAGAGCTCAGCAAACACAAGTTTTACAGAGGCTAACCTAGGCTAATAGGATGGGGGAGGTGGGATGTCGTGGGGTTCAAAAGGTCAGCCAGCAGGCGATATGTATTTTACTTTATTTGGTAAAACGTGGGGTGTTCACGTCTGCTCAAGTTGAGCTGTAGGTAAAAAAATTAGTTGTGTTAAAGGAAAGACATGTACTGGCCAATAAAAACTGTTAACACATTCAAACAACTACAATCAACCGAATCCTGACTACAGATTGTCATACTCATTAATTATAATTTACTCATTAAGATTCGAACTAACCGGAATAATATCCGTTTTAAGCTCATGTAGAAATAATACATTCATTTCGCTACCATGTGATGTTATTTGGTATATGGGTTGGCGCTTGTCACAAATTAGTCAATTTATCTGGGCATGTTTTATAATGTAAACCAATAAACACCCGTACTATAAGAGAAAAAGATGATAGATGTACGGGTTTAGCCAAAAGCGTACGGCAATTATTGTTGAACTTAGTACAAAACCTCTCACGACACGGCATTATCATACCATCATGTATGAATTATTCCATCTTATGGAAATGTATGAGAGTCGGTGGCCCTAGCTGACAAAGTTGTTAGACCAAACGTGAATTGGACTGGACAGCAGATGTTCAAGCTTACAATAGAGACAGACCTCAGATACGTGTGACGCGGTGTCGAGTTTAAAATGATACCATTTTAAAATATCGCGCTGACACACGCTTTCACTAGCTTCAGGAGGGCCTGCATCGAAGCATGGTTCACCCAACTATTTATATTATAACGGACTCACAACACAAGCAACATTTAAACTTAGCAACATAACACAAGCATAATTTAAACTGTGAGGCACACAACATAACAAGCAACATTGTATAGCGAGGGCTACTCTATGTAACAGTATGCAACGAATCAATCAATCGCATTTATCGATGATTGACACTACACAAAACGTATCGATATTGTGGCAATGAGTGCGTGTGTTTACTATATTTACCCCAAATCTAGCGCTTGTAGTTTTTGACAACAGAAGTGCTGACTCAGCAGAGAGAAATCTCAAGTGCTCATTACAGCCAGTTGTAGCTGGAAAGAGAGGAGGGGGGGGGGAAATCTCCTCGGCCTAATGATGGTGTATATTAGCTAGCCGTGTCTCCAAATTGATGAATGTAGAGGCTAAGCTCTCGCTTCATTAGAGAAACATGGCGGCCGCCCAGGGATGGAATGATACAAGCTTATGTGTGTTAGTTTTAGAATAACATAGGCGGTGTCTTACATCAAGATTTAAATTTTAACCCCAGTTTTATGAACAGAAAAAAACTATTTTCTACATCACACAACATAGTGAAAACAAATTCAGTACGACTAGGCAGCTGAAATATGCGTTAATCAAAATGTAAATGATAATACCATAGTGTGGGCAAAAAATACATCAAAGCCAATCGATGATCTACAATAAAAGCCTGTTCATATAGTTTCATCTGCTCTAAGCCCATAAGAACAAAAAACTCATAAAGCAGGTAACAAGCACTGGATAAACCCATATTGTTCCACGCCTGCGAATGAGCAGTATGTCTAGAGTAACAATGCATGTTAATTAACAGATAGCGTTAGGCATGCGCGTGTAGAACTAGGGTTGCTGCAGGCAGAAGGAAGATTGCTGGCTAGAAATTTAACACAGCCGCGCCTATGTTTGCGTTCAATCTCCTGTTACCTAACACAAATATTATCATTTCTTGTCCGGCAACTCTCAAAGTTTTTAAAGAATAGCATACGGAAAAGTGGCAAGGAGATAATGTATTTGGAGCATGAGTTATGGTTAAGTCGTTTCTGTGACTAACGACACGATGTTTGTTTACATCTGGTGTGTTGTCGATGTTTTGTCGATCAAAATCTGACACGCAAATTACTTCCCTTACAGGTGTACATCTGCTGGTTGGTGCTAAAAATAGACATTAGAAAATGACCAACCGGTGAACTCTATGAACCTGACAGGTTCATGTTAGGTTCGTGTTCATCACGTGGTAAACGTATCGACCGCTTGGGGGTTCATTTACACCTACCGTGTCAACATCAAACCAATCATGCAAAATGAGGGTCGAGGGCAAGGGGGGAGGGATTTAAAGGGGAGGGGATGTTAAATTAGACTTAATGTTATTACTAAAATTAGGTGGCCTTGATATCTGTGTAGGATGACTGCTAGGATTATAGAAAAAGTCCAATACATTAAACCTTTTGTATTTTTTTAAAACTAAACTGGCTAAACTGATCTTTAATTTTTTACAAAATTCAATCGTATTTTGTTAGGTTATGGAGAGTTCGTTGAATCAGGCTCCGCTATAAAATTAATTGAAAGGAAAAATGTCCGCATCCTGTGATAATTTTAGTAGAGGAGCTAATGAAAAACCAATAGCTCATCACGTGATAGGTAATTTGGTGAGCCAAGCTTGGTCTGGCGGATGTTTTGATTTGAAGGTACAGGTGTTGTGACATCAAGTTATTGGTACCTGGATGTTTCATGTGAAGGTACAGGTGTTGTGACATCAGGTTATTGGTACCTGGATGTTTCATGTGAAGGTACAGGTTTATATCTCAGGTGTTTTGACATCAGGTGTTTTGACATCAGGTTATTGGTACCTGTATTTCTCACGTGAAAATATAGGTTTATATCTCATGTGTTTTGACATCAGGTGTTTTGACATCAGGTTATTGGTACCTGTATTTCTCACGTGAAAATATAGGTTTATATCTCATGTGTTTTAACATCAGGTGTTTTGACATCAGGTTATTCAACTTTTGGCACCTGCATGTTTCACGAACAACAGGTGGCAGGTGCTTCAGTAAACGCGGGTTTTCATATTTCAATTTTTGGTTAACCAATTAATTTAGATAACACAAGACGCTCTTATTTGATTACGACTTTGATTAACGACTTTTTAAGTCTACGTGTACCCCCCTCCTATGGTTTCTCTTAATAAGCCAGACGCCCCCCCCCCCCCCCGAAAATTACGTTACGTTTTTCTTCTTTTCTCCCCCCCCCCCCCCGGAAAAAAAAATTAAGTAAGACAATCTTTCATTACTGACACATACACGCCATACGTGTGACGTCATTTATGGACGACCCTCAAACACAAATACCAAATACAACTGGAAAAATCTTGTCTATCAAAGCAGTGCTCAGCCCTTTGTTCTACTTGAAGACTAAATTCATTGAACTTAACCTCTAACCTTTCCGTGTACAACGGGGGCAATGACGTCAGAGGCTGCGCCTAGTTCGAGATAACCTTACCCCACAAATCGTGCGGTGACAGAACTAAGGGACAGAACTACGGGTGCTAACACTACAGTATCATCTCTGTGGCCTCGTTCTGAACTAGAACTAAAAGCCGTGTTGGGGCAGCTAGGTGCAACTGTACTGGCATGTTATTTTATATCAAACCCTGTTATACACAGCTAGTATATCATTTAACTTGATATCCAATCGTACATGCAATTAATCAAAACGTAATTTTAAGACTAGTCAATTGAGGCCAATTAATGAGATAAATATGTATCACCACCCTCTTATATAGATGGACGGGCGTGGTGTATTGAAAGGGGGGGGGGGGAGGGTACATACAAGGGAGAGAACAATAGTTCAAGACGTTTATTTTTCCTATTGAATTGAATTTTTTCTACATCCGTCCAAACTCTAGACTTCCGGGTTAATGATCGTGACACCCCCCCCCCCCCCCGACATGCATG
The DNA here is from genome assembly GCF_028476545.2 of Physella acuta. Taxonomy (NCBI): domain Eukaryota; kingdom Metazoa; phylum Mollusca; class Gastropoda; family Physidae; genus Physella; species Physella acuta. The sequence continues at coordinate 653,089 of NW_026731972.1, forward strand.
ATTAAAGGCATGGCTCAATTTGATAACAACAAGAAGAATGATCGCGTGGCCCTTATAACGGAAAAGAGCTACTTAACAAAACCAATTGTGGGAATGTCAGATAACAGAAAAAAGTGTAACAAAGCTGTTGTTGTTTGACGGCAGGAGCCGGGGTGATAAAGACCATCGGAAACCACCTGATGTTTACATATTCAAACTTGTTTATGACCAGGGCCTCAATGTCAGCACATCAGCACGTAGGCAGTCCACACTTGGCACACACTGAATGTAAACATCTGTGCGAGCAGTGGTGGGGGATGGGGGACTGTGGTAGGGGGGGGGGGGGGATTGGAAGTTTTGTTAAAAGAGACGTCAAAGCTGAAGTCACGCAATGTAAACTGTCATCTCCATTGCGTCTTCGATAAAAATACAGATCCCTTAAATAGATGTTGCGCTACAGTAACTAGACCGATGTTACAGTCACAAAGCCGATGATACAAAACACCACCCCCTCCCACCCCAGCCTTAAAAAACTATTACGAGCATTCTTACATATTTATTTTTCAGAAAAACAACTTGAATATTTCGTCGATTTTCAAACACCCTTCCCCCCCCCCCCCATCTGCGCCAATAAAAATCACATCACTCCTCGGAAACCCACATCCTCTAGGTGAATGACGTCATTTCTGGACGCCTTCAACACACAGCGAAACAATACAAAGAAAGTATAGACTATGTTTCTTTAAGCACACACAAACCGGCATTGATACTAAAATAAAATATATAATTTGTTTTTGGATAACACCAATGGTAATGTAGATATTTTAGTTATAAATATTTTAAAAATCCTATTAGAATGAAGATAATTGGTAGCAATAGAAGACAATTAGAATAATATTTCTGTCGGTTCATTTCTAAGGCAAAGTACAAAGCAGAATAACCGTTATGCAGAGGCGTAGCGACCCTTCCCGGCGCCCGGGGACAAACTTTCGATTTCCACACCCCCCCCCCCTCAAACTTTCGATTTGGACCCTTCTCAACCTTTCAATTTATTTTTTCGACCCATTTTGGCGCCCATTTTGGCGTCGTCGTGCCCCCCCCCCCCCCCCCCCCCCCCCGCTACTGTCCTGTCGTTATGAGGTTCTAATGAACAATAACCCTCAAACGTAAAAAATGTGCCACCTTCTCTCGAACTTAAGATTGTGGTGTTATCTCCCCTAGATAATTGCATTTTTTTTTTTTTACTGAATCTGTTATTCCCTACCTGCTACAACAGGTCAACCCCAAGGCATACATACAAGGCATACATACAAGGCATACATACAATGCATGTTTTGATTAGTTTTGGTTAAATCAATTCATGACATCAAATGAAATTACTGTTACAACAAACATGTTTGTAATACATTACACACATGAATAAAATACTGGAAGACTACTTCTTAGAATACATGTTTGCTTGAATACATTTCCCAACTGTGAGTTTGAGTCCGTAATGCCTTATTGTGTAGATCAAACCATTAATCACATTTTAACTAGGCAGGTTAAAGAAATAAATAAGCTGAAACGTCAGGGCTACTTTTGCCTCACCCACTATGTTTTAACTACTGCTGCATTTAACAGAAAATATAAGTCAAGTCATTCGACAGTCAATAATGCAGTTAAAGCAGAGTTTACTTGTTTTTCTGTCCTTAGAATATGAAATTGTAGTGTGGCAAACTTTACTTTCAATAACTTCATTAGGTTCCCCCCCCCCCCCAAATACACACAGGAGGGGTGGGATGTTCACTCCAGGTGATACCATTTAGAGGGTGATACCAAATAAAAATATGTAAAATGTTCTGTCAAACACTTTTAGTTTAAATAAAATAGTTGGGAAGAGAGTGCCACCAAACTGATAATTGTTGGAGAGGGCGAGGTGCAGTGACAACCTCACCAGGTGACGCTACTACCCATTAGAGTTGGATGGACGTGCATGTCCCTAATAAGTCCAGCCCAAGAATAAAACTGAAGATCATGGTGAATTGGTGTTTCCACATTATTAGGAAAAAAATCAAAATCTATATTTTAATTTAACTCACACTACGCTTATGTTTAGTGCAGTTATGCGAGGAATTAAACAGTTAAAAGTAATAGCAAATAATCCAACTTTTTAACCTATTCTAGACATTGACTAACATAAAGATGCTAGTAGATATAATCCAAGTTGAGGAGATAAGATACAATGGATGGTTATTAGTTAAAAATGTATGAAAATTATCCTAATGATTATGTTTAACCACAATCATGATTCAAAACAAATAAAAAACATAAAAACATGTTTAACATGTTGATAATTAATTGAACAGTAATTTTTTTTTTAAAAACCTAAAAACTTAAACATGGGAGGGTGGGGGGTGGTCTATGGAATAGTCCTACACACTACACTTTAGAATTAGATCTTGACTCCTTGGGTCAGATATCTAAATCTAGATCTAGGCTAATTATTCCAGACCTAAACATTAACATTTGTTTTCATTTCATAGTACCACATTCCTAAAATATAAAAATAGACAGGTCTTAAAAATATATCTCGATTATGATTAGATCTAAGTCTAACTAAATCTACTAGACTCTAGATCTAAACTAGATCTAGATTTTTATATCTAAATAAATATCTAATAGATCTATCTAGAGTCTAGATCTAGAATCTATCTCATTTTCAGCGCGCCAAATTTCTTGCTACTGCCCTGTTCCATTTCTCTGTCTCTGGTGGGCACTGGGTGATCTAACAACAAACGACGAACAATATTGATTGATCTTTTTTCTCGTTTATAACAATTTTAAAAATAAAGATTATAACTTACCATTTAGGTCGTCACCTCTGTCAGGCCTCTGTGTTGAAGCCATTTTTGTTTTGTGTAGTCAAATGGAAAGAGAGTTTGCCTAAACAGTTAAATCTGCTGTGCGTAATATTCAACTGCGTACGTACCACCACTCACGATGGTTTGTTGATATTATTTTTGTTCTGCTTTATTTACAAGTGACGTCGCTAAGTAGGTCATCGTGCTTCCAGCGCCCCTAGTAGTAATAGTAATGATAACAATGATTGCCTCCCCTGTTAAAGGGACATAATCTATGGAAAAAAAACAGACCAGTTTTACTTTATTATGAAACCTGATTACGAACATTAGACACCCGATGAACAGGGGCGGAACTACAGTGCCGCCAGACCCCGCAATGCGGGGGGGCCCACGCCATTTAGGGGGCCCACAGCCGACCATAATCAATTTTTTAATAATTAAAAAACGTAATTTTCTTTTTATTTTTGACTTGATGGTTGTTTTGTAACAAGAATACTATAGCTGCAGTTGGATTGTCTTTATTCTATAGACACCATTCCACGCTCTTGTATATTCTTTTTCCCCTTTGTTTTTAAATCATTGTGAAAGAATGGCAAACGGTTTCACCACTTCCATGACTTATTTCCCTTTTTTAAATAGTCAAGTAGGGGTGCTCATAAGCTCCTTTTAATAGATTATTGTACTAAACAAATTATAAAAGCAATTACTTCTCTTAATTATTATTTTTCAAAAAATACATACTAAAGAATAACATAGTATAAAAAGGAAATGTATTTAAAATTAATAATATAAATACAAAAAGACATTGAAATAAACATAACATGAGAAACCATTACACATACAAAGCTTTGATGTTTCATATTCTTTCGACCGTCTTGACAGTTTATAAGAATACGGCAAAAATTAAATAAAACAGTTTTTCAAAACAGACTAAGCCAGGGGTCGGCAACCTTTTGAAGCGGAAGAGCCAAAAGTTACAATTTTCAAAATTTCCCTGGTTTTAAAGAGCCACTAACAATTTTTTAATTTCAAATATTTTATTTTTTCATTAAGATTATTAGTATTTGTTCAAGGAGCTGGAGAGCCGCATCTTGATATCAAAAGAGCCGCATGCGGCTCGCGAGCCGCAGGTTGCCGACCCCTGGACTAAGCACTCACACACATGAGAAGTTGTTGTAATTTGATTTAATTGAAAAAAAAAGCATTTTTTTTCTTCAAAACCCAATCAGGCCAGAAATGAGTTTCCTATGTTCATATTTTTTGTTTGGTTGTGTATATATATATATATATATATATATATATATATATATATATATATATATATATATATATATATATATATATATATATATATATATATATATATATGGAAGGGCCCAAAATTTGTTTTTGCGGGGTGGCCCTTTTTTTCTAGTTCCGCCACTGCCGATGAATATTAAAGTTAAGAAATGCAGAAACAATTTTTTAATCCTTTTTTTTTCTCTATTTTTTAACTATTGTTTTTTTAACCAATGTTTGTAAAGATCAACTAAACAATTTCTAAAATTTCTTATATTTAAAAATGTTGCTCCTACAGTTTGTGCATCATGTATAATTTTATGAATTAAAAAATATTAATGACAAAAATGTTTTAAAAGGGTTCGCTCAAGTATGATGTCCACACAGGGCGAGAGTGAGTTTCCAAGCAGGTTTATGTGAACTGATGCTAGTGACTATGTAGGCATTCACATGTTTAATTTAACATCAAAATAATTACAAGTTAGGTCTATTTGGTTCCCAGAAATATGCGCAAATGAACAAATGGGACACTGAAAATTAAACAAATCGAAAAATGCTCAAATACACTTTAATTTTGTCATAGTTCATGGAAAAATGTTTTATTAAGTTACAGTGTACGTAGTCATTCCCTGCTAACTTATATAAATTATCAATTTAACGTAAATATATTTCTTCACTAGGTTATTTTACATGCATAAAAAATGTATAGCTTTAATCTTAAAACATCAGTGCTTGAAGAAATACTGGTATGAGTACAGAACGTAATGCTTTTTAAAAACTTTTCTTTCCATTCAAAATTTTTAAATATTCTGTCTTAATTTTGTCTCAAAACAATCATAACAAATTTATAAATTTTATTAAAAATAAATCAAGCCTTCATAACATTTGTACTTATAATTTTTTTTTCTAAACACATTTATAGATTCTCCTTTTATTATCAATATTTAATGAGAGACATACACTACAGATAAAAAATAAACCACCATCTCAACTATTAATATTGCAAAGTACACATAGGTAATACATGTAATTCAATTACAGTATTTGGAGCCAGCTTTGAGAACACCACTTACTTTAGTATGAGGGGTGGAGTGTGACGCCCATAGTGAATGCATGTATGGTAAGTGTTTAAAATTCCATTTTTTGTGGACATTGCAGATGGATAATTCGGGTCTTTTGGCTGATCTGATTCAATAGAGTTTACTTCTCATCTTCTAACTAACATTCAAAAGTTATAACAGAAAATAAACTCTACTTTAGCTACTGTAATTATATTTGAAAAAAAAATGCAAAACTGAATCCATTAGATTTGGATGGATGGAAGTCAAAACTTTGGTTATGGTTTATCAAAAGTAATGTGTATTGCTGGAATTTATGAGATAAAGTTTATGTGCTAGTTCAATATTTTGAAAAAACTTTAAAGACATTCAATTGAGGTTTAAAAAACACTATCCTACATGTAAGAGAGAAGAGTGGAAAACTGCAGGTTTTAGTTTTATAACATTAATTATATAATTCTGGCATTAAAACGAGGACTTTAAATTATACAAGTGACTTATTATCAAACTGAAACTCTAAAAATGAGCTATAAGGTTTTACATGATTATATTTCAATTCAACCATTATAATTGCACAGATATATTAACTTATTTGAAATCAGACAAAAGTGTAACAAATTGATTTGCAAATATTGCAAAAAAAACCATAGTATAATGTAATAAATATCTATTACTTTCACAAAGAGTGAAGAAAATTTAGCTTACGCTCAACACACAGATTAGTTGCAATCAGCTGTTTGTATGTTCACTTATTAAGTGCACAATATCTTCTTTCATTCAATAACTAAAATAACTTTTTAAACATTTTAACATGTTTCTAATATACAGCATATGACATAACTTACACACCCTGATAGTAAATGATAAATATTGACAAATTAATAATGACCAGAATCTTGTGATGCCAATAGTTTTTGCTGTCTTTCCTGTTCTTTGACCTGTTCTTGGGCTTCACGTTGCATTTTTTCCATCTTTTCAAGAGTGACAGATTTGAGGGGTAGAAGTTTGGGTTTACATAATGCAACTGTTGGGGAATCTTCTTGAAATACCATTCCCCTTTTTGGCAACCATTCAGTGAATGTTTCTTGAGACATCACTAGAAAGATGTATTTTAAAAACAGAATTATCACAACAATTACTTTATAACAGCATAGTCATTATAAGATAATTAAAATTGTAGCTAAGAACTTAGAAAATAATATATTGTTGACAGCCATTTTCATGCTTGTATATATTGCTGTTTACAAGGATTGTTAATGTATAACTTACTATAAAAACAATGGTATTTGATATTTTTTATGCATACATGTATATTATAATTAGTTAATGCTGTTTTTGAAGTTTAAATATAATTAACTTGAAATTTTGGAGTTGATAATCAGTAAAGAAATACCACAATACAGTTTATTAATAATAATTAATATCAGCAGTTTTTTTTCTGCCAATAGATAAGATTAAGAATGATATCAATAGGGTAGGATATTGGGTTAGGGCGGAGTTAGCCCATTAGGGTGGCAGAATAATTGGCGTTGATTAGCGTAGAGCACATTCATAAAATTATGTGCAATGCAACCGACTATGTTCTAGACTTGGGTAAAACCTTAGTTTAGCGTTGTAAATTCCAACGAAGCAAATAATGAAGTGTGGAGGTAACTAATAAATATTTCTTTTTCATTTGGCTATATTTATGACATATTTTACATAATATAACAGATAATTGCTATTAATATTAAAATATACGAAAATATAGGCCCTACCGCCCTACTCATAGTTAAAGACTTAAAGACATATTAACACATTCATTAATTCACTCTCCCCCACATTTACATTACTAGTTTTGGCAGAATTTACGACGCTAAACTAAGGTTTTACCTAGATCTAGACCTGTGGCTGTTAGTTGTTACATCTATACTTGTCGTCATTAATCATTTATTTATTAATATTAAATGATTAATGACCTAGTAGTTAGTAGTGCTAGTAGCCTAGAGTCTAAGTCTAACTATATCTATACTAACTAAAGCTAGTCTAGTCTCAGTCTGTCTGTAGTCACCAGTGTCATTTAAAAAATGCTAAAAATACGACGTTGAATTATAAATATTTCTGCTTACGAATTATAGATCTAGTTATGGATCTGTAGAGAAAAATAAGTGTTTCATAAAGTATTCTAAACTTAAGATAGTGCTAGAGTAACAGAATAGGTTGATAATAAATAAATTTGGTTGCAGTGATTGTGAATATCCTGTGGTTGATAGGAAAACAAACGCTTTTAATTTTCGCAGTAGGCTCCCTTGAAAATTCCGGTGTTTTGCATTTTATTTACCTAGGAAATGTTTCTATAAATGAAAATGCGTAGTCAGTAAAAATTAAAATTGAATAAATGAAGCCACACACTACTGAGAGGGGGCGGCTTTTTATGATGTAGGGGGAGGGGGGCTAAGAAAGTGTTATGACACACTTTTGCATTTTAAAAATGTATTTTTTTAATTAAAATTTAGTGGATCTAGATCTAGTGTTTTACTTTTTGTTTTAATTAGGCCTATGTTAATTGACTAATAAACCTAATATTTATGCAGGTTTGTTTGAATTTTAATTATTAAATAGTGAGTAACGATGTGTAAGCTTACATTAAAAAACCCAGTTTGTCTAACTAAGTTATTGAATTTTAGTCGCAAAGGGAAATAACTTCATTAATATTTTCTGCCAAATCAGGATAACTTGGTGTTTTCCCCTTACTGAAACGAAAATACAAAGTTATAACAAAACAAAAATATATTACAATATATATAACAGCTAGGCATGTCATTGTTACGTTTATAAATAATTTGCCATCACTAATTTAACTTCAAAACAACAAAATTTATGATACAGCAATGTAGTTTTAGTACAAGCAATTCATCCATTAGGCTCTATGTTCCATTGAGGGCTTTTGCCATCTTATTTCCATTTGTGCTTTTCTTCTTTTGACTTTCTAAATTATTGTTAAATGCAAAATTTTGCAAAGTTTAGTTCTCGTCAGTTATTCTTTAATTAGGTGTTTATTGTTCAACATGAATAGGTCACACTATGGTTAATGACTAAGGGTTATTGTCCAAGAGCCCTGTTTAGAAACATACATGATTTTTGATGATTTTAATGACAGGATTCATGCATCATCCTTATTTAATTTCTAAACATGAACACTCCTCTATTTAGCACAACAGCCGTACTTATCCTTACCTAACCATACCTCCCCATCAATGTTTTTGTCACCACTCCACACATAATAATGGTATATGTGTTAGCCATTGAAGAAGATTTTCAACAGCTTTAAGCAATGTTAAAATGTTAATTGTTTTAAAAGAGTTTGCAGGTTGTATGGTAAGCTAAAAAAAATTGTCCATAAATGACCTTATGCTATTTAACTGACTCAAACAAACCTACAAGTTTGTTTACAAAAATTCAGATCACATATTCTAAAATTACACTTATTACTATTTACTACTAAAAACAAGCAAATCTTGGTCATGTTTCGATACAAAAGACTAGCAATGTGTGTAAAGCCATTCAACAGTTCTACTTGTGTGTCAAAAAACTATCATGTGTGTATTTATTCCCTTGGTTACTTAAAAAACAAATATCAATACAAACACTTGGGATACACTGCAGTATAGTTATATGTAGGCTATACACTCACTGCATGAATTTACAATTGTAACATTCATTTAAAGAAAGTAAAAACAAAATTTGATAAAATATTCAGTTTTATTAATTACAAGAGATGTTAAAATTTGCCTTGCTGCCATTATATAAGTTAGTTACAACATGGTTTTACTATTTTACAAATATGTAAATGCCAGATGTTCATGTCATTAAAAACTTACATAAAAGGTTATTTCATAAAAATATGCACAAATAATATTTACGAAAACAAAAGCATCAAACTGTTCAAATTCATATTATGGACTAAACTTAAACACCACATTTGCATTTAAATAATAAAGGCACATTAGATATTCAAATACAGAAACATCCTTAGATTCATCCCTAGAAAAAAATAGTGTCTTCTTCTTCTTAAGTATTTTTAAAGTCTTTTTTTTGTTATACATAAAAAAAAACAATGAATAAAACAATTTTAAAGTGGCATAACTTAAAAGATGTAATTATAAACACTTGTTTCACTATGGTCATCTCGTCTTTAGATATCCAACCTAGTGAGACAAAGAATTTTTATTGAAACATTTCTGAGTTGAAATATTTATTACAAGATTTTACAAGACATGGAAAAAGCTAAAAATTGAATAACTATTTGTAAGGCTATCAAAAATGTAAATATTTTATTATCAAGTGCCTTATAAATCATAGCTATTTGGTGGACTTTAAGGAGTTAGGGATAAGATTTTGTATCAACAATTTTTTTAAATTGCCACACAAAAAATGAGCACTTACATGAAAACCATTCAAGTTCCGCTGGGAAAGGGTAAGTTGTTTAGTGCTGGATATCAATAGGCTGACCAATTGCTTACACAGTGGGTAAGGGAGAGAAATGCTGTGGACTGTATTGTCCTTCTGCCAAGCATTGAACACATCTGGGGTTAAACTTTTTCTGAAGACAAGAACATAAAATATTAATTATAAAAACAATTACGTATAAATTATTTACCCTATTAATGGAGCATTTACTAAACTAAATATTACAATTATAAATGTTAAATTGCTTATTAAAAAATCACATTAATTATTCAGATGAAAAAACGTACACAGGTTTTGAATCCTCTATTGGCAAGAATGTTGCTTTATATAATAGCTTCATGCTAGTACAAGGTAAAATATTTGGCACAGAATAATGATCCAGATGGTTATCTCCCTGCAATGAATCAGGTGAAGCTACTGGTGTTTTCTCAAGTGATGATGCTGAGAACACTGCTAGTTCTTGGTCCAATAACCATAGCTGTGAAATAAAAAGTCAAAAAAATACTAGATCATGCAAATTAAACACAACAGGCGTATACGACTACACAATAAAGCATAGCATTAGGAGCCAAATGCCACACCTTAACCACCACATACTGTTATGTAAAAACCACAAAAACACTATATTTAAACTTGGTCATGTGTTCTTGCTTGAATTCTCTTAACTTTTTAAGGTTTGTTTTACAGTTTTAACAAGCTATCAACAGACAGGTTAGACAAATTTTGAAAAACACCAGAGGTTTGCAATCTTACCAGTATCAAAATCATGTTTTTACCATCACCCTGTAACGTTGAGTCTATGATAAATCGGAAGCTGGTAAAAAGACGGCTTTGGTCCTTAAGAAGTGTTGAAATAAAATCTTCTATTGATAGTTCTCTTTCACTGGTGAGAAAATAAGCTCCACAATTTAAAAAAAAAAGATTTTACAGAGCAGCAAATAACAAAAAAAATAAAAACAAATAAATAAATTTTACTCTTTCTGGTTAACAACAGAATCTAATGGGGGAATAAATAATACAGAAATGTGTTTTAATGATTTGTTAAAGCTTTCACTGGAACAATTAGAGTACCTAATAATTTTTATTTACTTAACCAGTTAAAAGTGTTGACAAAAGATTTTAATGGCCTTTCAAAGCTCTATTAAGCCTTACTTATTGCCCAATTTAGAATCTAAGTCACGTGGCACTTGAATTTCACATACAGGGTTTTCAACTTTTGCATCTTGGAAGCTTATTGCATGAAAGTACATTTTGTACACACTATTCAAAGGATCATGAAAAAATGAATGAAGAGTTTGATCTTTGCTACTTGAATCTAAAAAAAAAAAAGTAAAGGAGTTTTATTAATAAAAAAAAAAGATAGTTTTGGAAAAGTATATTATAATAATACATAAAATTAAGTTAAAATATTACATAAATACCTACATGTTTTAATTTACAAATAAATTACCAAACACACCTCATACCTCCAAAATAAATAACTAAAGATTTTAAAATTTATTTTTCACTTACTCCCAAGCTTTACAAATCCCACAAAATTGCCACATCTTTTGCACACCAGTCTGTCTGCTGTACATATGAGTGCACCAGGCTTCACATGCCTGGCACTAACAAGCATGTACAAACTACTGACTAAGCAATCTTCTGGTCGAGGAGTTAGTCCTGTGACTTTAATTTGTTTATACTGTTCAGGCAGAGTGCTCTCCCCTGAGTGGTTATGACAGGAATGATTGGATTCTGTGCCATCTGTGTGATTATGACAAAACCAAATATCTGCAAAATCAGACCAGTTTTCGCTTGGCAGAGGAAGAACTCGCTTAAACTCACTGAAATACAAATGTATTAATTTGCTTTTTTTTTAAAATATTTGCTCTATTATAATGGGTCATCCATTATGTCCACTGAAAAATTAAACAATTCACATGCCACCCAATTACTATTTGCATTTATTAATTCTTTTTTTTTAAAAATAGATTATATGATTCTTTATACCATTTATATTTTTAAAATAAGCCTTGTGTTTAAATTAAGTAATTTTGTTTCCAAGAAATATTTAGCTTTTCTGATTATAAGGATATTGATGTTAAATTTGACAAGTGAATTTCCACATGAAGTCAGAACCTCCCTCCCCACTAATTCCTATATGTGAATGTCATAATGGTCATCCCTATTTGTAAAAAAATATATCCTTTAAACGTAAGGTTAAAATGTTTTGAAAATTACCAAGTAGATTTTAACAGATGAGCATCACAACCAGCGCAGTAACATCTTGATTGTGATGACTTGATCTTGCTGATGAGTCTGTCTTGATTGTAGGACTGAAACTCTTTCTTAGCAGCAAGTATGTTGTCTGCATCACCACTGTTCCCCTGGATGGTTGTCTGGTGTGAAAATGAAATGGTTGCCAGAAATACTATAACTTTTTATACAACTATTCTGATCAGTTATACATATCATATAGGTGACCATGATATATGAGAGAAAATAGATGCACATATCTACATTAGTAAAGAGATGTTGAAGATACTGGCGGAAGCAAGAACTAATACGTTTTAATTATTTTGTTTTCTTGTTGTTCTATCACTGGCGGTTCATTTTCTATTATTTAAAAAAAAACTGTTTAAAATTTAACGCAATATAATTAGCGGAAACAAAACTAATTAAAATACTACTGCCGTTGAATCAGGCTTTATTTATAATGAAACTAATATTGAAAAAGAAAGTAGCTCTTGTAACTATGTTGTACTTTTTCAGCATTTAAAATACATTTTTTATAGAAATAATGTCCCTGACTGTAAAGGGTAAAAAAATTAAGATTTTTTGAAGACCGTTATCTAATGTTTAAGAATAGTCATACAGGAATACGTCTAAATGTCTGAAAACCTTTTTAAACAACATACCCATGCAGCTTGTAAAGTGAGTTGAAGTTCACTTTCACTGTTCCATCTCAATCCTCTACATGATGATGGATTTATTGTTAAGTGAGATATTGGAAACTTCATGTGCCATTCAGTTGTTTCAACTGAAACACTGTGAACTTCTACTGTAACTCTTGGGAACAAGTCAACCACACAGCTTAAACAAATAAAGTGCAGGAATTAATATTGTAAGACTCAGATTTTTTAATCACAAAATGAGTTTATAGTTTCTATAGTACACTTTTAATAGACCAAATCAGTGTATTTTTAATCTTCATAAGACAAATTGGGGGATTGTATTAACTCTCTTCAATCTTTAATTGGAGTACGCTGCTAAAAATATCATTTCTTTAGATCTATTAGAGCCAAGCCAAATTTTGTAATTTAACTTTTTTTAAAATATTTTCATGAACGCCCTGCTGCGGGGCATGAGATGGGTCTACATGTCTGTTTAGTTTACGGTCTAAATAATGGACCCGAAACAAGAATAGTCTTAAATTTAAATTATTTAAAAGGCCCATTAAATATTTTAAAAATCATGTAGGAAGGTATTAAAATATGGTTAGGCCTATAAAAATCCGACTGTCTGATTGTGTTGGATGTAGGCCTATTGGATGTTTTTAGTATTTTTTGTAAATAAACACAACTTTTAAAAAGCCAAAAACAATTTGGTCGTTTACATATCACAGAAAATAATGGCAGAACTAAGTCATGTGGTTTAATAAAATAAGTTTATTTAAAATTTGTATCGAGGCTTTCAGAATATTGATCACAACCAATCAATGTTTGCCTTACAACAGTGAATCTTCAAGCAATAATAAATAGAAATTCAACCCTACAATAAAAAAATAATTTCAAGTTATCTCGATTTGGAAATCTTATAACATTGATTCTAAAAATATTAGGCTAAATTGGCTGAATTATTTTCAGGTCCAAGTTTAAAATTTTTTTTTTGTAAAATCTTAATTAGGCCTAATGAATAATGATAGAAGGATTCTTATCAACTCATTGATGTTCATTCCAACAAGGCAAGCTAAGACTGTTAATCTATCATTTTAGGTAACCATAAGTAAAACTGGCTGAGGCTAGTAATGTGAAAGAAAGGTGACTCATTAAATTTTAGAACTTATTTAACATTTTTAGAATGATTTATGTTTTAACAGTTACAAAAATGTTTCATGTAGGGCCTACCTGTTTTTGAACAATTTTATTTAAAGTTTTATTTATAGGCCTAATAAATAAAGATTAGCGATGTTTTCATCCGATGAAACCAAGCTCGTTTACTTTAGCAGCCATCTCGTTCAAGTTTTGTTTGGTTAAAATATAGTTAGAGACTCAGAGAAACCACTCTAATTTGCAGGTGGCCACTAATTATACTAATTATATAGCAAATCTTGTTCTCAAACACTACTATTTATTTACAAATTTACTGTTTACAGTTAATTTCTGGCCTAGGCCTAATGATTTATTTTGACATTGCTTTTGATTTCTTATTCGATTTTCTTGGCAGCGGCATTGGCTTTGCTAATATTGTCAATTATATTTGACACAAATATATCACAATATTAAAGCAATATTAATGAGTCACCTTTCTTTCACATTACTATTAGTTAGTAAAAACAGTACTATCAGTAGAACTACTGGTAGGCATTTTAATGAAAATCTCAAAATGATTTTTTTATTAAAAATGTATCAATAATAGCTAGCAAACTAGTAAACTAAGCCAATTTAGCATATTTTAACTTTTTGTGCAACATCATTATTACTGAAAAAAAATTCCTAGTCAGGTCAGCCTGTGGCATCCTCCACTGAACTTGACTGAAGGAAAAAATACTTGACCTGTGACCTTCATTAAAACAGAATTTACTTTTTTTTTTATTAGTACTAGTAGTAAAAATGTGCTTAATCTTACCCAAATAAGTAATAAAATTAGAAAATTAATTTCAATTACTGTTGTAAAGTGGGATAAACATCTTAATAAACACGTGCTTTTTGAGGGGGGTGTGACCCGGGTGTGGCACATCGCAATTGGAATTTTATATTTCTGTATTTTATTACTATATTTGTACACAATCAGCATTCTATGCTTTTAAAATTGATAAAGGGTAAGTATACCAAGTTACAAAACCTGCAATCTAACTAATAATTCCAGTTTAAAAAATAAAAAAAACGATCATGAATGAAAAAAGCATAAACATTCTATTTTTAGGTATGACATGACATAAAAAATGGTCATAAATCTAGCCAAATAATTGGATTCTAGCACAGCACAATTTTTTTTTTGTGCGCCTCGTTTTCACCAAACAAGATTATAATAAAATGGCATTGTTGAGGGGTGATCATTTCTCAAAAACACCCTAAATTAGGTCAAAAGTACATCTGACAATTCTTAAATAACAGACTTAAATAGAAATGGATAGATCTAGTTCCAATTTCTAAAATTAACGATGGCTACGTATTCATTAGTTTATCCCTCTACCGCATAGTGAAAGTGAAATTGGCCGCCATTTTAGTAAGCGCATGAGCCGTGAGATGGCACGAAAACAATAAACCGGGAGGATTTGAACTGATGGTCTGCTACTTCCCCAGCCTGCTACTGACTGGTCACTAGTGGTAGATTACCACTTGACCACTACTAGGACCTAAATTCAGTATTTTCAAAAGATTATGCAAGATCTAGACTAAATTTTTGTAGGCCTATGCAATAATAAAGAATATTACCTTGGAAGGTCTAGCAGAATGTTAACTACTGATAAAAGTGGTTTGAACTCAGCACGGATTGTTATCGGACCGCTCGACATGACCGACATAACTTTCCTATTTCCTCAACTTTCCTGTTAGAAAATTCCCTATTTAAAAGTTTCTGACATTGTTAGCATCATATCACAGATCTAGAATTTACATTTAAATAAATACATCAATTTTTTATAATAAATACTGACAGCATTGCAAAATTATTTATTAAATGTATCTTTAAAATGGTAACAATTTGGAGTATTGAGGAAAGTTCTGAAATTTGTACGAATGTCTGCTATTTGTTATTACAACAGTCCTAGCAGTAAAATATTGTTAAGGATTTAACTCGATAAAAGCTGTTTCGCAGTTTTATTTATTGAGTAAATTTGTGTTAAAATCCAATCATTTGCATTAGGTGCCTAGCTTTATAATAGATCGACATAAAGGTTAACTCTAGCCTACTTTTATACCCTTACATGTCCTCAGTTTTCAAATACAAATTTGTCGTTTAAAGTTCAACATTCAAACCGTGAATTCAAAAAATGCACCAAAAAAAAAAAAAATAAGAAGAAGAAGAAGAAGAGGATCTCGTTGTATGTTTTCTTTTCTTTTGTATCCTTTTCTGGATTATTCTTAGACCCAGTGGCGTCACCAGATCGGGTGTCACCCGGTGCGGCACTTCATATATATTTATACATATATATATATATATATATATATATATATATATATATATATATATATATATATATATACATATACATATATATATATATATATATATATATATATATATATATATATATATATATATATATATATATATATATAAATATATATATATATATATATATATATATATATATATATATATATATATATATATATATATATATATATATATATATATATATAAATTGTCGAAGTCCACAAATCTACTTTGTACTTTACTACATACCCCGCCCCCCCCCCCCCACCCCCCTTAGAAAATTTTAAGTGCTACCCCCCCCCCCCCCCCCCCCCCCCCCCACTCCCAGGAGTAAAAAGTCGGAAAAAAAAACACTACAAAATTCTTGTAGTGTTGGGCTCTCTGCAGTCCTCCCAAAGTGAGTTCCAAAGCGGAACTCACCTGTCTGAAGCTTGACTGTCTTTAGTTATAATTGTAAAATGTCTATGTTGTGTGATTATGTAACGATGCTTTTGTTTTTGAAAAATAAAAGGTTATAAATCTTATAGATTCCAGCCCAAAATTGTTATATATGAATCCTTTAGGAGAGGGTGAAAATATGAAAAGACAATTAATTAGATGTTTAATTTACGACTAAGACTGTATGTCTGCTAACATTAAGTATTTCAATTTAAAACGGCTACTGATGTATTTGTTTATCAACTTGCTAATGCTAAAAAAAAAAAAAACTACCAAACTATTTTGTTTATAACTTAATCTCTATATAATTTTTACAATACCAAATAATAACTTAACGTGCACATAAGGTGCAGGAATTTGAAATGAATGTAAAGTTAAGCAACGAATTATCTCCCATTGGAAAATACAAATAACAAAATTGTATTCAAGGGAAAGAGCTTTAACAAGAATTGCTAAATTAACCAAGTGTAACTAAGACATGTTGGGAAAACACAACAAAACGCTCTAAATTTCATTACGTAATAATTATAACATTTTTTATATTAACTATGTAATCTTGAAAAAAATAATATATTTTAACTGATGAATACTTAACTGTAGGTTTTAATTGAAAGTCTAAAAATAGTAGCTTTATTATAACATACTATTATTCAATTTTTATGGCATACATTTATATGTATCTTTCAACCTGTTAACAATACAAAATTTTGGATCCCCAAAATAATGGGACGTCTTTCAAAAAATTAAACACGGGTAACTGTTTTAGACATTGCTCAAATTATTGATTAAAAATTATAATTTAAAAAAAAAACATCAAAGTTTATGACTAGTTATAAATTACATCCTATTTAATATTATATATTAATACTTTAAAGAGTGGGAATATAGATTCCTAAAAAAACTAAAGATTTTTCAATTGGAGAACGCCTACATTTCTTTGTAGTGTGTTCCGTACTGAATTGAAATCATCCTTAATACCACAAGAATCAATACTCCCGAACTCCAGAACTACGATACTTCATCCCCTGCATTCTCATTTCTGTATTACCAATCAGATTCCACTAGACCTTCAACTACAAAATAGCTGAATAAAAAGTATGACATTTTAACACTTCAATACTTTATATCTACGAAACCATATCAGCAACAGCCCTCCGCCGTTACTCCCAAATCTAAACGATTCATCAAAATTTACCAAACAAGTACAATACTTTGAACACACCGTCATTACAAACTCTATACACCAGGACAGATTTCTAATTCAAAGTCAGAGAAAACGAGACGTACAAGACCTATTAAAATGTTCGAATTTTAAATTACGAACTTATGTAATCGTTTTCTACATCAAGTATGTGACACCAAATTAAAAATTAAAAAGGCAAAGTGACTGGTAAAAAGCGCCCCGAATTTTCCAAATTAGGGAGGTGGGGTTGAATTTTCACCAACGTGAACAAATATAGGCCTATATAGGCCTAATTTTGGGATGGGGGCGCAAAATTGATAGTTCGTTCTCGGTGCCGAAATAGATCGCTATTCCTTTATAAAAGTTATTAATTATTAGGTACTTTTTGATAATAGCGATTAAACCTTTTGCGCCCCCCCCCCCAGGAATGGCGTCCTAGGCGACCGCCTAGTTCGCCTTATGGGTAGCGCCGGCCCTGGTTCTTAGACCATTTTGTTTTCTCCATTTAATTACTATAAATGCAATTGTTGTTCATGTCTTTGATGCTGTGTAAAACCATCAAATAAAACCATCAAATAAACCATCGTATATATGAAACTTAGTCAATAAAACTACTGAAACGGTACTCAAATAATCGTGTTCAAAAAGCTTAAGTTGAAAACAAATAAAATGAATAATTTTATTATCTGCAACTCTGTCAAGCATTGTTTTAAAGGCAATAGCTGAGATTACGATAGCGACACAAAACATCACGTGACGTCCCCTGGCGAGAAACGGGTTCAAGTTTCCAATGCTCTATAAAGACCATGGCTCCGAAACAATATTTAAACAGGGATTACATCTGGTCCTGAAAGGCTTACGTCAAATTATTACAAGGCTTCCCTTTTTATTGAGACGTGATCAGGAAAATGCTTTTAATAGAGTGTCACATTTTTTTAAAATTGAACACAATACTATCTAGCAATGTAGGAGCCGACTTTTATACATGTATGGGGATCATTTACAAAATGCATTCAACCATTTTGTGATCATGAAAAACTACTAATGTCATTCTCAAAACGTAGCAAATAACAGATTACCGCTAGCCTCATATTCGTTGAATTGTCAAAGGTAATACACATGTGGACAGTAAATAATGTTCTTGGAATCTTTAGCCTTGTTGACAATAGGTGTGATCCGATACCCCCCCCCCCCCCCCCCCCCCCCGTGTTTGTAACGCTAAAAAGACTAGCAGTATGAAGTATTATGCATAGTTTAATTTTGAAACGTTTACTTGCAAGGGAAATAACTAAATCAAATAACTAACTCAAATACGAATCGAAAAAAAAAATACGCCATAGTTATAAGAGTTTCCAAAAATAAATGTATACAATTGTGCAATAATCCTAATAATGTGATCTAGTTCTAAATTGATAGAAAAAACAATATGTATTTTATTTTCACTTAAAATTAAACACCTTAACTTCTTTTTAATAATCCTTATTTTAGTATTGTTAAATTACACTTAACCAAATCTGATCCC
Source organism: Physella acuta (assembly GCF_028476545.2). Lineage (NCBI taxonomy): Eukaryota > Metazoa > Mollusca > Gastropoda > Physidae > Physella > Physella acuta. The sequence goes on from NW_026731972.1 coordinate 672,202, forward strand.
ATAATGAATTTTTAAAACTATTTCTGGATCCCTTACAAAAGGGATAAATGTAAATTAAAATATTGGGTGGTGAAGTTTAATTATAGTATGGATTAAGTAAAGAGCCGAAGTGTCAGGATCTCATTAAGTTACCATTATTTTACTAAAGCTAATGGGTCGCTGTCGTTCTGTCAGGGCCCTCTATCAAATCAGACATGTCGAATATGTTTGTGGTGTAGAACTGTCTCATTAGTTAATTATGTGTTTAATGTATAAAGTTCAATTTTTTTTCTTACTGCCCATTCGAGCCAGTGGTTTGCATAAAAATGCATAGAGAAAATAAAAAAGCATTTATACATTAGTACATTATCATATTCCTATTACTAGTATTATTCATATTATTTACTAATCGAACATTTGACAAGTGGGAGTTTTGAATATCTAAGCTTAAAAATGGGTTGATATGTTTTTTCCTGGTGGAAAACTAATGCAAATGGTATAAAAATGAAAGAAAGTTGATTTGTTAGGGCGAAACGTGAGCGTTCATCTTCTAGAGCTCCGCTGTAGAATATTTGTTATGCAGTCTTTGTGGGGTCCTTTGTTTATTCTGTAGTAAATTTCAGCATCGTATGGATACTTGTGCTTTATGTGCAGTTAAATTCATTTGAATTGTGGGCAGTAGCGTAGCCAGGATCGTCTCATGGGGGGGGGGGGGGCAAATTTTTTTCAGCATTATATATATATATATATATATATATATATATTTTTTTTTTTTTTTTTTTTTTTATTGAACACAAAGCCTTAAGATCATTCTCTGCTTGATGAAAAATCACGCGACATTTTTTTTTAAATCGATGCACACAGTACCTTTCTAATGGGTTCACCAAAAAATTTTTTACCTGGGACCATACCAGAATTTTTTACCCGAGACCTACAGAAATGTTTACCTAGGGACTAACCGGATTTTTCCCGGTAGACCGGCGGGCCAGTTCATCCCTGGTCTCTCTCCAGTCTTGTAGCTGGCAATAGCCTACACACATGCGGTAACAGAATGATCTGAACTGGAAAAAAACAATATAATAAAAAAACTATTTTTTTTTTTGTCTTGAGGTCTTATGGCCTGGTAAATAGATACTGGTATATTGGGAGTGGTATATTTGGAGTGGTATATTGGGAGTGTTATAACGAGAGTGGTAGGCCTATATTGGGAGTAGTATATTGAGAGTGGTACATTGGGAGTGGTATATTGAGAGTGGTATATTGGGAGTGGTATTTTGGTAGTGGTGTATTGAGAGTGTTATATTGTGAGTGTTATATTGAGAGTTGTATTGAGAATGTTATATTGGGAGTAATTTATTGGGAGTGTTATATTGAGAGTGTTATATTGAGAGTGTTATATGGAGAGTGTTATATTGAGAGTTATATTGAGAGTGTTATACTGGGAATGTTATATTGAGAGTGTTATATTAGGAGTGTTATATTGAAAGTGTTATATTGTGAGTGGTATATTGTGTTTAGACAATGTAATATCCGCTGATGAAGGTCCTGCATATTCTCGATTATAGCTCCACTTGGTGAGGTCTCCAATTTTGTCGGTCTCTTTTCCTTCATTTCTAGTACTTACACATGTGCCATAAATTATTTTCTCGTTTGTACTGAAAATCACAATGAATACATTTTCATCAATTTGCTCTGGTCGAAATGACTTTCGGAAGTTTCTGGTGTCAATTTGAACAAAGTATTTTTAATGTGAGTAGAACATTATCCAAAAACTTACTCTTAAAAGTATTTAATTTGTGAATTTGCTTTGATTGTTCCAGCTTATACACCTATTGATTGAAACAGGAATATCACAAGAATCAAGTGGTGGTGATGTTTTATTCTTCATAAGTTCTAAAACAAAGGCCGACAGCTCTAAAAACATTAACAAGTCATTCGTTATTCAAAAGTTTCTTTCAAGAGACTTGAAGTCATTTAGTTCTCACTTCAGCCTTTATCGACAATGAAATAGTCAAGTGTTTCAAGTATCCCAAATTACGTATGATATCCGTGGTATTAGGCAATATCAAATATCTTGGAACAGTTGTGAATGAAGGATCTTGTTATTAAGAGGGTTTCAATGTTTTCCTTTATAGGTCCTATATACATAGGTATATATATATATATATATATATATATATATATATATATATATATATATATATATATATATATATATATATATAGGCCTATTTTTACTATCATGTACAACAGCAGATAATTTGAGATACGCTATTAAAACCATTTAGGGATAAAAATGCCTACTTATTATTGACCACTTTTCCTTGTTTAGGGTCTAGTTTAAATAATTTAAAATTTAGAGACAATTTTGTAATCGATATGTAAAGACTTAAACTCTAATTAAGTACATTGAAAGTTGAAGAGCATGAGATGGTCTGCGTAAATTGGTTACATCTCGTAGACTAGCAAAATACTTAAATAGGCCTAGTAGATTTACGCCGATTAACGTTATAGATTTATCAGCAAAATGTAGACCAATTTTAGCTATGATTATACAGCGCAGATTGAAAGTATCCAAGCCTGAAGTTATTTACATACAATTGTAGAACTAGCTAAAAAAAATTCTCAATAGTACACAGAAGAAACTACTAAACTATAAATAATTATTTTGAAAATTATATCAAGTTACATTTTTATTTAGAAAACAAATCTATAACACTTATTTCTTGACAAACTGAGCTTCAATTAAATAATTACAAATAATGGGAACAGCAATTTCGCCATTGGTGACTTTACCACTTTCATGATGGCGCACATATTATATATCACGGTGTGCGTGGGGTTGTCTATTAATGTATAAAGTGTTATATTGTGTTTAACGGCGGCGTTGGTCAAGAGTTGTGTTATAAAAGAAAGTGTATTTTCATTAGCCAGTGTAGTCCAGTGTAGTCCAGTGTATGCCAGTTTAGCCCAGTATAATCCAGTATTTACAAATCTGATTGAAGTCAATAATTCCACACACCGCCTAATTGCCTCGCATTTAATAGCAACATCGGTTCATATACTCTGTCATTTTCTGTAGCTTGGTCTATTTCGAACTTTAAACAATACTGAATGTCTAATAGTGCTACTTCGATAGTTGGAGGCAACTTTTATTTTAAGATTTTTAAGAAAACAATTAATTAGATGTGGCAACACAGTTTTTAATATGATAAAAAGTAAAACACACAATAAAAACAAACAAAAGTGCTGGAGTTTTAAACATTCGGGAAGTTTATTAACTACAGTTTGACTTAAATTAAAAATCTAATAAAATTAGTTCTGGATAAACTTGATTAAATTTTGGAAACTTACTGTTTAAATATTTTAATTATAGCACTGGCAACACTGTACCACTATACAGTTGCAACATTTTTGCAAAGTTGTTGTTTAGTCAAAAGTGGTGTGTTATATCCCTTTAATCTACAATACTTTTCACAAGGGAAACAACACAATGTGTCATTAATTAATTCGTCTTGGTGCATTACCGGATACCTGCTCATTAATTCATTCACCGGCTCACCGTAAGACCACATTAAATAGTTGCATTTTGATTTCATTATACAACTGACTAAAAAATATTCGCTTTAACCTTTTATTTTTAATTATCTTTCCTTGTTTCGTCCTTAAAAGCCGTTCTCCATGTCATTCAATGCGCAGTCTGGCAACACGAATTTGTTCTGTAAACTTGTATCTGGCAGCAATTTGTATCAATCTTAGCTGCTTTATTCTCTTTCAAACAAACGACTTTTACATATCGTAAACAATTTAAGTAACAGAACACCTACATTACACGTTGTGTTACATAATGTGTTATGTATCAACCTACAGATGTGATCATATTTTTTATCTAAACAGTGCGGCTAATTAAAGCAACAATTCAACATATTTTGTATCGTTGCACGTTTTTCTTACAACTTTTAAGATCACAAACTGTCAACAAGGCAACAATCAGGGGTATGGCGGGATGGGTGGGGAGTGGGGGGATCAACCATCAGGATCTTTTTTGTTTAACAGATCTTTGAGGAAGGCGGCGAACTCCTCCAGCTGATAGTACTCGGCCTCCGTGAGCAGCTCTCTCCACATGGTCTCACTCACGGGCAGGGTCCCTTCCTTGATGCAGCCGTCACGCAGGTAGTTGAGCACGTACCGGAAGTACGTCCCGTCTCGGTCGATGAAGTAGCTGCCGTCTGCTTCTGTTTTCAGTTCGTGTCGGCCACTGCAAGAAAAATTTCAACTTTAAAAAAATTAATCACAAAGTAAAAACTAAAGAAATGAACGAAACTGGTTGCAACTGGATATAGCCAGACTGTACTATAAAATGGCTAAACTATCTTGTCGGTTTTTTTATCTGTATGGTATAATTGTTTTGATGAAAACTTCTTATAACAGTATCAAAGCATGTGTTTAAGTTTGAACTATATCCGATGTTTTCTTAGAGAAAAAACAATATCAGTCTAAGTTCGGTAACTCTGAAAGCCTGTTTGTTTTCTCGATTGACAAATCGTGTTTGATCGACCATGGGAGATAACTCGCCCAGGAGCGTCGAACGAAGCCATTGTTAACTTACTTGACGTATTGAACATTTAATTAACTCTAGGTATAATCAACGTTGACACTAATTACACGTGGACGCTTTAGGCAAGGCGACATGTAATTAAGTATTTAAATTTAATTAAAACTTTTTGGGGAGAAATGCAGTGTTGTTTCAAAATTTTAAAAATGAAAAATCAATAATAAAAACTTTAAATTTGGATTTTGATAATTGCTGTGTTTGTATAGCGTATATATAAAAAAAAGCGAATTCAAAATAAAAACCCAAAACAATTCCACTTTAGATAACCTTGGACAAGTGCTTGGAGTGTTTATTATCTTGTACTTTTACAAAAACCTTGAGAAAAAATCATTTTCAGAGCATCATATTTTATAGTCAATTTTAATCAGTCATGGACCGAGAAACGCTAACTTCGAGCATGTTTTTACTGAACAACTCAACAGTTCCCCCAAGTAACCTCACGAATTCTACAACCACAGAAGTGATGGCGTCTAAACCAGACGACAGTGATTTACATTTGTTTCTTGACGTGGTCAAAAGCGTGGCATCGTGCTACACAATGGTGCTCATCTGTGCGGGCTGCGTGTGCAACACACTCTCCATCAGCGTGTTCAGCCGCAGGTGTTTTAGAGAGAGCGCCATGTCGCTCTACCTGAGATTCTTATCTCTCATGGACCTGGGCGCCATCTTGACCGGCCTGACCCGTTTCTTCCAATCGTCCACGTTTAACTACGACGTACGAGAGGAGAGCCTCCTCTCCTGTCACGTGAACTACTGGTTCATGAACCTCTTCCTCTATTCCAGTAGCTGGACACTGGTCATCGTCACGACTGAACGAGTCTTCGCCATATTAAAACCCCACCCCGTCAACTCTACGCGAACCCGGACACGAACCAAACTTTTCATCCTCGCTATCTTCCTCACCGTCGCCGTCATCAACATCCCGGTCTTCTACATCTTCGGCAACTACCAGCTGGTGCTCCAGAAGAGCTCAGGTGATATCTTGGTCAACTCTAGTCTGACCAGGTACTGCACGGTCGCCATAGCCAGGGAACTATCCAGCCCAATTTTCTGGTGGCTAGATGGGATCATCTTCGCCTTCCTCCCTAGCGTCATACTTGCTGTCTGTAACGTCATCATCCTAACCAGCGTCATCAACAGCAGAAATCGTTTAAAGAAAATAGATAAACGTACCCACAGTCAAACTTCAGCTGAGGTTACTTCTCATATAGAAAATAATGTATTTAAAATTGAAAAGAAAAAGTCGAAACGAATTGCAGGATCAGGGAAAGAAACATCGCTGACAGTTTCGCTGTTTTTTATCAACATCGCGTTCGTGGTGTGCAACTTCCCAATATGTTTCTATGACTTGGGCCCGCATCATTTAACAGACAGGGGCCTGGAGCAGCGGGGTGATGCCATAGAGCAGCTTCTGCTGATGCTCATGTACACAAATAACGGTCTCAATTTCGTCCTCTACTGCCTGACCGGGTCCAGGTTCAGACAAGAGATTCGGGGATTGTTGAAAGAAATAGTTCAATGCCGTTTTAACGAAATATTTTGATATTCTTCTACTAAAACGACTGTAAGCTATGTTATTAGGAATGCTTAAATAATGGAAATATGATAATAGTTAACCCTTTGTTGGTCAGTCAATACATTACTAACATTTTTTTCCGCCAGGGACACCACTTTTGATTGTCTAAAATTATGGAAGTATCGAGATAGTTAAACTTTTATTGGCTAGTCAGTACATTACCTAAACATGGCCGCCAGCATAGAGTTGGGGTCTTTAGTTAACGTCAGAAGGGATGTGGTGAACTGGTTCCCGCCAATGTCCAGTTTGATACGGCTCTCCTGTACCTCTCTCAGGTCAGACATGCGCTGTTGAAGTGTATAGTTGTATATTACAGATATGCGTTGGTGGGTTTACAGTATTACATAATAGACACGTTAGAGTTTACAGTAATACATTACACACATGTTAGAGTTTACAATAATACCTTTCAGACATGTGATGTAGAGTTTTACAGTAATACATTACATACATGCGGTGTTTAAATTTACAACAATACATTAAATAAAGCATAACTGGATCTTGATGAACTATTAGCACTAGTTATTTGAGTGAGCTATCCGCAAATGTGTTTTAAAATTGTACTGTGGGTAATCATTCAGTGAATGAAATAGTTACAGTTAAAGAACGAATTTTAATGTACATTTTTGGTCTAATTAAAGTTGGAGTTGCTGCAATAAGCTGGCATTCTCCTCTGTCTTTACTAATTAGTCTAATTACTGTAAGCGGATACATTCTCGAAGCGTTTTTTTATAATTTTAATTGGAAGCCAGGAATCGAACTTTTTTCAAACGTTGTGTGCTGCCAAATTTTGTTACCACACCGCATGTACACCACATGTACACCACATGTACACCACATGTACACCACATGGACACCACAACAGTGGTGTAGCGAGGTCGGGTGTCACCCGGTGCGGCACTTAATGGTGTCACCCCCCAGAGGCGTTGCGACCCTTCCCGGGGACAAACTTTCATGTTTTCGATTTGCACCCCCCCCCCCCTCAAACTATCGATTTGCACCCCCCCCCCCTCAAGTTTTTGATTTGCACCCCCCCCCTCAAACTTTCGATTTGCACCCCCCCCTCAAGTTTTTCTCTATATATTTTGCTATTTTTTGCCTTGGTGTCACCCCCCTAAATGGTGTCACCCGGTGCGGTCCGCACCCCCACCCCCCCCTCGCTACGCCCCTGCACCACAAGGACACCACATGTACATCACATAACACCGAGTCGACGTGGGACAGTGACACATAGACACCGCCGACCGGTCACATAGAAACCACGCAACACAACATAGACATAAGAACACCATATACACACACCATCTAGTTAATTAAGTAGGCCTACTTTAATATTTATGAGAAGTTATATTTTTTTTTTACTTTAAGGATATGAGTAAGTTGTCTTGTCTGAACACCGTTGTAAGCTAATGTATGTATTGCCTCAGTTGGCGTAATGAAACCTATCAGATTCCATCCACAAAGACTGAATGAAATTTTAATGTAACCAATAAACGAATTATGTGATTGTACAGTACACATTTGTTTGATGCTCTCTATAACAGTACATGTACCGTATCTGTAGATACAAATAGATGTAAAATACCTTCAGCTCCTCTTGAAATTGTTCCTTCTCTGCCTGAAGTTCCTCCTGTTGAGTCTTCAGTTCCAGCTGTTTCTCTGCTATTTGTTTCTCTGCCTCTTCTTGCCTCTCTGTGAACTGGCGTTCTAGTTCTATCCGTCTGCTCTCGTATTCCTGTACACAGGTGACATTAAACTTACTCGTTGATCAAACAACGTTTAGATTACATCTTTTATCAACCTAGATTTTTAATAGAGATCTTTTATCAACCTAAATTTTTAATGGAGATCTTTTATCAGCCTAGATTTTTAATGGAGATCTTTTATCAACCTAGATTTTTAATGGAGATCTTTTATCAAACTAGATTTTTAATGGAGATCTTTTATCAACCTAGATTTTGAAGGAGATCTTTTATCAACATAAACTTTTAGATTGATCTAATATTAGCATACAATATTAAACCGTGTTGTTTTTACTTCAGGTTTCGGCACCAGTTCTTATACATTAAATTTGTATTAAAACAAGGCGGTGTGCGTGGTCGAGTCGGTAAAGCTGATGGTTACTAAACTAAAAAGTCTCGAGTTCGACGCCTCACTGGCACATAACCAGTCGACACGTATACGTAATTGTATTCGAGGGGATCAGAATGTAAATCCTAACTCATATGTAACTACTCACTTGCACCCAAAAAGGTATCAATAGAGTTAAGTTACGCTTAAACACACAAAGAATTATTAAGGGCTGTTAAAGAATTAGTTGTTTTTTTTACCGCCAATATAAGGTAGGAGAAAATTTACCTTGATTTTCTCCTGGCACCTGGCCAGTTCCTCGTTCAACCTGTGCTCCTTCAACTCTAGCCTCGTGCCCAAACGTTCCGTCACCGACTCACGCGCACACACTTGACGCTCCCTCTCCCTCAGCTGACACTCACGCGCCTCCATGTAATCTTTGGCTCTCTGGGTCGGGATCAACACAAGTTTGTTAGATGGGGTTCAATCTTGACATTTGTCCAAGTGTTAAAATCAATTTTGTTGTATTGCAGCGCACGCAGATTGTGTATTTTAATGATGTTAGTATAATGTCATAAAGTAGGTGTATGTTTGAAAGGTAAATGTTGTCTGTATGTTATAAGATTTTTATGGTGAATGATTGCTGTGTGTTATAATATTGGTGTATGCTTGTACGTGTATTGAGAGTAGGCCTACACATACTAAAACGTAAACGCTTTTTCCCCATGGATGATTTAAAAAATTGTGTTTGAGGGATTTTTTTTAATGTTACAATTAATACATGTTTAAATAATATTACTATGAGGTAACTTGTCCATCCAGCTTCATATTTGAATTGTTAAGAAATATTAATAGTAATAATAGTAAAGTACGTGTTTTTTTTTTTTTACAAGCTTTTATTTAACTCACTTCCTCTGTCGTCAGTCGTCAGTCTGTCTAGACGGAAACGCAGGAGTGAAAATTCGGACAGTTCTACTTGACCGATACGATTCACAGTTGGCACGTGGGTCAAGACATGAAGACAATGCAATCTGAAACTAAATTTGACTTAATTGGATGCCTAATTAATTTTTTATGAATTAATTAAAATTTGGACCGAATTAGTAGGCATGTCTAGCCAACCACACCACACGCGTCATCAATAGCTGCGCCATCACGACCACGTAATGGCTGCGTTCAAAAACCATTGCGCGCCTACTGAACGTGATATTCTACTGGCGCGCAATGGTTTTTAGTCATGTAACTCTATTGTAGATAAAACATGTAAAGTACTGAAAAAAAATTCATAAAAAACGTTTTAATAACAAGCTTTTATGTAATGATGCACTAAAAAGTAGAAAATAAATTATAGACTACTATTTAAATAACTATAAAGAAAAGCGTGGGTGTCTTCCTTAACATTAGTAAAGGTATCCAATAGATACTAAAGTGACCCACGCTTTTCTTTATAGTTATTTAAATAGTAGTCTATAATTTATTTTCTACTTTTTAGTGCATCATTACATAAAAGCTTGTTATTAAAACGTTTTTTATGAATTTTTTTTTTTTTTTTTTTTTTTTTTTTTTAATCAAATGAAAAAGCGAAAATCTAGCTGGTGATACTAAAGCTGGCTAATTAGGGGAACATATTCATTATATCATTAATTTAAAACGTGTGCCTGACATGCAGTAGAAAAAGAACTTGCAGAGAGAGAAGTTGTCAAACCTACCTGAACGAACACGTTGAAGTTCCCGTGAAGCTTCTCTAGAAACGTCTTCCCGACGTAGTCCAGCTGCTCATGAATGTCCAGCTCCCAGGGGGTCGTCACGTCCTCGAACATGCTGTGCTCTACCAGCTGCCCGTGGGTCTCAGCCTCCTCCGTCAGCTCCATGTTCTCGGGGGCTCCCGTCCACTTCCCTTCATCGTCCATCGTTTCCAAGGCAACCACCGGCCTTGTAAAATCAGAGTCCATATCCAGAACTACGCCGATGGATTTATCGCGGTAAAACAACGGCCTCCATTCGGTGTCTGCCTCTGGTTTTGCCCACATCCGGGACTTCTGATGTGCTGGAATGGAATACAACTGCCGAGCTTTGAACTCAATGTGACCCACCTTCTCCATCTTGCTGAAGCGAACAATGTGAAAGTCCTCTGGTGGTGAACTGCTAAGCATTATTTTAAACGAATTTATATTATGTTCAATTTCAGGTCCTCGTGCATATTTATACACTACAAGCTTCATAGCCTTGTGGCCTTCAGCAAGTCCGTACCACTGTACAAGCATTCGCCAGGCATCTTCATGTACCACATCAACAGTGTGGGCGTAGTCTCGTCTCGTCACTATAGGACCTGGTGGAGACGATGCTCTTTGGCCGTAGTACTTCCTCGAGCTATTGATACCAACGAACTTCTTCAGCTGCTCCAGCCACTCGGCTACGATGACATACCAGAAGTCCCCTTCAACCAAACTCCGATCAAAGAGATGTTCTAGAAGAACCTTCTGAGCCTGGAGGTCCGGCGAGAAGGGAGATCCCGATGGATGAGCGGTGCCGGAGGATGAAGCCGGAGCCGACGTTGGAGACGATGCTCGAACTCCGGCGACGGCTGCCACGGGGACCCCGCTGGAACCACAAGAGGTAGGCGAAGACATCCCGAATCGGCGCTCACTGTGTAACTGGCGATGAAATGACGTCACCGTCGAAGGAAGCATAGATTTTCTGGAGTAAACACATTATATATATACGTTAAAAACGACTCACTACGGACCCGTGTGCAAAACGAGGTTGCGTGCCAAATGCGCAGTGTTTACCTGGGGTCTCGTCTGCGCGCGTGCATGCGTCTGGCAAAGATATAACCACGGGCTCCTGGCATTTGACCTTTGTGGAATGACGTCTTAAAATAGATGAAGTAGACGTTCACGTGTTCTTGTTTGCAAACAAGGTGGTTTTAAACAAAGAGAAAATACTCTTAAGGAATCGAACTCTCAACAGTATAACCGAATTAGAACTTCGCAATTATGGTTCTTAGAGGCTGGTATATTGACTATAACTAATTAAACCTTTAGTTATTAACAATTATTCGATAATTTAAGTTAGGTTTAAAATCTTAACAACTAATCAGATTTAAAAATAATTTATTTAAAAAGATAATATTATAATAATTAAAATGTATATTATTACTAAGAAACACTAAAACAGTATTGGTTTTTATTGCAAACACCTACCTGTGTTTGATATCTGTTTAATATCGGAGCAGGTTCTCCGTTAGAAAAAAAATACGAATGAAAATTGTTAAAGAAAGTTCCTAAATGAAAAGTTTATATACTCGGATCTCCACGTGACGGCGAGACCAAATCGAGGCTGCTTGACAACAAGCCAACTCTTACGTCACGGTTCCAAAGTTCTCGAACTTCGCAGATTGCTACCCTGGTTATTTCCTTTGTTTTACCTGCCAAATCCAGGTGTGGTCTGGCTATTTATAGTTTTTCTCTTGACCAATAATAAAGTCCTGACCAAGGTCATTAATAAAAATAGATTATCCACAACAAAAACAAGCAATAGGAAATTTATTTCATTTTTTTAAACTTAATTCATATTAAAAAACAATAAATAAAAGAAAAACAAAACTTTTCCGTTATCTCCTGCAGACATAATTAATTAATATACTAATTATTTGTTTGCTACCGTGATTGTTTTCATCGCGTGTATTTATGAAAGCGTAAAAAAAATGTAAATATAGTACCAGGTAGGTCTACGGTATACGGGTCTTGTGCTGGAGTTCACCCTGAACTTGGGTTGTCTGGATTCGAGGTGAGCTGGGAGTGACGGCCCTTGTACGTGGCGAGTCACCGAGTTCCCCCTCAACTGCGGGTGTCTGGTGTGTGGTGGGGATGTACCGCCCTTTTTCTTAGGGTTAGGGTAGACATGTAGCTAACGATGTACATGGGTAATGAAGTGTTGATACGGCAATCACGGTTGTAAAAGCCAGAAGAAAAATGGGGGGGGGGGGCAGCCCCACTTTATAATACGTTACTAGGTTCAACCTATGCCGTAATGTAATTCGAGCGGAGGAAAGGGAGTAGGCGTGGGGGGGTGGGGGGGGGTTAGACACCAGTTTGTAATGGAGCTAAGGAGGCGAGGGGTGTTATCAAGAGTTCTGAACGTTACGATGATTTTTACTTTCTCGTATATACGAAGTATAGAGAAAGTATTGTAATCGTGCACAAAAATCACTTGAAATTTTAACAATTTTCACCGTATTACACCTCAGTCTTTCATCACATCCGAAGTATAGAGGACTTATTTTAATCGGGCAAAAATTATCAATCCAGATTTATCAAAAGTAAGAGGTTTTATGCGTAATCCAGTCTGAAAAACTGGGCTTTGCAATTCTGTCCGTATGTCTGTGTGTCTGTCTGTCCGTGTGTAAACACGATAACTTGAGTACCGTTACAGCTAGGTTGATGAAATTGCATATATAAGTATTTTATCAAAATCGTAGATCCTTATCAACTTTTGAGCGATTTCCGATAACCGGAAGTGGTACTTTTCCTACTTTGAATTTTTCAAAAGCCTATAACTTGAGTACTATTTCAGATAGATAAATGAAATTTCACATGTAAGTAAAAGATCTACATCTCTACCTTCTGTTAAATTTTGAGTAATTTCCGTTGACCGGAAGTAGTAATTTACGCTACTTCCGATTTTTTCAAAAAACTAATGTAAATTTTTAAAGTACTAATAATATTGCGCGCTATTGTGCACTTTTTTATTTGGCGTTCACTAGTTCACTTGGTGTGCAATTCTTTTGTCTACGAGATTTTATTCTATTTTTAAAACTTTAAGTATTTAAAATGGATTAAAAATCATGTCTATAGCCCGAGCTCCAATCCCCTGTTATTTTATATAAGAATATTCGAGAAAGTTTTGGGGAGATCACTCCCGGTTTATTTAAAAATCTATATTAGTTTACAGTATAAAGGCAGTGTGCATTTTGATACCTTTACTCTGATATATTTTATCCTTTTGTTGTTTTGTCTGATATATTTTGATATGATAACATGCGTAATGTAGACATACATACATACATATATTTATATAATATATATGTATGTATAATATACATATATATATATATATATATATATATATATATATATATATATATATATGCAGTGGCGTAGCCAGGTTGGTTTCATGGGGGGGGGGTAAATTTGTTCCATCATTAAATATATATATATATATATATATATATATATATATATATATATATATATATATATATATATATATGTATATATATATACTAGCTGTATGTCATTGCTTTGCTATGATGTAAAATAAATTGAAAGCAGTACTCTAAAGAAATAAGAAAAAACACACAATCAAGGCCAACAAAACAAAACAATTTATCACTTTAAACTTTAAACAAACAAAAACAAGCAATATATACACACAATACAACCAAAAAAAAGAAACTAATACAATTTTTACTGAATATATTAATAAGTATTTAAACTAGCGGCCCACGCTTTTATTTATAGTGATATAAATAGTAGTGCATTAATATATTTAAAGAAAGTAATTTTTTATATTTAAAGTAACCGCAGATTTATTATATTTTTAAAAATTATTTTATATTTAATAAAAATTGTATTATTTTCTTCTTTTAAGTGCATTTATAAAAGCTTGTAATTATAAACGTTTTGATGTTTATATTATTTAATTTTTTTTTAATTTAATTTTTTTTTTAAATATTTTTTTTAATTATTAAAAATATTGGATTAAAAGGCAATTTTCTTAATATACAAAAAAACAATCGTCCTGTTTTGTTTCTTTGATTATGACATAAAATCTGCGTTTTGGTATATCTGAAAATGAAAAAATTAGATTATGGTTTTAAAAAGCTGTAAAATTTGAGACATGCTTAATACATTTATATTTTATAATTCTAAAATTGACATTAAAGATAAGTGTATTTAAGTTATATTTATGCTAGTAAACATTTTTATTTTGTTACTGACTACGAACCAAATTTCTTCTTTACTTCCCTTGATTAATAACTTCGTGATAAATTTAAAGGGAAATAATTCTTAGCTTTTCACTAATGTATAACAACCGATTTATTAAGGATCATGCTCATGTCATATAGCACTCGGTGGCTAACTATCTTTTCTAAACAACTATTTTTGATAAATTATGTGCTGAATATATATATATATATATATATATATATATATATATATATATATATATATATATATATATATATATATATATATATATATATATATATATATTTATATATATATATATATATATATATAACAGTTCTACGTATTACTTCGTTCACAAAATAATACGCTTTCACAAGAAAAGAGTAAACTGTATTTTTGGGAAATTACTAACGATTACAGTTTCTTCTATCAAGCATGGCTTAGCAAAACAATGAAATGTGTTTAACAGACTAACTAAATATATATATATAGATATAGGCCTACATTGAATGTAAATTTATGCGACAAGGAAAGTCAAGAAGAAGGTTTACAACTCTGTTACTATATAACTAAAGTCAAACGTCAAAATTTAACACTTCTATAATTAATTAAATAAGAATGAAAGATTATTCAAACTGTGTAGACATGCGATCAACTGCAATCCCCCCCCCCCCCCTCTAAGTCTCCATATCTCTTCAATCCTCTAACAGCTCTACAGAGTTTCGTCTATCAATAGTTACATTACTTGATGCTTCTTGTAATGTTAGGAGACATACACAAGAATAGGTTTAGGAACTTATGCATAAAATAAACCGGCAGATAAAAGGTGTTAAATTTCTTTAAGAAACGATCTATGCAAATTTTGAAAACTGTTATTATGTGGTTAACTGTTAATGTAAGATGTTAACTGGACATTCAACAATATTCATATAAATCTTTGCTGCAATACGACAATGACTAATTACAATTTTACCTAGTAAAACTTTAAAATTAAAAAAGACCTATTAACTTTATCACGAATTATCCGAAACGAATCCAAAAAAAAAAAAAAAAAAAAAAAAAAAAAAAGAAAACAAATAGTCCTAACGAGAATGTTCTTAAACAAGTGCACAATCACATTTTTAATGTGTAACTGATGTCACTCATACGCTCACACCTACACACATGCGCGCACACACACACACACAAACTCCCACCCACACAGACACACACCTCCATATTTGAAAGCTGGGGTGTGTGCTTGATAATAAATTTAACATTGGTCAATCGGATAAATATGGAATATTAAATGATAATTTGGTATTATACATGGTGTGATACATCGTGTGTTTAATTTTCATCAGTAATACAAATGTTAATGTTTGTAATGTAACCAGACACCCCCCCACCTCCCACCCCCATTGTTTTGTCGGATGGTGCCAGAAAACTTGGGCACGAGATAAATATTTTAAACCCAGCCTGATAAAGCACAGTTTCCTTTGTAGAATGAGTAATAGTGTTTAGCGTCACGCATTCTTTCACCTCTCCACCATTGTTGCAGTTTTCCATTTGTGGTTAACTATCAAATTAACTCTCTCAGTTCTAATTCTCAAAGATTTTTTTTTTCATTTTTCTCGAACGAATGTCACATCAAACCTAGTTTAAAGGATGAAGTGTGTTTTTTTTTTAAATAATTAAAAGCTAGCTAGATAATTATTTAATAGGGGAGATAACAAGATTAAAAAATATTTTTTACTACTACCAGCTTAAACCTTAGCAAGGTTACGGTTACATCCAACAATTTTTTAGTGTAATTTTTATTTGTGATTTTTGTGATGTTTATGATTTTTATGTGTCAAGGGTGAATTTAATAGAAGAATTTTTCCGTTAAAAAAGATATTTTATGTGAGAATTATTTCAATTATTGCAACCTCATCCAATTAGCCTTCCTTTGTCTCATGACAACACAGGCTGACCATTATATATATATATATATATATATATATATATATATATATATATATATATATATCATTTAATTCTTGTAAATATTTGCCCATCCGCCTCCTGTATTTTGAATACATTGATAAATTAAGAATTTTGGCGACTGGGAGGAAATATAAGCCGATGAAATTACTAATTGGCGTTGTGATTAAAAGCTTCCATTAAGTTTTAAAAATAGTATTCAGGGGAAGTAATGTGGATTTATTCGACTTGTGTAACAGAAAAAAAAAATACGCATATGGAAAAACTATAATACCGTGAATTTTTTTTTATGAAAACGAGTCAAATTGTAAAGATTTTTAAAAATAAAAATTATTTTTTTTTACAGTACCTGAAAATAAAAAGCAATTATTTTCTTCCGTTATTATTATTAAATATCTTATTTGAAAACAAGTAAATTGAATTACTTTATCTCGTCATCTATATATAAATATATTGTTAATAATAATAAACTCCATTACAATGCAAACTACATACTTTACACTATGCTTAAAATGGTGATAGTAACATTAAAAGAGTTTTTAAAAAAGGATTTTAAGCTAAATTAAATGACATTTGCTTCAAATGTTTCTATTTAACAACGTAAAACTACATTCAGAGAACCTATGTCCGTAGTCTATATACACAATTGAGGTCACACAGCACACGTGATCTATTTTTAGATACGTATACAAGCCCAGGCCCTACCTTTGCGTTTATGCTCACACGAGCACGTCAATAGCGGGGGGGGGGGGAGAGGATGTGTGAGCCGTTAGAACAGGAAATAGGTGGAAGTGTTCTTGTAGCTTCTCTTCATGTCTGCACACTGATGTACCATTGCCGGTCTTTTACTGTGTAAGCATTCCTAAATATTGGTAATTAACTGGGTCTATAGTCTCATTAAGTCGTATTTATGTTGCATTAATTAGGAATCATGTCGAATTTAGTCTTTTTTAGATATATTCTCTTTTATAAAGTCTATTTCAAGTAACATTAAATAGATCTTACTCAGCTATATAGTATATTTATCTTGCATTCAATAATAATTTAATTGGACACATTGTTAGTTAAATGAACTACGACAAATTGGACAAATTGTTAGTTAACTACGACAAATTGGACAAATTGTGTTAAATACAAAAAAATTAATCTTGGCTTATAATAAAAGTTGTGTACTGGTGCCATTCTGCAGTCTGTGTTGGCTGTATTGTTACATATTTGTTGACTAGAGCAAGAACGTGTTTTGTTTTTCTTGAAATTTCCTTTGTTCTAATAACAAATACGTCAATGTATGATAAAAACGGCGGTCAGTTTTTGGTTATTTAAAACTACTTCATTAAGTTACCGCTGCTTAACTACGTAACTAGGCCATATCAAAGGTCAAATTTAGTAAACATTGTGGTGAGTAGACAATCAGCATGTAACGTTTTATACGCCTGTCGTGCAGATATTATAATAATAGAGTTTGGTTATCACAGCGTTGACTTGGGGTGTATATACCACAATGTTATTATTTTTTTTTTAAATTCTAAATTTAGCAAATTTCTAATTTAAAGATTTTGAGTGGATTAACGGATACCTCTGGCTTGTACAATCTTTTGTATACAGTATAAAACTTATTGATCTAATTCACATTTCTTATAGTACCTAATAGCCTTGTTTAAGGGATAGGATTCCGAGAAATGAGCATTGGTGATCAATGAAAATAGTGTAGCTTAAAAGTTCTTAATGGATAAAGTGTCCCATTTTAAAATTTTATAATATCTGTTCGCTAACGTCAATAATAAAGCTAACACTTATCTGAAATGTAATTTCCAGATGTACTGGTTTTATTTTTAAATTTACGTTTTGTTTACATTTCTTTATTTGTGTTTACTTTCTATAAAATAGTGTCAGAAGTCGAACTACTACAATGAAACAATACCACTAACTACTGGTTAAGCTTGTTGTATGATCTATATCTGAGATTGTGAATCAAGATCACACACGTTACCATGGCAAATGAGTATGACATCATCAGACTGTATAACCCTCCACATACGTGTGGGGACGGCAGGTGCGATAACTCGTTCATGGAATTTATTTACTGCGTTGCTGTTCCTGCGGCTGTTGTGTTGCTGTTGCTGATGGTTCTGGCGATAGTCATGTGCTGTAACTCGAAATCATGGTGAGTTGTCGTTCTTGATGGTGTTTCTTTGGTACTAAGGTGTATCAACTCAGACTCCTTGAGTCCACTCAGCTGTGAGGGTTTTCTGATTTGAGTCAGGGATAGGGAGTCCATTTAGGGGTCATCCACTGAGGCAGTGTTTCTTCCACACTTTTTTATCGAGGAGGGGGGGGGGGCACTTGATATTTTCGGGAGAGCAGTCAACATTTGTCGGGTGGGTAGGGGGCGGACACTAGTAAAATTGTATATTTACTGTATAAAATTCATCTCGTTCGGGGATGGGGGGTGGTAGACTATCTGCCCCCCCCCCCTTCCCTGCACTGAGGGGTCATACACTTGTTATGTCCACCAAAAAATGGAATTTTAAACATCGCTTCCTGTGCATAAGTGTTCACTTTGGAATATGACTAACATGTAGCCTATTTTGGCTATGGAATAGTGATCTATTTTCGATAATTTCTGTTAATTAATACGAGCTGACCCGCGACGTAGCATACGCCGCTATCTAGTTGTTTTATTTTCTACTTATCAACAATTCATAATTTGTGAATTCGACATTACCCCCCCCCCCCCCCCCCAACCCTACCCCACCCCACCCAGCCCAGTGAAAGCACCCGTTTACATACGACAATGAAAATATCAAGCGGAACTTATTATCTCCCCTTAGTTTCAAATCGTTTAAAAACTAAATTATCTGCCCCTAATTGCAGTCACCTAAGCTGCGTGGTGTTTTCTATGGTCTCCATGAAGAGAATTATATATGTATGAGCTGACCCGCGACGTAGTATACGCCGCTATCTAGTTGTTTTTTTTTCTTCTTATTAGTAATTCATAATTTGTGAATTCAACACCACCCCCCCCCCCATCTCCCGCCCAGTGAAAGCAGCAGTTTACAAAGAAAAGATCAATCATAAATTGTTACCTCCCCTTCGTTGTAAATCGTTTGATACTAAAGTATCTGCCCCTAATAGCCGTCACTAACCCGGCTCTACTATTGTAAACATTCGGAGTGAACAAGAGCTCACCTGACAGGTGGGGATGAGGGTAGTGGCTAAGCTGCGTGGTGTTTTCTACGGTCTCCATGAAGAGAATTATATATATAGAAGATGAGATAGGTTAAAATTAGACAAAAAAATTAAAATGTATAAAAACAAGAGAGAGTTACACATATGTGTATGATTCATATATTTTTTCATATCAACCAACAGTATTCACATAAAGTTCACTAATTTTTAATGGTGACAAGTGAAGTATAGTTCACTGTTTCTGTGAGCTCGGTGAACTGACTTAAACGCGGATTCGAACTCGAGACTTTCGGGATAGTAGTCCAGTGTTGATATTGTAAACTTTTTCATTGGGTATTTTGGTAAATCATTTTTCCTTCTCTCCGCTCCTTATCCTGAAGACCATCACAAAAGTCAGAGTACCTCAATCATTTATATCAGTGACGTCATTTATAGACACCCCCCTCCCCACTTAAAAAATGAAGAACGTCCGACATTTATCGATAACACTATAGCAACAAGGCAATGTAGATTCTAAAATTTAATTCGAAATTAAAACCATTGTTTAAAACTACTAACTTTAAAATTATACTGCTGTTTTTTTCTCTTCCAATGACAGCAAGTGTAAAACTACGAACTTTAAAATTATACTGTTCTGTTTTTCTCTTCCAATGACAGCAAGTGTAAAAAGAAACAACAGGTCGACGATGGCAAGTGAGTAGCTATTGTGGACGTGGATAGTTTAGAAACGAAATCTCTTCTTAGTACATATCTTATAGTAGCAATATTACTTAGATGTATTTACTATATTTTCTTAATTAAAATAGTCTCTTCTAGGAAATGAAATTTTTTTTAATACTTTTATTTTC
Source organism: Physella acuta (assembly GCF_028476545.2). NCBI lineage: Eukaryota > Metazoa > Mollusca > Gastropoda > Physidae > Physella > Physella acuta. Next base: position 692,419 of record NW_026731972.1, read on the forward strand.
CGTTTTAAAATAATAACATAAACATTATTTAAATTTTTACATTGAACGTTTATAATTGTAGCCCGTCTATTGTAAAGAAATGTTTCCAAACCGACAAGTATTGATAGGTTCAAGATCTTTTTACTGTGACTGCACCAATGGTTGTTTCTCTTTGTCTACTCTAACAATGGTAGTCTACCTTAGCCTGCCGTAATAGTGATTACCTTCCTTTGTCTGTTGTAGAAATTACTGTTTTATGCTATTGTCTGCTGTCTCGATGGCTATTTCCTGTTGTTAAAGTGATGCTTTTCCCGCTTTGTCTTTTGTATTTATAGTTGTTTCCCTTTGCCTGCTGTAACCATAGTTGTTTCCCTTTGTCTGCTGTAACGATGGTTGTTTCCCTTACCCTCACACAGTGACATACAGCTGGAGAACTACAACTCTATCCGGCGGGCGTCGGTCAGCCTGCGGTACATGTCACAGCACCGCGAGACGCCCCTGATGGGGAGCAGGGCGTGTTCCATGACCTTGGACAGGTCAAACAGGCGAAACAACAGGGCGCGAGATTCGTGCTACTCGGCGCCAGGAACTTTACAGAGGTAAATGTCTGGTCACGTGACGGTATTTACAGAGGTAACGGGTCACGTGATGGTATTTACAGAGGTAACCGTCTGGTCACGTGAAGGTATTTACAGAGGTAACTGGTCACGTGATGGTATTTACAGAGGTATCGGTCTGGTCACGTGATGGTATTTACAGAGGTAACGGTCTGGTCACGTGATGGTATTTACAGAGGTAACTGGTCACGTGATGGTATTTACAGAGGTAACCGTCTGGTCACGTGAAGGTATTTACAGAGGTAACTGGTTACGTGATGGTATTTACAGAGGTAACGGTCTGGTCACGTGATGGTATTTACAGAGGTAACGGTCTGGTCACGTGATGGTATTTACAGAGGTAACTGGTCACGTGATGGTATTTACAGAGGTAACCGTCTGGTCAATGATGGTATTTACAGAGGTAACTGGTTACGTGATGGTATTTACAGAGGTAACCATCTGGTCATTGACGGTATTTACAGAGGTAACGGTTTGGTCACGTGATGGTATTTACAGAGGTAACGGTTACAATTTTCAATACAGTGGTGACTCCTTCCGGATATAAATTAAAATAAAACTTTTAAGTTCATGCTGTAGTTAAAAAAAAAAGAATAATATAATTTTCTTAAAATACATTTCATTTATTGTTTACTCTATTTTCTGAAAATTATTTGCAATATATCAATTTTTGACGGGAACCTCAGATGCTAGAATTAATATGCAAAAGCTAATGCTAATCAACAACTCATCAACTCAGGAGTGGAGATCAGAAGAAAAAAAAACTCCTGGATTAGCCCAACATTTAGCAATATCAAAAAAGTACCAATAACGTTAAACGCCGACAGCAAATTTTAATGTAAATAACAAAACAGGCAACTGTTTGTTTGTTAAATGCTGTTTTTAATTTATTTTCTTGCTAAAACAACTGAAGGACTTATTTGTGAATCGTAAATCGAATTGTTTATTTTTTATAACTATTTTTTGCTTTTTTTTTATAACTATTCTAAAATCAAATGATAAATAATTCAGTATCCTTCACATATATGCCTATATAACACACAAAATATGCAATCCACTACTCTATGGACATTTTACACAAGAATAAGAAAAATCAATGGACATTGCTTGTTATACAACATAACAAACATTTAGCTTCATCCTTACACGTTATAAAACATACACGATGTCCCTTAAAATAAAATAAAATAAAATAAATTCACCACTCTATGAACATTTTACACAAGAATAGGGTGAAATCAATAGACATTGCTTGCTATACAACATAACAAACATTTAGCCTCATCCTTACACGTTATAAAACATACACGATGTCCCTTAAAATCAAATAAAACTATCTTCTATTTTGTTAATATTCGTTTTATTTTCTACAGACAAGTCCGAAACCGGCCAGTTGACCAATCAGGACTGTCTGGCAGCGATGACCGAAACCGGCCAGTTGACCAATCAGGACTGTCTGGCAGCGATGAAATGGACAACAGGGCTATCACATTACAGTAAGAAACATCACAATTGAGCCAACTATTCATAGTGATAAAAACTTGTATTGTGATATGTGGACCATTGTCATTGTTTAACAGGCATTGACAGTGTAGTTGAATCATGATATAGACGCGTGTATGTATGCAGGGAAGGGAGTATAGCGTAGCCTTCCATTTTAGTGCTTTCGTTATTTTAAACAACGATATTTTCGTTATTTTCATTTTTCTTTCTTTAAAACGTGTTGCTATTTAATTAATATTTTTAGAATGTGCTTTATTTAACTTTGTTGCCCAATTAATTAGTCAAAATTTTTGTTTTCAGTTTTAAGTTATTGTTTGTTTTTTATTTTTAAATTAAAACTTAGCCACCAGAGACGGAGCCAGCTCGCTGATACACCCAACACACCACCTCCCCCCGCCTACAGTACACATTCAGATTTTCCTTTTCTAGGGTAAACGGTTCTTTCTATGTGTGTACATGCTAACAAATAACAAGAGGTGTACTGAAACAATATGCTAATTAAAAAAAATGTGTACAGACAACTTGCTAACAAATAAAATGTGTACAGACAACTTGCTAGCAATTAACAAAATTGTACTAACACAACAGGCTAATAAATTTAAAAAATGTGTACAAACACAACATGCTAACAAATAAAATGTGTACTGACACAACGTACTAACAAATAACATAAAATCTGTACAGACACAGAGTTTCTTCCAGGCAACTCTTCGGGGAGGGGGGGGGGAGAGAGGCTTCGGCCCCCGAAGAAAGTCTACCGCCCCCACCCCCCCCCACCCCGAACGGAATGGAATTTATATAGAAAATATATACTTTTAACAGTGACCGCCCCCCCCCCCCTCCGAAAATTTCAAGTGCCCCCCCCCCCCCCGCCCCAGAGAAAAAAGTCTGGAAGAAACACTGGACACAATATACTGTTTCTTCCTAAATGTCCAACTGTATCTCTTCCTTAATGCCCTATTGAATATCTTCCTGAATGCCCTTCCGAATCTCTTCCTTAATGCCCTATTGAATATCTTCCTGAATGCCCTTCCGAATCTCTTCCTTAATGCCCTATTGAATATCTTCCTGAATGCCCTTCCGAATCTCTTCCTTAATGCCCTATTGAATATCTTCCTGAATGCCCTTCCGAATCTCTTCCTTAATGCCCTATTGAATATCTTCCTGAATGCCCTTCCGAATCTCTTCCTAAATGTCCAACTGTATCTCTTCCTGAATGCCCTTCCGAATCTCTTCCTTAATGCCCTATTGAATTTCTTCCTGAATGCCCTTCCGAATCTCTTCCTTAATGCCCTATTGAATATCTTCCTGAATGCCCTTCCGAATCTCTTCCTTAATGCCCTATTGAATATCTTCCTGAATGCCCTTCCGAATCTCTTCCTTAATGCCCTATTGAATATCTTCCTGATTGCCCTTCCGAATCTCTTCCTTAATGCCCTATTGAATATCTTCCTGAATGCCCTTCCGAATCTCTTCCTTAATGCCCTATTGAATATCTTCCTGAATGCCCTTCCGAATCTCTTCCTTAATGCCCTATTGAATATCTTCCTGATTGCCCTTCCGAATCTCTTCCTTAATGCCCTATTGAATATCTTCCTGAATGCCCTTCCGAATCTCTTCCTTAATGCCCTATTGAATATCTTCCTGAATGCCCTTCCGAATCTCTTCCTTAATGCCCTATTGAATATCTTCCTGAATGCCCTTCCGAATCTCTTCCTTAATGCCCTATTGAATATCTTCCTGATTGCCCTTCCGAATCTCTTCCTTAATGCCCTATTGAATATCTTCCTGAATGCCCTTCCGAATCTCTTCCTTAATGCCCTATTGAATATCTTCCTGAATGCCCTTCCGAATCTCTTCCTTAATGCCCTATTGAATATCTTCCTGATTGCCCTTCCGAATCTCTTCCTTAATGCCCTATTGAATATCTTCCTGAATGCCCTTCCGAATCTCTTCCTTAATGCCCTATTGAATATCTTCCTGAATGCCCTTCCGAATCTCTTCCTTAATGCCCTATTGAATATCTTCCTGAATGCCCTTCCGAATCTCTTCCTTAATGCCCTATTGAATATCTTCCTGATTGCCCTTCCGAATCTCTTCCTTAATGCCCTATTGAATATCTTCCTGAATGCCCTTCCGAATCTCTTCCTTAATGCCCTATTGAATATCTTCCTGAATGCCCTTCCGAATCTCTTCCTTAATGCCCTATTGAATATCTTCCTGAATGCCCTTCCGAATCTCTTCCTTAATGCCCCATTGAATCTCTTCCTGAATGCCCTTCCGAATCTCTTCCTTAATGCCCTATTGAATCTCTTCCTGAATGCCCTTCCGAATCTCTTCCTGAATGTCCCATTGAATATCTTCCTGAATGCCCTTCCGAATCTCTTCCTTAATGCCCTATTGAATATCTTCCTGAATGCCCTTCCGAATCTCTTCCTTAATGCCCTATTGAATATCTTCCTGAATGCCCTTCCGAATCTCTTCCTTAATGCCCTATTGAATATCTTCCTGAATGCCCTTCCGAATCTCTTCCTTAATGCCCTATTGAATATCTTCCTGAATGCCCTTCCGAATCTCTTCCTTAATGCCCTATTGAATCTCTTCCTGAATGCCCTTCCGAATCTCTTCCTTAATGCCCTATTGAATATCTTCCTGATTGCCCTTCCGAATCTCTTCCTTAATGCCCTATTGAATATCTTCCTGAATGCCCTTCCGAATCTCTTCCTTAATGCCCTATTGAATATCTTCCTGAATGCCCTTCCGAATCTCTTCCTTAATGCCCTATTGAATATCTTCCTGAATGCCCTTCCGAATCTCTTCCTTAATGCCCTATTGAATATCTTCCTGATTGCCCTTCCGAATCTCTTCCTTAATGCCCTATTGAATATCTTCCTGAATGCCCTTCCGAATCTCTTCCTTAATGCCCTATTGAATATCTTCCTGAATGCCCTTCCGAATCTCTTCCTTAATGCCCTATTGAATATCTTCCTGAATGCCCTTCCGAATCTCTTCCTTAATGCCCTATTGAATATCTTCCTGAATGCCCTTCCGAATCTCTTCCTTAATGCCCTATTGAATATCTTCCTGAATGCCCTTCCGAATCTCTTCCTTAATGCCCTATTGAATATCTTCCTGAATGCCCTTCCGAATCTCTTCCTTAATGCCCTATTGAATATCTTCCTGAATGCCCTTCCGAATCTCTTCCTTAATGCCCTATTGAATATCTTCCTGAATGCCCTTCCGAATCTCTTCCTTAATGCCCTATTGAATATCTTCCTGAATGCCCTTCCGAATCTCTTCCTTAATGCCCTATTGAATATCTTCCTGAATGCCCTTCCGAATCTCTTCCTTAATGCCCTATTGAATATCTTCCTGAATGCCCTTCCGAATCTCTTCCTTAATGCCCTATTGAATATCTTCCTGATTGCCCTTCCGAATCTCTTCCTTAATGCCCTATTGAATATCTTCCTGAATGCCCTTCCGAATCTCTTCCTTAATGCCCTATTGAATATCTTCCTGAATGCCCTTCCGAATCTCTTCCTTAATGCCCTATTGAATATCTTCCTGAATGCCCTTCCGAATCTCTTCCTTAATGCCCTATTGAATATCTTCCTGAATGCCCTTCCGAATCTCTTCCTTAATGCCCTATTGAATATCTTCCTGAATGCCCTTCCGAATCTCTTCCTTAATGCCCTATTGAATATCTTCCTGAATGCCCTTCCGAATCTCTTCCTTAATGCCCTATTGAATATCTTCCTGAATGCCCTTCCGAATCTCTTCCTTAATGCCCTATTGAATATCTTCCTGAATGCCCTTCCGAATCTCTTCCTTAATGCCCTATTGAATATCTTCCTGAATGCCCTTCCGAATCTCTTCCTTAATGCCCTATTGAATCTCTTCCTGAATGCCCTTCCGAATCTCTTCCTTAATGCCCTATTGAATCTCTTCCTGAATGCCCTTCCGAATCTCTTCCTGAATGTCCCATTGAATCTCTTCCTGAATGTCCCATTGAATCTCTTCCTGAATGCCCTACCAGAGGCGTAGCGACCCTTCCCGGCGCCTGGGGACAAAATTTCGATTTGCACCCCCCCCCTCGAACTTTTCATTTGCACCCCCCTCAAACTTTCGATTTGCACCACCCCCCTCGAACTTTTCATTTGCACCCCCCTCAAACTTTCGATTTGCACCACTCCCCTCGAACTTTTCATTTGCACCCCTCCCATTCAAACTTTCAATTTGGCGCCCCCCCCTAAGGTCGGCGCCCGGGGACATATGTCTCCCCCCCCCCCCCCCCCCCCGCTACGCCTCTGTGCCCTACTGAATACCTTCCTGAATGTCCAACTGAATCTCTTCCTGAATATTTGTTTTTTAACTGAATATTTTTCCCAATGCCGCACTGAGTCAAACCTTAAGGATTTTTGTGTTAATAACAAACGTTGGACATCAACGTACGACTAAGAATTATACGGGATTTAAAACTAACAATCAATATTAAGCAAACTATTAGCCAATAAGTGTATTGATGATTTATTACCATTACCGCTATCATTTTTTAAATACCTAATTGTTATTTTAAACCCACAAGATGTAGTCAAACTAGCAGACTGCCTCTGAGTCTGTGTAACATTATTAAACGTAAATGTTCTCTAACTGCCTGCATATTTAAAATTAATTTGGATTTTCTTGCTTTAAAATTAAAAATGTTATTGTTTTTCCCCTCAGAACGGATCTAAGTTCAAATCGACCAGCAAGTTCTCAATATGACGAGAGCCCAGTCCACGATTACAATGGGACGCAACCGCTCCTGTTTCACCGTACCAACGAGCAATAAGTCCTAGAACTAGATCTAATTATTTTTAAATAAAAATTGTATTTTTCAGATATATTATTATTATCTCACAATTTATTATTATTTACTTTGTGCAAGAAAACTATATTTGGTTGTGTTTTACTGTATGAGTTCACCCAACAGACACGTTACTGAAATAGAATAAGGTAACAACACATAATCTATAGATTTTAGAGTAGTTACTACTGATGTGGACTGTGGAGTGGGGGAGGGTATTATTTCATGCAAACATTCTGCTCCAGAGGGAGAGGGACGTCAATGGTACATCATTTTCCATTTAAACTTTAGTATCTATTCCATGTGTAAAAGGGGGGTAGAGGGTGGAGCATGCTCCGACAATGCCCCCCCCCCCCCACCTCTGGAGAGACGACTGTATTACAGGAGGTAGGGATGCCTCCTTATTGAGCCTCACACATTAAATAATAGCTACCATATAGGCCCACTCGCAGTTTATACACACACACAAGTTTTAATATAGCCTGCAAACAAAATGTATTACTTAATATTAAAGCAACTGTGTTCATGTTTAAAATAAAAAGTTAAAAAGCTAATTAAAATTACTTGTCCTCGGCTTATGTTTAAAACATCATTTGTTTCATAATTTTAAATTTTATAAACATAGTCCTAATTATTGTTCAAAACTAATTAGAGTGTTGAGTAGGTTGCCTCTTGTGCTGACTTGATTCATTTAATTTGTGCTTTTTCTAAAACCAGCCACATTTTTAAAATGATAAACGTCTGTTATATTATAACGCAGTGTGTGACTCAACAGGACTAAATAACTGTAACACTGTCTCATCGTTTATCTATTCACCGGTACATTTTTAAAATTCATTTTCGTTTTTAATATTTTTTTAATTAAAAGATCAATAAAATTATCCTGGTGTTTGTCTTTAATAATAAGCTGACTGAGAACTATTTAGTAACAATGTGAGAATAAGACTCGTGCTTGAGTACGTAACATAAGTATTAAAACAGAAAAATGAACCAAGATGGCCGAAAAACAGGTAAGTAATGGGTAATAGACTGTCTCCACACACATAGAGAGTAAACCTAGGCGCCTCCATAAACCTACTGGTAAATGCAGACACTGAACTCCTCCCCTCCCTCCAGTGTTTCTTCCAGACTTTTTTTCTCCGGGGGGGGGGGGGGCACTTGATATTTCCGGGGGGGGGCGGACACTAGTAAAAGTATATGTATAATAGATTGACAAACACTGACGAGGAGCCACATTGGTTGTTAACAGTCTTTATTTACAGCCATGAGGAAAGAGGAAGAGGAAGTACGATGCACAAGGGACATCACTCATAATAATAACAACATTATAAATATAACTAATACAAGAAGAGTGAGTTCCCTTGACCTCACAATTATCTCAATCTATTACATCCCTTTACCCTTAGAACACAATAACACATCTCTCAATAGAACAATTGATAGTATCCTAAAATCACCAATTATATTGTAACATGAACACTATGGTAGATTACATCCTTACAAACAATGCACAATATGTTACAACACAATTAAAATACAAACAATGATGTCAAAGTCCTTTTGACCTTTAAAATCATAGGTCTAACTTATTTGGGACTTTGATTGTCCTGTTTGACCTTCTCAGTGGCCTTTGATTTGGTGACTCAATATTCTGACCATTTGGATTCTCTATCTCAGGAGGTCTAGGATTTAAATCATTAACTCCAGAATTTACATTTTCTGACTCCAGACAACTTGGTTCACTCATATCAACAGAACTTGGTTGTGGAACAAACTGAGTTGGTGTGAACTGTTCAGATTTGGTGGGATTGACAGATTCACACTTATTATCTGCACAAGTTATTTTTAACTTTATAAGACACAGGTCCTGTACATTGAACAATTTGACCTGGTATCCATTTTTCCTTTCTCCCATAATTTCTTAGATACACATTCTTATTAACACCAAATTCTCTTTCAATGCATGTGTTGTCATGATTTAATGGAACTATTTTTGAATTGGCATCTGAAAGTATTAAATGGCAAAAATCTTTTTCTTTCTTTTGATGTTACCCTTTTAGTTTCTTTAAGTGCTAATGATGTTAGCAAGGTTGTTTGATGATCACATTCCTTCTTACTAATGTATTTGAAATTGCCATATCACCATAATCATTTATTAAGTTACAAATACTTTGTTTAGGCAACTCTGACTGATAATGGACTGTATCTTCTCCATCTTTTATATTATCTTCACAAAGGTTTTATTTCTTATTTAATATGGCCTTAAGTCATCATTCACAGACTCTTCAGGCCAACCATTCTTACAGTACTCATATACTTTTATTAAGCACTCATCTTTTTGTGTTTCTCTTTTAATATCATTCACATTTATATTGGAGTTATCCATGATAGTGAAGAGAACAAATACATCTTCTGGTACATAGCTCAGGCTTTGGTTTTTTAAAGGTAATCTACTAAGACTATCTGCACTATTCTCAGATCCAGGTTTGTATTTCAATTCATAATTGTATGCAGTTAGTGTGATAGCCCATCTTTGAATTCTTGGTGAGGCATGTTCAGGTAGGGTTTTGTTTTCTCCAAATAAACCTAGCAATGGTTTATGATCTGTAAAGATGGTGAACTTCCTACCAAACAGAAACTTATGAAATTTCTTAACACCAAAAATGATGCCTAAGCCTTCCCTATCTAACTGAGAATAATTTTTCTCAGCCTGGTTCAAAGATCTACTGGCAAAAGCAATGGGTCTGTCACCCTTCTCATCCATGTGGGACAAGACTGCTCCTACACCATCTGGTGAAGCATCACATGTTAATATAAGTCTTTTCCCTGGGTCATAGTGAGTTAGTAAGGTGTCAGAAGACAAAGCCTCTTTTGCTGTATTAAAAGCAGTATCTTGTTGTTTATCCCAGTGCCAAGTTGCATTTTTCTGTAGCAGCTTGTACAGTGGTGATAGTTTATCAGACAGATTCCCTATGAACTTTGCATAGTAATTTATCAAGCCCAAAAAAGCTCTTAGTTGTTGGGTATTTTCAGGTTTGGGTGCTTCTTTAATGGCTTTTGTTTTCTCAGGTTGAGGTCTGATGCCTTGTTTGCTCAATATATAACCAAGAAAACTAATTTCTGTCAACATGAATTGACATTTATCTTTGTTTATCTTTAAACCTTTTTCACCAACAATTTTCAATACTTTATCAAGTGTTTTAAGATGTTCAGTGTCATTCTTACCAGTTATGTACACATTGTCAAAGTACACACAAACATTTGGAATGTCCTTAAAAATACTGTCCATGACAGCTTGGAAAATTCCAGGGCTGGATGATATGCCAAAACATAGTCTTTCATATTGGTAGAGTCCTTTATGTGTGTTTATTGTCGTATAGACTTTTGAATCTGGATGCAGTTCTAGTTGAGTGTAAGCATGACTAAAGTCTAATTCAGTGAATTTGTCTCCTCCTGCCAAATTCAAAGAAATTTCCTCAATGTTAGGTATAGGGTACCTATTTAGCTCTATTTGCTTATTCAGTGTAGTTTTATAATCTCCACAAATTCTTATAGAACCATCCTTCTTTAACACTGGCACAATGGGCGACGCCCAATCGGAATAGTCTACCTTCTTTATGATGCCATTAGATTCCAATCTACTTAGCTCATTTTCAATTTTATTCCTCATTGCATAAGGTGGAACTCTAGCTTTGCAGTATCTTGGATTTGTGTCTTTAATGCTTAACTTCACTGTTCTATCATTTAGTAAACCTGAATTGCCAAAAACACTTTTATTTTCAGATATAACTTTATCTAGTGAAGTAAGACTAGATTCTTTTGCATTGGTCAATAAACAAATACTCTCCCAATTTAACTTAAGATTACTTAACCAGTTCCTACCTAGTAATGGTGGTCCATTTCCTTCAACCACAAGAAGAGGAAGTTTAACACTTTGACCATTATAACTTACATGAACCATACACTCTCCTATTACCGGAACATTGTCACCAGTGTATGTTGTTAGACACTTGTGACATGGCTGTAGAGGCACTGATCCTCCTGTGACAGCGTCAAAATCTTTCTTTGTGATGACTGTTAGAGATGCTCCAGTGTCAAGTTGGAAGCTGATGCTCTTACTGTTGATATTAACTAGTACATTGATGGGAGCATGACTTATTGATTTCACAGAGAACAGGTTGAAATCCGGCTGCGAATCAGTTTGAGCATTTTCACAGGTAGAGTGGTTCATTGGTTGGGTTAGGTAGTCTTGGTGAGAGTTAACATAGTGCTGCCTTTGGTTGCGGTACTGTCTTGACTGGCTAGATTTAGCAACAGACGAAGACTTTGCAAAGCAGGCCTTGGCAATGTGACCTTGCTTACTGCACTTATAACAAGTTGCTAACTTGAACTTGCACCGATGAGATGCATGGGGACCTTTGCATCGATGACATTTTTGATAATTATTACTAGATTTAGATCTAGGATTTGAACGAGCAGGCTGTTTAGCATAAGTTGAAATGCTCTGATGGGGTTGATGTTTGTTGACTAACCTGCTGTTTACTGCATGGATCCCTGAAGGCGTTAGAGATTTCGCCGCATCTGATGACTGCTGGATTGAAGTTGCGAGTTGTATTGCTTTTTCTAATGTTAGATCTGACTCGAGCAGCAACTTTCTTTGAATATCAGGGCTGTTTACACCTGTCACAAACTTTTCACATAGTCTGTCAGACAGCGTATCGCCGAATTCACAAAATTCACTTAAATGACGTAAAGCAGCAACATATTCTGATATTGACTCGTTTGGTTGACGAGTCCTACTGTCAAATCTAGCTCGACATAGAAACTTTGATGGGGTAGGCGCATGGTGGTCTGTTAGCAATTTGCTCAGCTCGTTAAAGCTCTTGGTAGTTAGACTAGCTGGTGCGCATAAGTCTTTTAGTAGCCTAAATTGTTGAGGCCCTATGACTGTTAACAAAACAGCTCTCTTTTTGGCTTCTATCGTCACGTCGTTTGCTTCAAGGTAAAAGCTTAACCTATCTAGGTAATCTTGAATGATTTCATCATTCGAATCAAATTCTTTTATTTGGCCATACAGCGCCATTATTCTAGAAATACTTAGCTAATATGCTCTAGCAAACCTCTTTTTTGCGTAAGTAGGTGCTCTTTCTAGTGGATTATTTATCCTTCGTCGCCAATGTGATCGATTGGCAAACACTGACGAGGAGCCACATTGGTTGTTAACAGTCTTTATTTACAGCCATGAAGGGAAAAGGAAGAGGAAGTACGATATACAAGGGACATCACTCAAGATAACAATATAAATATAATACTAATACAAGAAGAGTGAGTTCCCTTGACCTCACAATTATCTCAATCTATTACAATATGTTTACTATATAAATTCCATCTTGTTATGTTAAGAGATGCCTAGAAGAAACTCTGCCTCCCACTCCCCTAAATGTGCATTATTTACACCTTGATTGTTTTAGTTACTCTTCACGGTCTGATCATGTTGTTGTTTTTCTGTTGTTTTTTTTTTAATTTTACGCCAAATGTGCCACTGTCCTAGAAATGCTTGCAGGCTGCGCCCCATTCCCTGCCCCTTGGATATGCCTCTACCTCACCTGTCCCAGTGTTTCTTCCAGACTTTTTTCTCCGGGGGGGCACTTGAAATCTTCGGGGGGGCGGTAAACTTTCTTCGGGGGGGCGGACACTGTTAAAAGTATATATTTTCTATATAAATTATATAAATTTCATTTCGTTCGGGGGGGCGGTAAAAATTTTTCGGGGGGGCTTCGCCCCCCCGAAGAGATGCCTGGAAGAAACTCTGCCTGTCCCCTTCTTTAATAAAGCCGGAACCTCCACTCTCCATAGGCCGCCACAATTGGCGTCACCTTTTTTTTCTTTGGACATGTATCCCCTCCCTTATTCACAAAAAGACTCCACCCACCTTCCCAAAAATAAAATACAAGATCATAGTTCTTAAGTCTTATAGTCCACTACCTCCACCCCTATTTTGTTTTATTTCCGCGAATTAGCAAAAAATTATTATCTTTTCCCTTTGGTTAAAAATACGTGTTTAAAATATAAAATAACTGCTTCTTATGTCCAGTTGTGGGGAAAGTTGTTTTTTTAAAAATATATTTCAAGGGATCCATCATTATAAAACAAAAATGTGGAGTAATGATTGTTTTTAAATACAGGAGTAGGCCCATCCATAACTTAACTGTACAACTCAACATAGTAACAGTCATAAAATAAATTTAATAAGGGACTGTATTTAAAAGCTTTCGTTTGGGATTTTCAATAAATTGAATTTTGATACTAGATCTAGGTTTATTGGTTTTTAACGAAATTGTGTTATCTTTATATTATAGTCTTGGACCTTAGTCACTGTTTCAGTATTACTGCCTACAATAATCGGACAGCTTTCCTTGAATTGCTCTATTTCTATTCTGGTCAAATTCAGATCTATCCACAAAAGAGTTCTGTTGATATGAAGCACTCGTTGCCTTGATTTTAGTATTTTTAAATCTAGAGTACGTTCCCTTGCGGTTTAGTCATTCAGTAAAATTACATACAGGCATTATCACAGCTGATTATCAACTGGTGATGCAATGGCTATAACATGATTTAGTATAAAAAGTATTACAGTTAGAACTTCTAGATATCAATTTTTAATCATTCGTATTAGAATTACTCAATTATATCTAGACCTAGATCTAGATTTAATTTACTGCTAAGCTTTGATTTCATTTGTAAGCCTACACACTACACAATTAATTAATAATTAGCCTAGGCCTAGAAATTATTAGTAAGATTATTTTGTAGGCCTAATTTAAATTTTTATTTAAAACTTTAAAACTGATAATTAATACAGTAGTAACTATACATTTTAAGTTTGAGGAGCCAGTTATAGCAGTATCAACATGAGAGGACCTAGGTCACCACAAAGGCAAGCTCTTGATGGCTATTCTTGTCACTTATTGTTTGATGCCGAAGGAAGCAAAAAATTGCAGGAAATTTCAATTCCCGATGGCAATCCTAGTGTCAGTTTAAATCTTGAGAGAGCAGAAAGGGAGACAAGAACTGAAGGTATTGTTCAGTTTAGTTGCTTTGTTTTATTGTTAACTAGGCCCTTATTTCAATTTTTTAAAGTTTATCTAAAAATGAATACATTTTCAGATTTTAAAAAATAATTTCATTTTATGTGTTTGTATTTAAAAAGAAAATAAATTACTGTACGCATACTCTGCCTTAAAAAGTTTGTTTTTTTTACTTTCCATTCCCTTACTAGATGTTGCAGCTGATCTTCAACTTAAACTTGTGACCTCTGACACTTTGTTTTGTAATTGTTGCCAGACAAAATTTGCTAACAGAGAAGATCAGGTAGATAAACACGGATTTACATTTTTTATTTTTTATTTCTTAAAATTAAATTTAATTAATCAGATTTTACTGTTAACTTTGATTTATTACATATTATAGAAAGAACATATTAATGGTTAACTGTACTATAAAATTGCTCTTATTTTATTTTTGATAGCTTGAACACTACAAATGTGACTGGCATAGATACAATCTTCATCTGCGATTAAGAAATATGACTTCTATTTCTGAAGAAGAATTTGAGAAAATTTCCGGTAACATTTTGTATTATTGATCAAATAAAACAGTTTATCTTTTGCTTTATAAATATAACAAAACTCAATTTTTTTGTTACTTTTATTTTCTTTACTTTGAAAAGGTGACGTTTCAAGTATATCAGGCTCTGATGAGGATGATGATGATGATGAAGACAATGAAAGGGAACAGGTTCCGGTAGCAACAAATGATTTCGAAGAAGAAACTCCCAAGGAACACAAATACCATAAAGTTTTCTTTAAAAATAAAGATGACGAGCTTTTATCAGTGTACAGATGCCTCTTGCATCACAAGAAGGTAATAAAATTGTCAATATGAGCTGACCCCCGACGTAGCATACGCCGCTATTTTATTGTTTTGTTTCCTTTTTTTATATTTTGTGAATTCTGCGACTGAAAATATTTTGCTTTAAAACATTCTCAATAGCTAGAGAAGGACGATTATCCTCACCTTCACTTTCCACTCCTCTCCCCCTCCCCAGTGAAAGCAGAAACCCGTGACGACAGTTTACAGACGACAATGAAAAGATCAAGCAGAACGTGTTATTACCTCCCCTTAGTTTCAAATCGTTTAAAAACTAAATTATCTGCCCCTAATAGCCGTCACTAATTCGACATGATAGTAAACAGCTCACCAGACTGGTGGGGGGTGGTAGCGTGGTGTCTCGCATGGTCCCCATGAAGAAAATTATATATATTGATCCTTATCAATTTAAATAATTTTTGTCATTGTCTACATATTAGCTGTTTATTGCTTTTTAATTCCTTAGAACCCTTTAGAAAACCATGAAGATCTTGTCACTGCAATTAATCAACTACCAAAAAAATTCAAATGGATTGTTTTGATGGTGTCATCTGGCCACTTTGCTGGTGCAGTGTTTTATGGGTAAGTTGCCAGTTTTAATTTTAGCCCTTTACTATTTAGGTTTCAAGACTATTCTTTTTAAACCTAATCTATTGGATTACATTGTTTTACTGTAGGAATGAAGTAATAGAGCACAAAACCTTCCATCGTTACACAATTAGAGCTAAACGAGGCACTGCCCAGTCTAGCAAGGACAGTCAAGGCAACGCACCAAAAAGTGCAGGTGCCTCATTAAGAAGATACAATGAATCAGCATTAGTTCTTGTAAGTAGTGACATATTTATTGAAAATATAAATATTGCTTTAAAGACATTGAATAATATTTAAAATTTCTACTAAATAATAATTAAGATTTTTAGGTTAAGTTTCATGAGAGATTTTATTTTGACCAATCAAAAGGAGGTACAAGAACTGATGTCCAGCTGGTCAGAGCACATTAGACAGTGCGACCTGGTGTTGATGAGGGTGCCAGTGGCCAACAGGGCCATGTTTTTTGGAGGTAAAGATCCAGGGCTCAAGAAAGATGATCACAGAATTCGGGTTATTCCAGTCACAACAAGAAGACCAACATTTAAAGAAATCAAGAGAGTTCACCAACTACTGGCTACTGTAGAATGTTATGGTTAGTTTGACATCAACAATTGAACAGATTTTCTAAACTTTTTAATTATCCTGTACTATTGGATATTTAGATATAATCAATCAAATTAAATTTACAATTTTTAATATATTATAGGCTAATTTCGATGCATTTTTACAATTTTAATGGCCGTATTTTTGTTATTTTCAAGTTAAAGATTATGTTTTGTTTACTTCATACACCAATATCTTTAAATCTTATAGGAAAGAATGCAGAAATCGCTGATTTGATCCCTAAAGCCTTCCAGACTAAAAAACATGCTGAGCAGTCACATGAAAAAGTTTCACAAGACAATAAAGAGAAACAAAAGAAAATACCACAAGGTCTATATTTTAGCCTGTATTTATGTATTTACTTCAGAAATTTTTAAGTGTATTTAAAATGTAGAAATTCTAAAAGAACGTTGACATTTCATATTTTGCAGTAGACAGCTTTGTGAATGACCATGAAAATATGTGTGATACAAAATTAGACGAGGAAACAGATCACAAACCTCGGGAGGCAGAGATTAAAAAAAAGTCAAAGAAAAAATCCAAGAATGTTTTAGTGACAACTGAAACCTCAGAAGAATCTAAAGAAACTGGTACAGAACTTTACTTCCATTTTTTAAAAGTTGCTAGTTAAGGTACATTGTAAATCATTATTAAACTTACAAGTCTGAATTACTGTTTAAGAAAATAATTTTTTAATTTCAAGATGAGGAGACAACTCGTGTGAGAAACTTGCTATTCACTGCTTGTAAAACAGGGGATTCACAACTCCTAGAAAAAACTTTAACAGAGTTTGACAATTCTACAACACAACCACCAGCAGATGTCAGTCAAACAGAGGTAAATCTTTGCCATCAAACCGAGGAAAAGCAAGTTCAGGAAACAGCAAGTAA
The DNA here is from genome assembly GCF_028476545.2 of Physella acuta. Taxonomy (NCBI): domain Eukaryota; kingdom Metazoa; phylum Mollusca; class Gastropoda; family Physidae; genus Physella; species Physella acuta. Next base: position 709,377 of record NW_026731972.1, read on the forward strand.
TAATTCAGTTGAAACAACAGATCAGAACAAGCCGACATTAGGAGAACCGAACTCAGTAGAGACAGACTCTTCTATGGCTACTGGTGACAGTACAAACCTCAGACAGTACTCTGCTGCTGTTGTCTCCCTTTTAAACATGCCAGTCTATGAGAGTGGGACAACATTTTTACATATTGCCTCTAAAGAAGGTCACCATGACACAGTCAGGATTTTGTTGGAAGCGGGATCAGACCCCTCTATAAAGTAAGCTACAATACCATACTATGATACAAGTAAGCTACAATACCATAATATGATAAAAGTAACCTACAATACCATAATATGATAAAAGTAAGCTACAATACCATGATTTGATTCTAAATACTTCAGCTTCTACTTGTTCAAATATTGAATACATCAAAATGTGTTACCCATTAGATTCTGACTTTCATAATTTATTGCAGAGACAAAGGTGGTAAAACACCTTATAATTTTGGAGATTCAGAAGTCAGGAATACCTACAGACGTTTCATGGCAATGTACCCTGACAGATATGACTATACCAAAGCTCAGGTATGGTGGCTACTCTAGTTATGCTGCATCTAAGTATTTGAAACTATTTATGTTTTGATAAACCAGTTACCAACCTAAAATCTGAAACTGTTACTCCAGCTCACAAATTTTATTTTTTTAAATTGCCAAAAACAAGAAAAAAAGTTCATACTTTATGTCTATCTGTGTTTTTATAAAAAAATTTTTTTTACATATCTTCACTTGCAGTTATCATTGTTTTCTGCAAGCCATTTGACAAAGAAATTATTTTTATGCCTTCTGTTGTGTAGGTTCCAAGTCCTCTCACAGCAGAAATGGAAGCTGAGAAAAAACAAAAAGCAGCAGAAAAAAGAAAAGCTAAGAAAAAAGCACTCAATGAGAAAAACAAGGTTGGGAGATTACATGACCATTATGTACATTTTTTTCTTAAACATGTATATTTTAAATTTTACCATGTGTTGTTTTTTAAATAGTTTATTTGTAAAATTTATTTATAAAATTTGTAGGAGAAAAAAGCTGCAGAGGCAGTGATGAGGCAAGAAAATCAGGAGAAGGAGAGGTTTCTGTCTTTATCAGACAGGGAGAAGGTCAGTCCTTTCTAATTCCAAGGCTTGTTTTTTTAAGCAATTAATTTTTAAAGTTTAAAATTATCTGTTAAATTCGAGTACCAAGTGGAAAACTTTTTTTCTCAGCTATTTTGTTTCATTCTTTAAGGTTTGTATAAAACATGAATCTATTTGGTGTGAGATCATCTTGCTTAAGTCTCCTTGGTTCAATACATCTGTCACCTCTGTTTCAAATGTTTATCAGAACTTTTTTTTCCACCATCAGATCTTTCAATGCATTCCCTCTTAATAATTGATTATTTCCCCTACAAGCTCCCTAAATTACCTTGTAATTAAAAAGTTATTTTGAATAATTAGCATTGAGAAATAATAAATGCAATAAGTTTAATATTAGAGTAGTTATTCAATTTTCAATTCATTTGTATATTCATAATTAAAAATTATAATTGTTTCAAACCTAACTAATTGTTTACTTTTACTTTATCAAATTGAAAACAATGTTTGAATGTAGGCCTACATTTTAATATTCTAGTTTTTTAAAGTTAGTATTTCAATTTAAAAGAAAGTAGATAGGTTATTTATATTTTATGTGTTTTTTTTTTAAAGTTTAATTTATCATCTATTTTCATTAAATTTACAGTGTTAGGTTTATATATATTTTAATTTTTAACATTTCTCAACATTGGACAAAACATGTTTTTACAGAGCTAATTAAAGTCAGATAAACAACATTCCAATGAACTTAAACATATTTTTTCAGCTACAATTGGCTTTGAATTTTACATAATTTGGCACTTTTGTATTGTGATAATAAATGTTAATCATTAGTTAGAAATTCTAAAAAATTAATTTTGAATTTTAGCGAGCATTGGCTGCTGAAAGAAGGCTTTTACAGCAAAGTATTAATCAAGGGTGTGTAAAGCCAGTTCTCAGGTGCAGTAGTTATCTAACTTTGTTTTTTTTAATCTTTTTTGTTGCCTCCTTTATTGAGCAGAAAATATTTAGAATTGCTTTTTTTTTTTTGTAAATGTTGGCATTTATTATAAATAAATTTATTATTTAAAATTACTATATAGTAATTATACCTTTAAAATTTTTAATCAACATAAAAACAAAACAAGTAGCATTACATTTTTTGACTAAGTAAAGTAGCCTACTGAAATTTTTACAATTTTTTTTTAATAAAAGTGCATTTTTTAAAAATGTTGCTTTTAAAAACTGTTCTTGTACTAATATTTAGCTTGCCTTTCAAATTATTATTTATTGAAATAGTTTAATTTATGTTTGAAATAGAATTATTAAATTTGTTTCAGTCGGTGTTGGCAATGCGGAACAGACATCACAGGAAAAGTACCCTTTGAATATTCAGACTACAAATTTTGTACAACAAAATGTTTAAGGGAACACAGATCTAAGCCATCCAGCTGATAATTTTTTTTTATTTTTTGTTCAAATGACACAGAGATTATTGGAAATAATTTACAATCAATATTTAATTAGTCATTTTAAGCAATAATATATAATTTAAAAAATATGTAAGATTTAACATATGATAATTTTGAGAACTAAATCAAATAAACACAACACTTGTAATGGTATTGGTGTGTTAAAAATCTGGTAAATGGGATGGAAAGTATAACACAGAATTTATTACAACCCTGGTGATGGAAGTATGTGATAGTTTGTTTTAAATTCTCCTAAATTGCATCTAAAAAGGAAATTTTAAAACAGGTTAATGGAAAAAGTGTGTAATAAATATTGAAAATCAAACTTACATAAGCTAATAAATAAATTATAAACTAATATACCATTTTTCTAACCAATCCATTGGTAAACAATGTTTAAAACATAATTAAATTTTCATTATTGTTGTGTATATTGTTTTAAAACAAATGCTTTCCTTGTAAACAAATTTATTTGTCTAAGCTAGAAAAATAAAAATGAACTGTGTGATGGTCTTTTTACTTTTTATCTCTCATAGTAGCTGTTCTAATTCAGACTCTTGTGTCAGAGTTTGTTTGTTGATCCAAAAGACATAAAATTTCAAACTTAATTTTGTGACATAGGTTGCTCCCCTGAATGAACTCTCCCCCCCCCCCCCTTCATCCCCACCCAATCCAAACAGGGTGTTGTGATGCACTGTGGGTAGGATGTAAAAGCCTAGTTCAAGCAGCTGGAAATGTTGGTGCCAGAAATACCCATTCTACATCCTGTAGCATTCACCCAAGGGGTCGTCCATAAATGACGTCACACTCGTAGGGGAGGGGGGTCCGTATTTTTGAGGGGGGGGGGGGCGGGGTTCAGACACACTTTTACATTATAAAGAAGCAATGTTAGAAAACGAATTTTAGACGTTATTTCGCGTTTTAGAAAACTGTTTTAATAAATTTATTAAAATAATCTATTTTGACAGAGTTCAGACAAGATTTTGGAAAAATATCGATGTTTAAAAAAAAATTCAACTGCAATTTTGAGTGGGGTTGTAGGCTGATGTGTGACGTCATTTTAGGGGGAGGGGTCTGGCTTTTAGTGACGATGTGTGGGGGAGGGGGGGGGGGGGGGTAAAAGTAAAAAAAAGCGTGACGTCATTTATGGATGATCCCCAACCGTGTGACCTATTAAAAGAAATTGTTATTTTTAACTGTTGGTGTTTTTTTTTAACCCCATAAAATCATAGTAAGAAAGATATCCCGCCTGATGTTTCAGTTAAAATAAACATTGAATCAACTTTCAACTTGAGTTTACACAAAAGTATTTAGAGGCAATACAAAATAAGTTTTGACACATTCTAAAAACACTCCAATATCATATTTATTGATCTAGTAATATGATTAACGGAATATTTCGTCATGTTATTAGCATAGTTTATGAGTATAAAGATAGAAGATTGTAATGTAAAGTAAAATACTGTATACATAGGTGTATACAAGGGTAGGGAGTAGTGAACAAGACTAACATTAATTTAAGTCCCAGATGTCACACATAGTAAAAGATGTAATGTTTTTTTTTAGATTTTTTTATTCACTTTTCTCCATTGTTGCACTAGTTGCAAAAAAACAGACTATATACCCCCCCCCCCCTAAAATACAAAACACCTTAAACCAAAAACCAGTCATCACCCCATCCCCCTATGAGCTCCAAAAAAGCACGGAGGACAGGACGACCCCTGCATGTTTATTTTCTTTACCATGTCCCTATTCATGCACACTAAATAAACAAAATCCTCTCCCTCGTTTCTATCAAAACCAACTCTTCTACTCTCACTCGCTATACTATTTAAAATCTCTGTTTCTTGCTGATCTGTCCTTTAGTGCTTTAGTCTTGCACGCAAATTGCTGACATCTTTTGGTGCAATTGTAATGTTCTGATTTTTTTTTTTAAATGACAACACGCACATCTGCGTTACTGATAGAAACAGAAGTGCACTGGAGGGGGGGGGGGTCTCGCGTAAATCACCGGGGTCATGGCAACACGCCGTCTTTCTGGTAGAGCATCTGCCATTGTAAAAGAAGTAAGAGACCTTATGAAAATTAGCAATGCGAAAGCTAAAATAGCCCTGATCGGAAAACAACCCCCCCCCCTCAAAATTGCAGTTGAATTTTTCTTAAAAAACGATATTTTTCCAAAATCTTGTCTGAACTCAGTTAACATAGAGTATTTTACAATTTATTAAACAGTTTTCTTTAAAAAAAAACGCAAAAAAAATCGTTTTCTAACATTGCTTTTTTTAAATAATGCAAAAGTGTGACGTAACGCCATCTGACCCCACCCCCCCCCCCCCATCCCCTCCCCCTCATCACACACCGTCACAAAATTACAGACCCCGACCCCGCCTCACCCCTACGAGTGTGACGTCATTTATGGACGACCCCCCTCCAGATTTTCTTCCAGGCATCTCTTCGGGGGGGGGGGGGTGTTGACCCCCCCCCCCGGAGAAAAAAAGTCTGGAAGAAACACTGCCCCCTCCCCTTAGGAACCTTTTATAAAAGGCAAAAAATAATGCTGCGGCTATTCGTACTTCACCACGAATAATTTTAAGGTGTGTCTAACTCTGAGGTCTATTTTATAATGTGACGTCCAGAGGCGTATCCAGGTTTTCGTTGTAGGGGGAGCGGAAATAGCAAAAAAAGGCGCCGAATTTGTAATATTTTACTATATAAGTATATATAAGTATATAAGTATATATATATATATATATATATATATATATATATATATATATATATATATATATATATATATATATATATATATATAAAATATATATATACATTAGCTGTATGTTATTGCTTCGATGTGATGTAAAATAAATTTAAATTAGCACTCTGAAGAAATTTAAAAAAAAAACACACAATGTAGGCCGACGAAACAAAAAAATATGGTATCACTCTAAACAATATATATATATATATATATATATATATATATATATATATATATATATATATATATATATATATATATAAACACTACAACCAAAAACAATGAACGCGGCATAATCTGTTTCGTAATTCTTGTAAAAAAAATACATAATAATTCTTGGGACATCTATTTAAGACTAGCGAAAAGGGGAAATAATCAATATCTTAGTATAAATATGAATATGTCTACACATTTTATTATAAATATCAAAGCAAATCAATAATTACTTTAGAATCTAATAAAGTAGCTTAACTCTATTCGCTTTTACAAAAATATTTTGTCTACAATCAGAATTAAATATATTGTCATTATAAATGCTAACGTGTTAAATCATAATGAAAGTTTTTTTAAAACAGAGTTGATATAAAAGCCAGCTTATCAAGATAGTAGAAAACGTTCAGAATGATATCCTATAACGAAAATATTGATCTTAAGTTACATTTCAGATTATGCATTTTTTAATTAGCTACTGACTTTTTGTGTTCTTTAAAGATACTTTTAACATAATGAGAAGGTATGGGTTAGATCACTGTATTGCTCACACACCTTTTACTGGTAATTGAAAAAACAATATTCACAGAGATTTACGTTTCAAATGTGCCGACCAAAGATAATTTTTTAACAAATATCAATGTTTAAAACTTTGAGTTTAAAAAGTTTCCAGAAAGGCGCCACTTTGCTAAAAATGGCCAGAGGGGGAGCGGCCGCTCCCCCTGCTCCCACCCTGCGTACGCTACTGGTGACGTCGTAATGTCATTTACTGCCATCCCTAAATAATGTTATGTAGTTTCCTGAGTTTTTTTTATTGGGGAGGGGGGTAGGGGGTAGAGATAGAACTTGGATAGAAAATTTAAATGTAATCAATTAAGATGGTCAAAAGTTTGTGCAAATTTAAAAACAACAGGTTCCCAAATAGAAGTGTTCAATTCAGGAATTGTATACTTTATTGATTTCAGTACTAAAGAGTGCCCTAAGACGTGTCCGTAAACATAGTATTTTGTAATTTTAGTTTGGCTTACTGTGTTTCATGGTCTCCTAATTGTTATACACAATAATGTTTCTCAGAAGTTAGCCATATTTGAGTGGGACATCAGTGTTAAAATTTAATTTATAATGTTCAAAAATTTAAAAAAGAAACTTGAGCAGGGAGTTGCTCAATCTAAAGCTGCAGTGTCCGGTTTGGCTGCAGCTGCAAAGGTAGACAGAAAATAGAAAAAATTAATATTTTAAGTAAAATAAAAGTAAAAAACAATAACAAAATAAAACAAAAATATAGGCCTAGATCTAGATCTAGGCCTAAATTACTAACTATGGCTATAGCTCAGGCCTAAATATTATTATTAAATTAGGCTAAAGTAGGGCCTAAATAATATAAATATATTATTATTAGGCATTATTAGTAATTTATTAGTTAGGGCCTAGGCCTAAAACTAAATATTAATGAATAATGATACTGATAGGCTAGGCCTCAACAGTAACACTACAATTTATTAGGCTAATTAAATTTTTAATTATTAAAGTAGTTAGGCCTAGATCTAGTACTAGTTAGTTAGTTAGTAGACCTCTAGACTCAGCCTCTAGCCTATAATAGTTAGACCAGTCTTTCTAGGATCCTAGACTAGTTACTAAAAAAAGTAGATTCTACCATCCATAACTTATAACTACTAGGATAGACTTTACGACACATTCGTCAAAAATTATCTGGGAATGTTTGTTGATGTTAGTAAACAATAGAAACTGTAGGCCTTTAACTTATGGTTTATTTGCGTGTTGAAATATAATTAAAGTTGAGTGTACTAATTAGGCCTAATTGGTAACTTTAATAAAACATTCGGCTAATGTTTTAGGTTTAAAGTTTAATTAAGGAAACATAAATAAAAACAATGTGTAGAAAAGTAGAAAATCATTAGATCTAAAAAAAATTTTAAACACAGAAATAAAGCACCACATCTGAAACAAAGGTCATAAGCACATCCAACAATTCTTCATTAACATTCTACAAAGTGCTTCCACAAAACAAACCCAGAAGTTAAATACATAATAGCCTTTAACTTTAGTGTGATCCTTCATAAGAGCAGCTTATTATCATTATGACATTGAATTAGCAATATGATTCCACGTGGTACTTAATAATAATTATTTCAATAAGTATTGTTCAATCTCTTTATTTTATTAAAAGCCTTCTGAAAGTGTATGAATTAAATCTAGTGTAAAATTTCAGAAACACTATTGGAGCTGTTAAGTTAGATAATAATCTATCTAATTGCTAGATACACAATGGCTGATAAATCATTATAAAACAGGCTTGTAATGTGACAATAGTGACTGTTAATTCTTACATTATTGCTTGAAATCTGCCATCTTCTAATTTATTCTGTAAGTGGTGATCTATGCCTTTGGTTTAGTGGACTGTGACTTTGAGCAGAAAATAAACACAATCCAAAACAACATGTGCTTTAAAAAGCTTATTTAAAAATAAATGCTTGATACATTCATTTATTACAATATTTAAAAGCGATTGGTATTTAGCTTTTTTATTTTTAATTGATATGATTTATATATAAAACATTCATTATATTCTCCAGGGGGATGAGAAAAACACATCAACTGAGTCTTTAGGCAGACCTCTGGCTGAAAGCACACCGAATAAAGATGGGGGCCAAGCTAGAAGCAATGAGCATACAAATGGTTCCAGTACCTCCAATGTTCCAACTGGTCAGCTGGTTGACATCCCATTGTTTGAGGGCTCTGACTCTACTTATTATGAGGTACAGATGTCAAGTAGATGTCAATCTCTGATGTCATTTTTGTAATGTAGTGGGTCAGATGTTGAACTGTTTTGCATTTGGTTAATTAAATATTGGGTTGAGAGTAATCTTTACAAGAACTATGTGTATAGATTTGCAATCAATGCTATAACAACAATAAAAACAAATTATACTACTTATCCAACTTTTTAAAAAACAAAACATTATTTCTGTCACCAAGTTTATTAAAATATTCAACACTCTATTAATGAAGAAAATACTTAAACTCATTGCATTAATTTTTGGGTTGCAGTTCTTGTTAAACTTGTACTCTTTTTTTCATTAGCTTCCATCGTCAGAATGCCTTACATGTAGGAGTTTCATTCTCTTTATTTAACTTTTAAGTTGCCTTAGCCTTTAGCATCATATTCTCTAACTTTCAGACTGCCTCAGATATCAGCTCTGTCCAAGGAGACAGGACCCCAACTAGATCTAGAACTTCCTCTATCAGTTCTATGACCAGTGAAAATTCCTTCTTCCCAAATGTCAGCTTCTCCCACAGCTACTACATGCCATCAGACGCAGAAAGTGAAGTGGAGGAAACATCTGTGAACCTTTCTTCTATCTCTAAAGAAGATCTTTATGCTTGTGTTAAAAGAGTTGAAAGAAGAGCTTTTAAATACAAATCCAAATTCATGGAAGTTAGTGATAGTATATTTTACATTTAATTTGGTAACAAATTTTACTGTACATTTAACAAAGCCTAACAGTTATTTTTATATATAAATTTGAATTAGACATTTTGAAACTGTGTAGTTAACACTATTAATATTTATGTGCAATTATATTTTTTTTAAGCTTGCATCTGCTTACAAAGATATGTTACAAGAAAGAGAGAAGTTGAAGGTATAGCTTGTTTAAATATAGTTAAATAAACTATTATTGAGCACTGTAAAATGAAAATGATTTAAACATAATATCACTTTATCATTAGTTTCAGCTAAATGTGTTGTAATTTTTTTTTTACTGCTGTTCTAGACCACCATGGCTCAGTGTCAGGACAGGGCCTTCCGTAGAATGTCTGAACTCAGGGAACAGATTCAGCTTGACCAGCTAGCCAAGAGGGACCTGGAGGTGAATTACAAGCTGTTGCTGGACGAGAAGGATGAATACGTTAAAGTTCTCAACACTCAGGTTTGTCTCACTACAATAGTTTTTATAAACTCTTGTTTGACATTATCTTTGCGTTTATGCTAGTATGTAATTAAAAATGTAAACATTAAGTTACATAGTATTAGTTTAACTCTTTCTATGACCTCACTATAAGAAGGGATATATTGTGGTAAGCACTATGGCCAGCCACTACAATCCCTCCCCCTGACTATAGTAGCCCCATCAGAACTGTGTGGACTTAATGATGTCTAATGAAATTAACTTGCATGAACCTAACTAATCTAAATAAAACTAATTTGGCTGTTTGTTTTGGTTAGATTAAGCTGCTAAAGGAAGGGAAAGACATTCCAGAAGAACTTTTAACCAAGCTGTCAGTCACACAAGCCAAAGCTGAAGCTCCTCCCCCATCAGCTGGAGGGGACAACAAAGGAAAGATAACTCAAAATGAAGAAATTGAATTGTTAAAATCCAAGGTAAAACTGGCTAAGATAAGTTTACTATTTTGATGTCATTTTAAAAATATTATAATGTCCAAGGTTTATTGAAAAAATGTTTTGGCTACTTTGTAAACAAAGTGGTAAATTACTACATAAATTTTGTTTTAGATAAAAAGACAAGATGGACTTTTACAGAAGTGTAAAGAAACAATAACAAGTTACAAAGAGAAAGTAACTCAGTTGTCACATGATAAACAAGAACTATTAGGGAAATTAGAGTTGTCTTCCAAGGTTTGTTTAAAATAAATTTTTAATCTGTTTTGACAAAATTTAATTTAATCTCCTTTTAAGAGTGAAGTTTAAAAGTTGGACATCTTGAAGTTTAGTTAATTGCTTTAATCTTTATCTTTTAATATTTAAATAATTTGAGAAATTTTGACCATCCAGGGTAGCATTCCAACCAATTCACAAGAAGCCACTGAGCAAGTGACCAAGTTACAAAATCAAATAAAAGAAGCAAAGAAAGTGATTGAACAGCTTGAGACTGACAGAGAAGTGGCTATAGCAGGGGTCAAACAGCAGGTAAACAATGGTTTTCATAGTTCATAATATTCATACAATTTTAAAAAAATTACCAAATTGTTTTTTATCGTTATATTCATTTACTAAATCCTAAGTATTTATTTTGATAAATACTTACAGTATTAAGTCTTACAGTATTAAGTTTTTTAACTGTTTTGTCTCTTCTTTCTCTCCCCACCTCACACACTCCCATTGTATTTTAACTTTTCTCTTAGATGCACGAGGAGATGGAGAAGAGAGATGCTGAGGTTGAGAATGTCAAAATACAAAATCAAAATCTCTTGTCAGAAAACAACTCACTCAAGCTGGAAGCTGAGAAAAACTTGAATCAAATTGAAGACTTGACAAAAACTAGTATGTCTTGCTTTGTTTATCACTAGCTGTGTGATTCACACCTTCAACATATATACTTTTTGTTTTGTGCATCACTAGCTCTGTGGCTCACACCTTCAACATACATACGTCTTGCTTTGTGTATCACTAGCTCTGTGGCTCACACCTTTAACATACATACATCTTGCTTTGTGCATCACTAGCTCTGTGGCTCACACCTTCAACATACATACATCTTGCTTTGTGTATCTGTGCTTTGTGGCTCACACCTTCAATATACATACGTCTTGCTTTGTGTATCACTAGCTCTGTGGCTCACACCTTTAACATACATACATCTTGCTTTGTGCATCACTAGCTCTGTGGCTCACACCTTCAACATACATACATCTTGCTTTGTGTATCTGTGCTTTGTGGCTCACACCTTCAATATACATACGTCTTGCTTAGTGTATCACTAGCTCTGTGGCTCACACCTTTAACATACATACGTCTTGCTTTGTGTATCACTAGCTCTGTGGCTCACACCTTTAACATACATACATCTTGCTTTGTTTATCACTAGCTCTGTGATGCACTAATTTAAAATCAACACTTATTTTTACAATTAAAGTTAAATTTTCAGCAGTTTCTAAAATTATAATTAATGTATGATTGTAATGATGAGCTAGTAATTAACCAAATTGATTTGAGTGCATGATGTCCATCCCCAGACAAAGAGCAGCTGGAGAAGGCCAGGGAAATCATGAAGAGACTGAAAGAAGAAAAACAACAGGTGATGGAGCAGGCAGAGGCCAAGATCAAACAGGCTGAGCTCAGCATGGAGGAGGAGAAGGAAAAGATGCTCAAGGATTTAAAGAGAGGAAAGTCTGAAGCCTTTTCTGTCATGCAAGTAAGTTGCAAGTAGCTAATGCCTAAGTAATAAGTTACCTCAGAAATAAGTTGCAAGTAGCTAATGCCTAAGTAATAAGTTACCTCAGAAATAAGTTGCAAGTAGCTAATGCCTAAGTAATTAGTCACCTTAGAAATAAGTTGCTAGTAGTTAATGCCAAAGTAGTTAATCACCTCTGAAGTAAGTTTCAAGTAACTAATGCAAAAAGTAGTTAGTTACCCTGGAAGTAAGCTTCAAGTGTAGTTATTGTCAAAAGTAATTAGTCACCTCAAGTCAGTTACAAGAGGTTAATACCAAAAGTAATCCATCTGCTAAATTTATGACACTTACTATTTCCACTGATAACTTAACATAAACATCTGCTTCAGTACCTAGAAGAACAGTTATATAAAGTAGAAATTAAACAGAAATAAAAAGACAAAGTTTTGACTCAGCACTTGTGAAAACACTGACATTTAACTCCACTGCTAATTTAATCAAATGTTAAAGTTGTAGACTTAGTTAATAAAGAATTTTGCATAGCTTTATTGTTACTTCTTGTGCCATTGCAGCAAGAATCAGAAAAAGCTTTTTCCGAAAAGTTGGCTCTTGCGCTAGAGGAATGTGATATCAAATGGAATGAAAAGATGGCTACCCAACAACAAGCTCACAATGAAGAGGTGGCACTAAAAGTAAGCAGGATATTGAGGCTCAAACATTAAAGTTTTGTTGAAATACTTAAGTAAAACTATTTTCTTTTAACACTTAACATCAAGTAATTGATATTCTTTAAGCTGTAATCTTTTGACTGGATCATAGCAAAATATGAAAATCATGTTATGTTTTTGAGTTTGACTAAAATAAATGTATTGTTTTTGTGTTTGGTGGAATTGAATGTAATTTTTTCTAACCAGGAAAAAGAAAAAGAGCTGGCTCTGAATACCATGCAGATGGAGGTGCGTCAAAAACTGCAGGAGAAAGAAGAGGAAGTCAGGCTGGCACTGGAGGAGAGAGAGCTCCAGAAAATGGCTGCCGTGTCAGGGCTGGATGAACAGAAGGATGAACTGCTGAGACGAATTGAAGATTTGAACTCGGTATGTTGCAAGCTTTGTTTTAGTTATTTGGTAGATAATATCTGTATTGTGTTTGATCATTGAACATGGGGTGGCATGGTCAGATTGTAGAGTGTTCAACTGCTAACCTGAAAGTTTTGTAGGATGTCCATTAATCTACCCAGCTCTGACAGATACCTGACTAACATTAAGGAAAGTAAAGAGGGCTAAGCATAGGGCTGACCACCCTACATATGTTGAGGTCACACAAATGGATGAACTCTACTTTATTTACCCCATGGACTGTCAGGTTTGAAATGGTAACTTAAGTGGGGATTTTTTCTACTATTAGACCATTGAAAAGTTCATCCTTTGATGGTTCTACAAGAAGATTTACCAGAACATTTATGTCAAGTTAAAATAAAACGTTTTATTTAACCATCCCTAATTTCATCAAAGCATAAAACGTTTTATTTAACCATCCCTAATTTCTCATCAAAGCATAATTTTAATTTTCAAACTGCTAATTATCTTTAAATCAATATATGGGTTTATAATTACAATAAAAGAAACATGTCCAAATTATGCCAGGAAAAAGTGGAGCTGAGTAACAGGATAGCCAAGCTCCAGGAAGACATGAAGCAGGAGTTGTCTGAGCTGGCTGACAAGCTGAGCAGGGCAGAGCAGGAGCACCAGCAGCTGGTAGACAACCTGACAGCCAGTCACCAGGTGGCGCTAGAGGATGTCAGGACACAGCTGACACAGAGACACACGGAGGAGATGGAGATGTTGAAGCAGAGACACACGGAGGAGATGCAGTCATTGAGTGACAGACTGGACAAAAGCATACAGGTCAGTGGCTGACATTTTCTTGCTGTTATCTGTGCTGAATTATATACACATATTTATAGTGAGAAGAATGTAAGAATATTTTGTAATATTTACCATCATATGGGATGGTGTGGCCTAACAGTAAGGAGCTAGACTGCTAACCCGAAATCTCAAGTTTGAATCTGGGTTTAATTCAGTAGAATGACTCTGAATACACCCAGCTCTGATCAGTATCTAACTCATGTTAGGGAAAACAAAGGCAGCTAGGCATAGTGCTGACCACACCATCCCTTCATATACCAAATTCTCTGAAGCAGACAAACTCTACTTCATCTGCCCCATGTGTCTTGTGGATGAACGGGAAAAGATGATGATTTACCATCATGAACCTCCAAATATCCATATAAATTATGTTATTCTGATTTAGATCTAATCCTTTTTTCTTAATTTACTTCTTGAAGTTTTTAATATTCCTTGTTTAGAGTATGTTTTTGGTTTGAATCTAGGACAGTACCAAAGACAATGAAGCGTATTACAGCTCTCAGCTAGACGCTGTCAAATCTGAGATGGACAAAGCTTTGAGTGAGGCAACTGGTCAGCTGGAACTGACCAGGAACTCTCTAACTGAAGCCTTGACCAAGTTGTCTGAAACAGAGAGCAGCCTGTTGACAACCAGGGATGAGCTGGCTACCAAAGTTAGAGAACACGAGGCTCAAGTGGAGGTATTTGTACATTTGGTTCAACTTGACTGGACTAGACACATTTCTTGAAATTACTTTAGTCTTTTTTTTAAAAGTTTTTGTGAGCTCATTTTTTGCCATATAGTTAGTTGATCCTTGGCTCATTCATAAAAACCAAGAACTAAATGAAATAAAACATTCTTGGGTATTTTCGATGTTGGTTTACATTTTTGCCAGTTGAAGCCTCTTACACAAAACTTCATTGTATCCCACAGGAACTTTACGCAGCCATCAATGGTAAAGGAGAACAAAATGATGAACTAGTTAAAAATTTAGCAACCCTGAAATCACTCTTGCAAGAAAAGGAGCAGGAAAAAAGTGAATTAATTCAGAGACTTGATACACTGCAGGAAGAATGTTCTAGATTAAAACAACAGGTAAAATGTCTACCACACAGCAGGCATAGCATGATGTAATAATTTTTTAGTTGATGTAATATCTTCTTGAAAATGTGCTCATCATTATTGATCATTAAATATTTTAATCTAATTCATAATTTCAATGTATCTATTTAGTTTCTGTCTACCTTAAAACTTACCAATCAGAGCATTCTTTATCATACATCTTTAGAATATTCAGTTTGATTTACTGAGTTTTTCTATGGCAGGGGGAGACTACAGAAGGTGAAGCTAAAAATAGACTGGAAGATTTGTATAAGGAAAAGGAAAAATTACAAGATCAGGTAGAAATGTTGACGACGCAGCAATCAGAGCATGAGGCAAAACAACAATCACTAGAACAGGCAAATAGTGAGTTGACCAATCAAAACACAGAACTGGTCAGTCAGGGCCAGATTTTATCAGATGAGTTGAGTTCAGTGCGAGATGAGCTGACCACTACACTCAACCAGGTGCGGACATTAGCCGCAGAGAAGAGCAGACTTGAAGTGGAGTTCCAGCAGAAGTTAACACAAGCTGAGCAAGATAAGGATGCCGTCGACTCCAGTCTTGTGATGGTGAAAGAGGAGAGGATTAAACAGTTAGAAACTGAACAAGAAAGTCAGATTAAAACTTTAGAAACCAACCAGATGAAATTAGAAGAATTAGAAAAATATTTCAATTCTTACAAGGAAGAAACAAGTAATGAGAAAAGGGAGTTAACTTCCAAATTAGAACAGGCAGAGTTGGAGTTGACGCAGTTTAAAGAGGTTATTAGAAGTTTGGAGACGTGTCAGGGAGTGGTGGAGAGAGAGAAGGCCCATCTGGAGGAGAAGCTGACCAACCTGGAGGACATTGTGGAGGATTTGAAACACTCCAAGGAGGAGCTGAGCCAAGGACAAGCAGCATTCATGGAGAAGACAACAGCAGAAAAACAGAGCCTGGAAACTATGGCTGACGAACTGGCGACTCAGCTTAATATTTGTAAGGAAGAAATTCAAGAGCTAAACAAGACAATCATCTCCAAGAATGATGAGATTCTGGCTCTTCGGTCCGTGTTAGATGACAATTCAGAGTTCATCAAAAGTTTAGAAAGCAAAAATGAGACATTGTCAGCTGAGTTGCAGGCCAAGGTTGTCACACTGGGGGATGCTGAGGAAAAACTCTCAAGCAGTATGGCCAAGTTTGAGAAACTAAAAACAGAGGCCAATGTCAAGGTTAAAAGTTTAAAAGAAATGAAAGATTCCTTGATGGCACAGTTGGAGTTGCAACAAAAGGAGTTTGAAGAACTGTCAGCTGCTAATGCTGCTGAGAAAAAACTGCTGGAGACAAACTGTGAGGAAAAGGTGAAAAACTTGCAGGAAGAAATGAAAGCTCTGGAACTTTCTTTCAAGGAACAGTTTGAACAGAAGCAGGTCAAGTTTAAAGAGATGATGACCAAGATTAAAGAGCATTATGAAGAGAAGCTCAAAGAAAAAGATTCCCAGTTTGAGGATCGCCTCAAGGAGTTGACCTCCCAGAAGGACCTTGGCCTTGAGGACATGACCAAGCAGTTTGAGGCTGTGAGAGAGGAACAGCTGAGGAACACAGAACAAAAGTACCAAACAACCATCACAGAACTGACTGCAGAGTGGGAGGCTCGGTGCAAGAATCTCTCTGATGATCACAGTGACAAGCTCAACTCCTTGGCTGCTGACCATCAGAAGACAGTCAGTGAGTTGCAGCAGAGACAAGCAGACGCAGAGAGCCAGGTGGTTCAGCTACAAGAGCAGCTCAAGTCTGCTGAGGCTGAGCTGGACATGTTGAAGTCTCAGATCAAAGAACTCTGTGAGAAACACGCCCAGGAAATAGAAAATGCCATTAAGTTCAAGAAGGATGTGGAAAATCTGAATTCACAACTGGCCGACCAGGAGAATGTATTACAAGAAGTGAGAACCAGTTTTGAGAGTGTGACCAAAGAGAAATCAGAGCTTGGTGTGGAGGCAGAGTCCCTGAGACAGCAGCTGAAGAGCTGTGAGAACAGGCTGGAGACCATGGCTGGAACCATCTCAGCTGAGCAGGAGCACCTACAGAAACAGTTGAACCTGGAGGTGGAGCAGAACCAGGACCTGACCAGACAGAACGCCTCCCTCCTGCAGCAGCTGAGCCAGGTGGAGGAGAAGTTCCAGACAGAGCTGCAGGAAAAAGATGTGTTGCTGCTGGATGCCAACCAGAAGCTCTCCCAGCTGCAGGTGGAGCACACGTCCATGGAGGAGATGCTCAGGGCCATCAATGATGCAGCTCAGCAGAAAGACTCAGCTTTAAATAACTTACAAGAAAGTTTACAGTCTGTTACTGGAGAAAAAGAATCTGTCATTAAAAAACTGGAAGAAGAACTTCAAGTTAAATCTGATAAAATTTTAAAGCTACAGGAAGAAATAACTGTCAAATGTAATGAGATTTCCAAGTTGCAGGAAGAATTATCAGTTAAAGAGCAAGCAGTAAATGAAGTGAAACTAAGTCACGCAAACGAGATGGACGAACTTAAACAAAGGTTTGAGTCCCAGATAGCTCAGCTGACATCAGAGACCCAGGCCTTAGAGAAACAGGTTCAAGAGGTCACAGAGAGAGAGCAGGAGGCTGCCAGCAGACTGGAGGAACAAAGGCTGGCATCAGAGCGCCAGGAATCTTCTTTAGCAGAGCAGGTCAACGTCCTGAAGCAGCAGCTCCATGAGAGCCAGAGACAGGCTGAGCTGTCCTCCACTGAGCTGCAGGCTAGTCTGCAGCAGAGGGTGTCAGAAGGCGAGGAGAAGCTGTTCTCCCAGCTCAAGCTTCACCAGGAGGAGCTGGAGAGTGCCAGACTAGCAGCAGAGCAGAAGTTGAAGGACCTCAAGCAGAAGTATGTCATCAAGCTAAAGGAGATCCAGGGCCAGGCCAAGTCAACCATTGAAGATTTAGAAAGTACGTTGAGGGCAGAGAAAACTGCCAAGGATGAGATCCACTCTGAGCTGACCAGAGCCAACACACGACTCCTACAGCTGGAGGAGAACTCTGGACTCTCACATGACACCATTGTTGATCTGGAGCGAAAGGTGGAGGAAATGAAAAGAGATATTTCTGACAAGGATAGAGAGTTAGCCAAATTGAATACAGATATAAAAGAAAATGAAAAAAATATGCAGGAAATTTTAGATGAAACACAGACAAGTTATCAGCAGTTGAATGAAAAGTTGATGCACACTGAAGCCAAACTAAATGAACGTGAGTCACAGTTGGAGAAAGTTGAAACAGAGTTGAAAGAAAAATCTAATTCACTTGTAGAGAGTAGTTTAAGTGTGGAAAATTTAGAGAAGAAAATTAGTGAGTTGACAACAGAACATTTGCTAGAAAAAGAGAAACTAGAACTAAATCTACAAGAGACCAACAAAAAACTGTCAGAATTGGAACAAGAACTAAAGGACAGAGATGGCAGAATTGTAGAACTCGAGACATCAATCCAAGTACACAGTAACAGATGTGCTGAGATAGAAGCACTGCTAGACAAGACACAGAGACTGCTGGAAGAGTCTGAGAACAGACACGTCGAACTGGAGACCAAAGTCCAGTCTGCTGACACAGCTTACTCACAAGTACAAGAAAATATCAAGCAGGAATACGAATCCCAGTTGCAGAAATTAAAAGAATCCCACGAGGCTGAGGTGTCAGAGCTGACGTCTAAGATGGAGGCCCAGAGTAGTGCTAAAGTAGCAGAATATAAAAAGAAAGCAGAGGCTTACATTTCTCAGGTAAAAAAACAACTTCAGGATGAGAAGAGTTCCACTACTGGACAACAGCAAGAAATCATTAACAACTTGGAGAGTACAGTGTCCACTTTAAACTCCGAGATTGAAAATTTGAAGCTGTTAAAAGACAAGCTTATAGTTGATCATGAGAGCGAAATTAAAAATTTGAAGACTTTACACAATGAAGAGCTCCAGTCTAAAGAAGCAGTGATTAGTAAATATGTTGATAATGAAAACAACTCTCATCAATCAGAATCAAATCTTAAAGAAGAAATTGATAAGTTGCTGTCTGAAAAATCCTCTCTTTTAGAAAAACTCAGTGATAATGAACGTGATAAAGACAATGCTAATAAACAACACCTAATAGACTTGAAGAACTGGGAGGATAAATATTCTCTACTTGAGAAAGAGTTAGAGTCCCTTAAAATAGAAAAAGACGAGGAGTTGTCAGCCCTTGAAAAATCAGTGTCAGAAAAGATGGAGCAGCTTGAAAAGAAACATGAAGCTGCTCTTGAAGAGCAGGCGAGTGACCATTCCTCTAAGTTGAAGCAACTGGTCAAGGACCTTAATCAACAGCTGAGTGAAAAGGAAAGGGAGTTTGAAGCCACACTAAGGGAGGCGATAGGTGAGCTGAACTTTAAAATTAGTTAATTAACAGATGAGAATTTTCTTTTCACTATTGTTTATTGTATTACACCATCTGAAAATTGTTTCTTTAAATGGGACTGTTGTATTCCTACATTTTATTTTAGAAAAGAGTGAAAGGGGAGAGCAGGGCTTGATGAAGGAGCACCAGGATGACCTGACTGAGTTGAGGAAAGAAATTTTAGAGAGAGATGAGCGTATTCAGGATCTTCATGTGGAATATAAGGCTAAACTTGAGGCAAGTTTATTGATGATTCTAATTTAATAAATCCTTTTTTTTTGGGCTTTTTAAAATTTATTTTCCTTTTACTTAGAATAGAGGTCAGCAACTGTAAAGAGACATTATTTTGATTATATATGCAATAAATAGATTTAGGTAAACACACAGGAAATAATATTCATTTTTGTGACTTAAAATTGCCCAAACTGGTTGTATTTAAAAGCTTTGTTTAATGACACATTTTTCACCATTTGAAAAAAGCTGTTTTTAGTCATGCAAAGGTTAGTGACCCTGACCTAGAAAAAGAGGTCAAATTATTTTTAAACTTATTAGTACTGCTTTGTTCTCTCCTTAACTTTTCGTGCTTTCCCCTTTATTTAAAATGTGTTGACTTAACTTCACAGGCCCTTGAGGAATCTCTTACACGCAAAATAAAAGAACTTCAGGCAGAATTAGTTTCTGCTAGGCAAGAACATCAACAGGTAATTGTTGCTTTAGAACAGAAATTGAAATCAGAGCACCAAAAGTTACTTCAAGCTAAAGAGAGCTCCCATCAGGAGGAAGTAACTGCTCTGACTAAAGAGTGGAATAATGAAAGGAAGGTTGGTTAAAACCTGCATGCTGACACACTGTCACTGCTAATTGGTTGTGTCCCAATTTTTCCTTTTAACTCAATGAAAAAGTTAATTGGAAAAAAAATTATCCATTGTGTCTGCACTGTTGTTGAACCAAAAGTATTAAAATCACCAGAAAAAATTAGATGAGAGGTGATAAGTTTGGTGTACATGTTCTGCATGATTTAGTGCTGGCCATATATTGATTTAAAATAGCATTGATAAAGCCAATAAATACCTGGCCACATTTCACTGTTCATGCAATTTTTAAATTTATTATTAGATGTGTATGTTAAATTATTTTTCATAACATTCTTCTTTCACCATTAATAATTATTTCAAAATGATTATAATTTAATTTGTTTCTTTGATAAAGTACACATATACCAATTTTAAGAATATTTTAACTTCTCATATATTTAAAGTAAACTTGAATTCATTCATTTAATACAAAATTCCTCTCCTTACATGAGATTTATTGTTGTACACTGCTGCTTATGTTCCAGTGGTGTCAATATTTTCCTGTATCTACCTATGGTGACATGTAAATTATAATTTGATTACCAGCTAATGTTTTAAATTTTTAATATAATAGCATATTTTGTAGCACTTGTCATCCATCTTTCTATTGTTAAACCATGTCTTGCTTCTGGTAAAATGTCTGCCTCTGTGAACCACTTTGTCTGCCTCTGTGAACCACTATCTGCTAAATGTTCACTGCACTGTTGATTGTATTCTCTCCCATGTCTTATGTTAGATGGGCATGCAGCACCGGCTAATTGATGAGCAAAGACATGATAAATTAGAGGTATTGTTTCTCTGTCACGTCTCACATGCTATGCTATACTTAAACATAAAATAGCACTCAAATTAGTTTGGCATGGATGTTAATTATTTTCTTAACTTCACTAATTGTTTAAAAAAAAATAAAGCCATTGAATTAAATCTAGTTAATTAAATATAATAAATTTTAAACATTAACCAAAATAATTAATGGATAAAGCTACAGTCCAATCTATTTTTATGTAGATCAACCATTACATAGATAAATCATTAATAATAGATAGTTTTGTAATGTACAAACAGTAGCGGAGTGTACTCACTGTGTTGATTAAGTTTGGTAATGAACAGATCTTAGGCCAGCTAAAAATGTTGATTGTAATTTTTTTGTAGGAGATGGTTCAGCAGAATCAGGTTGCTCTGATGGCATTTCAGAAAAATGACCAAACATCTCTGCAGAAGCAGGTCATCCATCTGACTCAGCAGCTGGAGCAGTTGAAGCAGAAGCATAAGTATGTATGTGTAGTATATACACACAGCATATGCATGCACAGCACATATACATACACTGCAATATACACACAGCAATATACATCAACTGCACATACACATAATTTTCCATTTTTATAATAAAAAAAATAAGTTTTAACATTAGAATGTAATTAGTTTCATAGTTTTCACCAGCTAATGTGGCCCTTATATTCCCATTGTGTTAACTTAGACTGGAACTTGCTGAAGCTTTCAGCAGAGCTGAGATGGTGCAAGGCTCTTTAGTGCAGCCCCTGGTGGCAGCCCCTGTGTCACTGTCTATGGAGGCATCCAACACAGACTTCTCTGTGGAGCTGCAAGACCTAGAGCTCCACAACATTGACTTGCAGGTACTGGCCAGATTTTTTAAACACTAGTTGGACATTTTGGTCCTGCCAGAAAAAAATTGTTAATGGTCAGAATAAAATAATTTTACAGCCAGTTATTGCTAGATGAAAAATTGATGTTTACTTGAATGTAAAAAATGAAGCATGATAAATGCATCTTAAAATATTTATAATACAATGTACATATTGTAGTGGATATTTTGTTAAATCATACAATTTTAAATTTTTATGGTTTCTAAAAACAAAGTTACAAAGAAAACTTCAATTGACATCTGAGTTGAAAATGCTGAAAGAAAATAGATTGTATTTAAGAGAAAAAAAACTTGTGTATGATTTAATTGCAGGCACAAGTGTCACACTTAAATGGGGAATTAAGTCAATATAAAATTAAGGAGAGGGACTTGTTAAGAAAGGTGATACAAATTGTTGTGCTTTACAAATTTAATAGGCCTATATTTATCTTTTAAATAAATCTTAAATTACTCTACTGGTGATAAATAATCAGCTATGGGAGTAAGTTTATCTATTTTTAAGACGAAAATATTTTATTTTTGCTACTTCAGTTGGAAAAGATGGAAAGATCAAACAAAGGTATACCAGATGATGATGATCCCCCATTAAATCTTGATGGCTCCTATCTAAACCATGATGACTCGGCTGTGTTTAGAGAACCTACAGAGTTTGAGGTAAATGGCTTTAGGTGGTCTACAGTGCATCTGGTTTGACACCTTTCTTTACATGACTAGCGAACAAAATATTATTCTAGCTGGGATTTTGCTGAGCTATAAAAGTAATAAGTTATTTAAAGAATGTTACTAATTCTTTTTTCTTCCAGTTTTTTAGTTTACTTTATTTATTGGTTTCAGTATCTGAAGAATATATTATACGAGTACATGATGGGTAGAGAAACAAAGGTTCGTATAGTTTTCTCATAAGGTTTTTTTATTGTAGTGTTTATATTTTTATTTAGTTCATGTATTTGGAACTGCATGAAAAACTGTTCCCATTTATTATTCCAGACCCTGGCTAAAGTCATAGCCACAGTTGTAAGATTTTCTGATGAGCAAACAAAGAACGTCATAACTAAAGCTGAATCAAGATTGGTAATACAACTTTAACACTTGTTTTCTTCAAAGATTAGAACGGATATCTCAGATATCTTTTGAATGCATCAGCTGTCTTTTATTTATTTTTTTCATATGATGGCTAGTCAGGAGAGTCTCTGAAATAAGCCTTCCCTTGGTGTGAAAACTTTACTTATTTCCTTTGATGTATTCATCTATTTTACTGTGGTGGAAGTTTTCCCCTCTCTTTGAGTTTACTCCCATTTTATTTTGGTGAATGGGAAATTGTTATAATTGTCCATCATTTGTTACAGATATGATGTGCATCTCACAACAAATTGGGTATTTTAGTTTTCACACACAAATTCTGAATATTGTCCCTTTTAATAACCAATCCTAGTTTTGCACGCTGTCATGAAAAAAAACATAACTCATATGTCTTATTGCAAATATTTTTTTTTCTTGTTGCTTGGGTATTTTCAATTCTCTTTTGGTTATTACTTATCATTGAATGGCTTTTTAAAAAATAAGTACTTGCACAAATCTTTATTACAAATAAAAGCATGGATATTTTCAAATACAAACTAACATATAAATATGGTAGTGAATGTTGTGGTTTGACTTCAGTTACTGGAGG
This sequence comes from Physella acuta, assembly GCF_028476545.2. NCBI lineage: Eukaryota > Metazoa > Mollusca > Gastropoda > Physidae > Physella > Physella acuta. The sequence continues at coordinate 732,635 of NW_026731972.1, forward strand.
GTTAAATCATTGTATCTTTTGGCATTCTGTTTGGAAATTACATTATATACATTAAACCTAAACATAATCAGCCTTTAAGGGTTACTGCATCATGTTTGGTTCTTTGAATAACTACATATGACTACATGTTGTTGTCTCTAAAATATGGTTGATTAGATTGGATTAAAATTTCAACGTCATGGGGAAATTTTAATTTTCTATTCAGCCTTCTTTCTTTTTTCTCCTATCATTGTTTATTACTATACCCACCTACCTTAAATGTAAAAAGATTTAAGTATTTATAAACTATATCAGCACATTGATTCCTGATTGTTAAAATTAATATATGCTTACAGCAAAACAAATCATTTATAGAAAGTTTCTCAACTGTAAATATATTATAATACTTGTTAAAGAGTTGATTGGTAATTCTTTTTTATCTATTAAATTCTTTACTGATAATAAACATAATCATAAACACCTAAACATTTGTTAGAACAACTGTTTCAACTTTGCAAACAGCTTTATTTATCAACTGAGCAAAATGTTTATTAAACCCATGAAAAAAAATCATTTTATATTTCAGTACATTTGTGTATTCTAGTGCTTGTATTTTATAAGTGTTATTAACATTTTACACTTTTAGGCTGTTCTACAAAAGTGTGATGTTTATCTTTTTCACCTAATGCTAGTCTAGTTTTAGATTGATTGTTAGCTTTTAATATGCGTTCAATTGATTTTATTAAATTTAAGAAAATAAATGAATGTGAATTAACATTTTTTTTAAGAATCTTAAAAAAAATGTAATATTTATTTTTTGCTTTGCTCCGTCTTTGAATCTTCACAGACTTTAAGTTAAGGCCTGCATATTTTATTACAAGAAAATATTATATTATTGTTAAAAAATGTTTTTAACCATTTTAATTTAATAGAGCACTAAAAACTATTTTAGTCTGTGTAATAGTTACAACTTTGTTGTTAAGTGTATTGTTTTCCTTACCTGCTTGACATAATAACATGACATCAAACCTTATTTGATAATTTTCTAATAGCATTTATCCCAGTTTAACCATACTTTATCTCAATATATTTCTAACATTTTTTATTCGACATTTACTCTTAATTCCTAAGAATGAAGACGTTTTAAAGAACAAAGAAGCATTTCTACTACTAGAGTCTTTCTTAACAATTGTTGACCTACCATCTATTTCAGAAGTGGCTACATTCATCATGATTGATGGGGAAATTCAACTTAATTATAACATTCCATTCCATGAAGACATCACCAATCCCTGAACTGTGAAACGTGTAACAGCCTTGAAAAGAAATGTTTGAAACACATGCATGACACAGCAGAATGTTCCTGCTCTTGTGACGTTGTCTCCCTTATTTATGCATTGTATAGAGTTTCTATAAAAAGTGTTTGGGTACTTGTACATGACAATACTTGGGATCTGCTTACTATATTTAATAATATAAAGTAGGAGCACTTTATTTCTAGAAAATACAGTTTATGTGATTATCAATACCATATTTCATATGTACAATTGTATCTAAGCATAGTTTGTAATCTTTTTTTTTTATCTATTTAAAATTGTGATATTATGTCTATATTTTCTTATCTGCTCAGTATATTTGGAATTTTAATCTTTATTCAAAGTTTCAATGGAATTTGAACATATACAGCAAACATTCATCATGTAAATATTATATTCTTTGAGAAAAGTTGTCATTTTACAGAAGGTAAAAAGATCTTGACATAATTTTTTAAAAGCGATAGAAAAGATAAAAGTTCTTTTCAAACTAGTTAACAGGGTTTTTATTTCATAAATATTTGTTTTATATTTAAAAATTTCTTTAACAAATTCATACATGACACAATTCAAAAAATCATAAGCATAATAAATTACTGAATTTATGATTAATAAATTTGTGATGTACATTTTGGGGACTATATAAAAGAGTAGATAAGCTCTTATTAGTTTCTGACAAGTTGTCTACACTCAACATAGAGTGGCATTTACTCTGTTTTAAGGCACCAATTAATGCAGTTTTAAGTATCGCTAAAACAAAGCATGTTAACTTTATACTGCAGTCTTAAGACTCCCTAATTCAGTATGTGAACCCCACACAGCAGTCTAAAATCTCCCTAATTCAGTATGTGAACCCCACACAGCAGTCTAAAATCTCCCTAACTCAGTATGTGAACCCCACACAGCAGTCTAAAATCTCCCTAATTCAGTATGTGAACCCCACACAGCAGTCTAAAATCTCCCTAATTCAGTATGTGAACCCCACACAGCAGTCTAAAATCTCCCTAATTCAGTATGTGAACCCAACACAGCAGTTTAAAATCTCCCTAACTTATATCATGCAAACTTGACTCTTGTTGTGTGTTTGTTGCAATCCTGGTGTTGTTGTTTCTTTTGTGTGCCTATTATATTGTTACTAACCCAAACTGTGTTTTGCTTGAACCAGTCACATAGCTATTAAACTGTGGTATTTGGTGTGTATCAGTCACATTGCTATTAAACTGACATATTTCTATTAAACTGATATATTTGGTTTGTATCAGTCACATTAGTATCTTTATGTTTGTTTTAATGTTGACATATTATATGTGTGACTGTGAAAGCTGAATGTAACTGTATATCAAGGGAAAGCTTCATCTCTTAAGTGTTGTCTGGTGATTCCTTTGTTTGGTGCTGTTTCATGTTCCTAGGTCATGATAACCTGGGCCCCTCCCTGACCACTGCTTAAAACCAAATGTGCAATTTTGTTGGAATCGTATGTACCAGTTTGTAATTATCTTTTTCCTTGAAATTTCTTACTTTTTTAATTAAGTTGTTTTAAGTTTTTTTTAAACAAATTGTCCTTATAGTAACCTCAGATGAATGTTTTTTAAAAAGTTTAATCATGTTTTTTATAGTTATGGAAACACTACCTAATTCTTATGCAAAATGTCTGATCCATTATTGTTCCAAGCAAATATTCAAGTCTGTAGATTTTCTTTTTTCAATTTATTTTATGCCAGATTGTACAAACTATAATTTGATTGATTTTGTTAATTAAGTAATTGTTTCAGCCAATTTTTTGCTTGGGTATTTATAATTACCATTAGCAATTGTTTGTTTTAAAAACCATCAGTCTGGTTAAACATTGTGTTCAATTATCAACACAATGCCTTTTACTTGACTCTAAATAGGTTTATAACATTTATTTATTATAAAGATATAAATTGATTTTCAATTATAACATGAAGCTACAGCTTAGACTGTGTAAACTTGCCAATTTTGGGGATTAACTTGACAGTATACTTGGTTTGTAAATTCTAGTATGTCTGTTGTAAACTTGCCAGCATGTGTTTGGTAAACTTGCCAGATTGTTTGGTGTAAACTTGCCAGTGTGTTTGGTGTTCACATGCCAGTGTGTTTGGTGTAAACTTGCCAGTGTGTTTGGTGTGTTTGCCAGTTTGGTGTAAACTTGCCAGTGTATTTGGTGTTAACTTGCCAGTTTGGTGTAAACTTGAGGTTGTGTAAATATTGTGATGTCTGCTAGCAGCCTGTGATTAATGTACTTGTGAATATAATTAAAAAATATAGCATTATTTTATATTGATTTTGTTTTTATAGTATTCACCTTTGACCATTTCTGCTTAATTAAGTTGTGCTAAATATAGAAATCCTGTCTTTCTATTGAAAGTAAAGTGGGAGGGGGGGGGGAGAATTTAGGGTGCTGTGGTCTTGCATATACCATATAGTCTATGTACTTAGTTGATCTACTGTCCATCTATATCTATCTATATATATAATTCTCCTCTGGGAGACGCTAGAAAACAAGCTGTAAGCGCGCTCCCTACCACCCCACCCCTACATGGTCTGGTGAGCTGTGGTTCACGCTAAATGTTTACATTCGTAGAGTCGGGATTAGTGACGGCTATTAGGGGCAGATAGTTTAGTTTGAAACGATTTTAAACTTAGGGGAGGTAACTAAGAGGAGGCTGCTTTCGCGGGGGGGGGGGGGTGTAGGGTAGGGGTTGGGGAAAAGGAGGGTGGGGGTAGTATCGTTCTTAACGACCTACTGATAGTGTTTTAAAGCAAATATTTTCAGTGGCAGCATTGGTACTGTCGAATTCACAAATTATGAATTACTGAAAAGTAGAAAATAAAACAACTAAATAGCGGCGTATGATATGCCGCGGGTCGGCTCGTATATATATAATTCTCTTCTGGGAGACGCTAGAAAACAAGCTGTAAACGCGCTCCCTACCACCCCCACCCCTACATGGTCTTAGTGAGCTGTGTTCACTCTAAATGTTTACAAGCAGAGCCGGGTTTAGTGACGACTATTAGGGGCAGATTATTTAGTTTGAAACGATTTTAAACGGGGGGGGGGGGGGGGGGGGGTTATGGTCCTTAACGAGCTACTTATAGTGATTTAAAGAAATATTTTCAGTGGCAGCGTTGGTATTGTCGAATTCACAAATTATGAATTACTGAAAAGTAGAAAAAAACAACTAAATAGCGGCGTATGTTATGCCGCGGGCCGGCTCGTAGTCTATAATTTACTAAGAATAGTATTTTACAGAGCCGGCGTTTGGGGGGGGGGGGGCGGACGCCCCAGGCCCCGCGCCTGAAGGGACCCCGCGCTTCAGCACTGTTATTGTTATCTGAATTAGTTTGTAAACTGATATAATTTTTGCTGAATTCGCTTGGGAAAATCGAAATGGTTGAATGCCGACGTTGTTGATTGTTATAACTGAGGCCCTGGTTGATGCTAGTGAGTTATCACCCACCTAAACTGGGACAGGCCGTAAATTATAGTGTCACACACCTCCATGTGTGAAGGGTACGGTCGCCTCGCATTTGACCTGAGGTGACTGGGGATGGGTGGACTCGAATTAGCGCCCGACCAGAGCAGGGAGGAACATTTGGAAAACACGTAATCAGATACCCTATTGTATGCGGCCCGATGAATACGTTTTGTAGTGAACAGACGGGATGCTTGTAGTAGACAGTTAGTCAACGCTAGTCCTGACTTTCTTGTTGTAGTTGCCATATATGTAGGCCTACTTGTCTTGGTATAACAAAATTAACATTCATTGGCTGGCATAGGGGGTGGGAGGAGGGCATAGGGGCGGGGTGGGCGATCCACATCAGGGGAGGGGGACATCCAACAGAGTGATTTTTTTTTTTTGGAAGAAAGTAAAAATGTTGTGTTGTGTCATCTTAAACATTCATCCGTTCCCAAACAGAATTATTAATTTACCGAATTCATTCAAATTGTTATATACAATCGTTTCCAATGGTGCTGACATATTATAGTCATCGAATTGTCCGCGTCGCACAACGTTTTTGGAGGAATGGGCATCGTTGAGGGGCTGTGATATAGTCATTAATAAACGTACATTTTTTTAACTGCAGGATATCCTAGTATTTTACTATGGACATTGGATCAGCCTCCAACTATTTTAGCGTGAATCGTGTATGAAGCTAACTTGTGAATTTAAGAGTTTGACTCAAAGCTTTCTCGTTTAAAATATACAAATCAAACAAGGAAACAAATACTTTTGAATATGAATCTTCCTGAATCTCCACACATTGAAAACATTTGTTTAAAAAATCAGACAGGAAGCACGTGTGTTCCCATTAACAGAAGGAAATGTATCTGTAGTGATAATGGATTTCATACACCGGTTTACTAAAACTTAATTACTATACTAGAGTTAGGCCTAGATCTACGTTGATCTTTTTATTTTAGTATTGGATGTTAAACGAAGATCCACGTTGTTTTTAAAATGTCAACATTAGTTTATAATTAGGTTATATTAACTTGTGAAAATCTCAGGATCTTGTCTACATCCTTCTGGTGAAATCTAATCTAGAAGATCTATAGGCGACTGCATGGTGAAAAATTCCTGCTAGGATATTTATAACTAGATCTATAACCGACCTTGATTCACTATAATCAGAGTTTATTCCAGGCCTCTGCCCCCCCCCCCCCCGAACAAAGTCTACCGCCCCCCCGAACGAAATTATACTTTTAACAGTTTTCCGCCCCCCCCCCCCCCGGGGGGAAAAAAGTCTGGAACAAACACTGACCGTAATTAACCAAGTTAATGTGGGTCATTCGTGGTCGTCTAGGACTCAGCCACATTTTATTTTCCCCGGTGTATACAATAACAGATATAGCCTCTAACCTAGATCTAAATAATGTCAAGGACACTTGTAAAGGACATCGACATAATGAAGATGTTTAAATCAGTATTTTCCAGCTTGCGAAATTGGACAGTTATTTCATAATGACAGGGCCTATGTATTACTGCCTGTAGGAAAGTCCTTCAGGGTTTGAAGCAAACATAGCACGGCCTAACGGCTAACAGACTGACTCCACCTGTCACGGCGTGTGAAAGTTCCTGGTCGTCTGCATACCGTGCGTGCACGCACTAGCTCGCGTCGTGTTTATAGGGCATAAATACGACACCGTCGTCCTTTGTTTGTTGTTTTTGTACAGGTAATTTATCACGAGGGGCTTCGGATTTAGAATAGGCTAACAAAAACCTAGCATTAGAACTAGTGAGGTTTAACGCAGAAGTGGGCGCGTCTGTATGCTATTTTGCCATAATATTGCAATGGCTGAGTGACTTTGCCTGTTTCATAAGGAACGATAACTCGAATAGGGGTTTCTCCGGTTCCATTTATAGTTGTAGGGTAGGTTAAACAAAAAAAAAAGAATGGTGGATTGGGGGGGGGGGGTCTAAATATATACGTTTATTGCTTAAGATATCTTTTTCTGTGTTTGCAATCAGTTGCGCAAACAGAAAGGGGACGCTTGAAGTATCAAAGTTGAATTTATTACCTGCAGTTTAAAGATAGGGTGGCGTACCTTTGATTTCTGTTTTTGATCTTTTCTAGATAAGCTTGACAGTTAACCCCCGCCACCAAAATAAATCTTCAAAAAAAGAGGATATTAAACTTTAATTTAGTTTTTAATGAAGAGGGTGAAATTATGACATGTGAATAATAGTTTGCATTTCAGTACCCTTGTCTCCAAACGAACTCACATAAGTAGCTGTACACTAAAGATTTATGAAGCTTATACTTATAGTTTTTATTGAAGATGGTGAAATAGGGAATATCTTAAATAATTTGCATGAAAAAGTCTGTATTTTGGTAACTTTGCCTCCAAACGAACTCACATAAGTAGTGTCAACTATCGGTGTGTGATGTATTGAGCTTATTCTGCATCTTGTAGACGTGCCAGAAAGATTCGATAGTATCCATGAGAGCTCCGGCCGTTGGATCCAGTGTTTTTTCCAGACTTTTTTCTCCGGGGGGGGGGGGGGGCGGACAATCGTAAAAGTATATGTTTACTATTATAAATTCCATCTCGTTGGGGGGGGGGGGGGGGCGGTAGACTTTCTTCGGCTCTCCCCCCCCCCCCTCCCGAAGAGACGTCTGGAAGAAAGTCTGGTTGGATCCACAGCTTTCGGTACGATGAGCTGTTTGATAAGTAAAATACGTGCTCAGCATCGTCTCATTTCCTTGGTACGATGCCCACATATCTGAAATAATGATAGAACCGGGAGCGATGCAGACCCGGATTGTGTCCAGCAGAGGCCGCAGTTCGATCTGGCACTGCACACGTTAACACTTCTTTAGTCTCCCCGTAAATCCCTCAGAAAATCCACTGCTTGGGAGGAACTCGCCCTGTGTGTTTTTTACGGCGAGATATTAGCGTTTCATCGATCTCGATGTAGAACTGGACCGCCGACAATTGTTGGAATCTGCAAAATCCACCAGACGTTTGTTTGGGGAGGTGGGGGTGGGGGCTCTAGCTCTAGCCCCCCCCCCCCCCCCCCCCCCCCCGAAGAGATGCCTGGAAGAAACGCTGGTTAATTGTAGCCTATGTGGTCGCCCAAAAAAAAAACGTAACACGCTTAGGTGTTATGTTAGTAAGATGTATACTGTGTAATTTTAAAATGCAGAAAAAATGAAAACCAAGTTAGTTTCCAACAGCCTAATGATATAACTAAATAGATTTAGATCTATATGGCATTGGAAAGCTACTATTGTGCGACGTGAGTCTGACTCACTTTTTTTTTACAGTTTACAAACATAGCCTTAAAAAATTTCACAAAATCCCCCCCACCCCCATTTTTTTCTCCAAGAGTGTGAGGTCAATTTATAATATATTAATTCTTATGCAGGATCTTTTAGGCCTTATGCCTTATACTAAATGACTTTTAAGCGCAAAACCGAGAGTTCTTCCTAGGCGCTCGACGCAACAGTTTTTAACTGTCCGACAGTTGTTTTTTTTCCGAATAACACAGCGTAAATGACGATACTAAACGTTCTGTTGTTTTCTTTGAGCAGGTGAATATTTTTCACTACAGTAGTCTACTGAGTAGGCCTATCGTGACACTGGGTCAAGGTTCAAAGGCTATGAATACACAAATTTCGCCTCTCAACTCCCTTCTCCCTTCATCTACTCCCAGCCTAACTAGATTAGCGAGCTGGCGTACCAACAACCAGGAACTTTAAAAAAATAGGATATTATTTATTTTAGTCGGATGTTTACCAAACGTATTTACTATTTTGCAACAATTGTGTGTAGCCTTTATTGTCGTTAACTCGTGTTTTCAAGATCTCAATTTTCAGGTAAAACAAGTCTTGATAAATTGATATTTGATATGTGATAAGTTTGTAGAATTATTTATAAAATATAGATCTAGGAAATCTATATATTAATTATTGTATAAATAATTACGACCACATTCATTAGGGCCTATTTTTTTTAATTAGTTATTAGTTATTTATTAGGGTAATCTATCGTTTTGGGTACGTAAAATCGCCCGCGGCTATTTATGTACGAAAACGTTACCTCATTGTCAAGGCTTTAATAGACGTATATTGTCATACTTTTGTGTCAAATATTATAGATAAATGAATAATAAACCTAAATCAATGGCTAAATATATCGATATAGGCCAGAAATTAACTTTAAACAGCAGTGTCTGAGAGCAAGATTTGCTATATAAACAGCAGCCATTTGTAAAATAGAGTGGCTTCCCCCTGAATCTGGCGCTAAAAGCTTATAAAAATAAAACTTAGACAAGATGGCTGCTATAGTAGATGAGCATGGTTGCATCTGTTGGAAACATCGCTAGTCTTCATTTATTACGGAATAGTTTTAATTCAATTGTTTAAAAACAGGTACATAAATGAATCAAGGAAACATTTTTGAATTTTTTAAAACATAAATCCTCCTCAAAATGTGAAATAATTATTAAAACTTAAGGAGTCACCTGTTTTTCACATTACAAATCGCGGGCGATTTTACGTACCCAAAACGATAGATTACCTTTATTAGTAATATTAGACTATACTGTCACTATATACTATATACTATAGTGTCACTATAGGCCTAGATCTATATTTTAATATTATAATAATTATATATAGCCTAATAATTAGTAATTAGTAATAATTAATAATTATTATTATAATATATAATTTAATAGGCCCATATATATATAGATCTAGTATTAGTCCTTAGGGGCCTATAGGCCTACTTTTTTCTTTATAGGAATATAATATACTGTAGTAAAGGCATATGTAATATGTAATGTAGATCTATAGAATACTATAGATATTCTATATATAAAAATTATATATCATATAATATTATAGACTACTTATTATGTCTATGACTCTATAATTAGTATAGAGTCTATACTAGTCTATACTATATTACTATACACATAATGATGTCTACTTCACTTGTTTTAGTAATTGTTTAAAAATCAAACTTGACTTCATACTTTATATACATCTAGGCTACTTTTTATTTATATCTTAGAGTTGGGTGATACAGAAGTCAGTGTTGCATGCTAGTGATAGTGCAAAGCTACTATCATCACTATGCCCTCTGACAATCCTGAAGATGTTGAGTGCTGGCAAAAGAAATGTGCTGAGCTTGAGAATATTATTAAAACTTTGTCTACGCACTGCATAAAAGGTATTGTTTTAGAATAGGCCTAATTTATTTTTAAAAAAAATAATGACTTAATAAATAAACTGGGAGTGATCTCCCCTAAACTCTCTCGAATATTCTTATATGAAACAACAGGGGATGTGAACTCGGGATATAGTTATGATTTTTAATCCATTTTAAATACTTAAATTAAACTTTTTAAAATAGAATAGAATCTCATAGAAAAAAGAATTGCGCACAAAGCGAACGCCGAATAAAGATGTGTATAATAGTGCGGGATATTATTAGTACTTTATAAATTCACATTTTACTTACATGTGAAATTTTATTTATTTATCTGAAATAGTACTCAAGTTATAGGCTTTTGAAAAATTCAAAGTAGAAAAAGTTCCACTTCTGGATATCAGAAATCGCTCAAAAGTTGATTCGGATCTACGATTTTGATACAATACTTATATATGAAATTTCAACAACCTAGCTGTAACGGTACTCAAGTTATCGTGTTTACACACACACACATACACACACACACAGAGACATACGGACAAGATTGCAAAACTATGTTTTTCCAACTCAGGGAGGTGTAAAAAGTCCCGATTTTTTTTTTTTGCACGATTACAATATTTTCTCTATACTTGGTATATAAGAGAAAGTAAAAATGATAAAGAATAAGTAATTCATACTAATATTATTTGGGAAGGTTTTTTGTGGTTTTGGTTCATGCCCTAATAAACAATATGGCTATTGACAGTTATATATTTACTTCAGATATGGGGGCTTAAGCCCATAAGTTATAGCATATTGGCTCCCATTAAAATGAACCCTGATGATTCAGCTCTGGACAAATGTGCAGTTTCTTACAGGTATCTCTTCACCGCCTCTGTGGTGGGAGAGGTGAGCACATAGGCCTACACTCCTCCTCCCCCCCCCCCCCCAACAAAAGAGAAAAAAAATTTTTTTTAGAAAATATTTTTAACCAGTGTCCATCCCCCTGAAATCTAAGTGTGCTCCTCACCCCCTGAGAGTTGCCCCCCCCCCTCCCACACACACCTTGGAGAGGGAGCAGTATAGACTGGAGCCTTTATGTTGGGTACATTATTGTCAGTAGCCATATTGACACAATGGCAAGGTTCTTTGGGTTAAGGTTAATATACCAGCTAGTAGAATAATAAAATTACATTATTTGGAAAAAATGTTAGTTTTTAATTAGACTGCATTAAGTTTTATTGTTAAGAATCCATTGTTGTATATACCAAGAGCTCTATAGACTGGTTCCAAAAACTAAAAGTAGGCTACCAAAGGTTCAAATAAGTAACTCTGCTTATCATTTTGTGAGATTCTCCCCCCTGAATAAAAAACATTGAGCCATCACATTACTCACTATACAATAGTAGTGCTGCTTTTGTTATCATTAAACCACTTAAATCGTAAAATTAAAAATACATCTCCCATTTGCTTAGGAATTAAAAAAAACAAATGATAATATGCGATTCGATTTATCATTTAAGTTTTATAATGCTTTATCTTAATAATATTTTTAAAAATGTTACAGTTGTAGAAAAACACGAAGAGCTGTTAGTAAATTACAAGAAAAACCAAGATCAGGTATTAGTGCTGCTTACTTTGTTAATTCATATTGTTTATTTTATTTTGTTATTTGGTGTTATATATTCTGGAAAATTTTAAAAAAAGAAGATAAGAACAGAATTTAGAAAGTTTGAGTTGCTTTTATTATTTATAGATGGCAGAAATTTAGGCTATGCATCTAGCTAACACTGGTACATTGAAACAAGTTGTGTTTACTATGTACTCACTTAATTTCTTTTTTCAGTATAACATCATAGTTCAAAAACTGAAAGAAAAGGGAGATCAAATTAAAAAAGCTAAAGATGGTAATTACTATGAATATACTTAGTTGTTATATTTTTTGGTTGTTTTTTTCCTGACCCCTCCCTCTTTCATCTTCATAAAGTGACGTCAGTACTCTCTGGGGAATATTGTTATGATTTTGTCATCGAATGCTAAAATTAATATTTTTAACAGTTCTGGGCCCAGTAACTCAAGAATATGAGGCTCTTAGAGAAAAATATGAGATTGCTGTTCGCTGCCAGTATGAAGCAGAAAATTTTGCATCAAAGGTAGTTGTTTAAATAATCTTTTATAAAATAATCTTTTATGATTATATTACTCTTGTTTAAATTGTGCTGTTGTCTCATTTCTGTATTTCTTCACAGTTAAGTTTTATATTTTTGAAGTCGTAACAGTTGAATTTTATAGGATGATTCATATTTGCAAGATACATATGTTGTATGAATTCTATTTATAATCATGTATGTTTTTTAGAAATATTTGATCATACTATTTATTTTGATCATACTAAGTAGCATTATAAAATGATTATCTTGGAATCTTAAAAATTATTTATTTATATTGACTAAAAGATAGTCTAAAGTAACATTATTTTTGTCAGGTGAATAACAAAAACAAAGTCTTGAAACGCCAGAGCCAAATGCTGCTGGATAAAGTCAGTGGTTTAAACGTTGTAGAGATGAACTTTGAAGATGAAACTGATAACGTTGAAGAAAATGAGTATATCAAAAAGCTAGATCAGCAAATTGAAGGTAATTTCATCAAGAGTTAATGAACCTTAATTTTTAAATTTTTTTTTTTTCTGAAAAAAAATTTCAGGTTTAAATTTTAAATATTTTTATGTTTGTTTGATGCCCATCCTTAGATCTTGAGGATCAGAAAAGTTCCTTGAGTGTAGAGCTGAAAGTTCTGAAGGAAGATTATGAAATAGAACGAAGTGCTAATGAAAAGCTTAGAGAGCAAGTAGAGTCTTTAAGAGGAGAATTGAGCCATGCCAAGAAAAACCTTGTCATGCAAGAGAAGACACTGCAGCAACTGGCTAAAACTTCTGAAGCTGCTTACAGTGAATACCAAAGTCTGCAGGATCAGTTTGAAAAAGAGATAACAAGCCGCACAACAGTTGAAAAATTGGCTCATAGTGTATGTGATTCACAATTTTTATCATGTTTTCTGTCATTTTCATTACTTTTTTCCATGTGTTGATAGTACGGTATGCAGAACTTCTATGGCTACATGCTTACCTAATTTGACAATATCTAACGCAATAAAAGAAAATTATTAAATTTTATCACAGGGAACCCTAATACTGTTAATAAAAAAGTCATCAAGTTGTGAGCAGCAGAAATAATCCAACAAAAAAACCCTTTTTTTAAGCTTGTGTAGTATAAAACAACTGTATATCTTAAAACCAAAAGAGTGTGAAATTGCAAATACATTGCACAAAAAGCTAAAATGTGATTTAAAAACTTGTAGTTGTATGCAGAAAGAGAGGCTGCTAGACGCCAAAGTGCCATGCTGATGAAGGACATTGGCAACCAACACAAGCTGATGGAAGCTTTGATCCAGGTGGAAGAGCTGACAACAACAATGGAAACTATAAAAGCTGATTTAAATTACAAAGTATGTTTTATGTTTGGTTGATTTTTTTATAAGTTAGTTTTAGAAATCATTTTTAAAAGAGTTGATTAGGTTTGATTCAAATGATGGTTGCATACATTGAACTAATATTTTAAAATGGTACAGATTCAACTTTTGGAATCAGAGCTCCAGTCTCAAAAAGAAAGTTCAGGACAAACCAGTTTAGAAGAAGAAAACAATAACCTAATACAGGAGAGAGATTTACTTCAACAGAGACTAGAGGAAACAGAGAAGTTATGTGAACAGCAAAGGTCACAATATGACATGATGATGAAGAAATGTAAATTACTTCTTTTATTATGGAGTTTAAAATATTAAAATTCTTTTAAGTGGCACTAATGTATTTGTAATAAGATTAGCAAATCATTTTTTTTGGTCCTTGTATACTTCCATCTTTATAGTTTTAAAAAAAGTTATTGTTCACCCTGAAGCCACACGGCTCTGATAGGTACCTGACTCACATTAGAGAAAGTAAAGTAAATAGACCATAAGGTTTGATAGTGCATTTAAAAAAGAAACTGCATTGTTCACTCAAATTTAATTTCAGATGCGGAACTTGAAAATAAATACAACTATGCAGTGGCTCCTCCCCCACCTCCTCCTCCTCCACCTCCACCAATGAGCAAGGCTGGCGGGTAACCAACTTTATATATTATACAGTTTGGTATAGTTAATGGAAAATATTTACATTTACTGACACCTAGTTCACACCTAGTCTTTACTTAGTATTTAAGCTTTATCCAACATTTTTGTATGTTTGACTTTGTATTTTCAGTTTCCTTTCCAAAATTACTGGTGGTGGAAGGAAAAAGCAAAGGGAATTAGCCCAAAAAAGACGTGAGCAAAATCTCTTTAATTCCTTTATTTGCTATATTACAGGTTGAATTAAGTGTAAGTTTGTCTTAGACTGCTCCTCATAATATTGATATAAATGTTAGTTTAATTATTGAATGTTGTTAAATAGAATATTTTAACTCATTTTAGTACAATTAGGAGGTGCACCTGTCAATGCTGACTATAATAAAGCAGTTGAGGAAATGATGAAACGTATTCAGCAAGGAAATATTGGATTAAGGCCTGTTTTGAAAAAAAGAACGGTAATTTAAATATTCCAAAATTTATAGATACAATTATAGTAAAATAACATTTCTTTTATATATTTATAAATTGTTTTCTATGATGTTGAAATTGTTGTTTTAAGAATTGCAGTACATTTAACCTCAACTTTTCCTTAAGCATCTCAACTTATATAGTTGAATAAAAAACAAAATTTATCTTTTGAAATTTATAATTGTAATAAGAATACCATAGCTTTTTTTTTGGGCAATGTTTTACCAAAAACAAAACTATTTAAAAACATTACATAACTTTACTATTAAAAATTTTGATTTTACAAAGGCTTTTGCTTGAGGTAAGTAATTTTTCAGTGTAACCAGCATCAAAGATTGTGTCATTAGTTTTTTATAATTTTTAATTTAATAACACTTTTGAAATAAGAAACTATTGTCAATGTTGTGATATTGTTTTCATTTTAAGGCACAAGAAACTACTTCTTTGGTATATCATGAGTTTATTTGGCATGAACTTTTACAATTATTTTTTAGATTTGCTTTTCTCAGCTTTAAGTTCGTGCATGTAATCACAATGTTAAAAATATATGTTGCAGCCTTTTTGAAAAAAATTTTTTATTTAAATTATTATTCTAAAGTTGTGGTAAAATTTTGACTGAGATAGTGAAGCATGTTTAAAAAGAGCAACTTTTTTCTTTAAAACTTTAATTAACTCATCAAAATGATGCATCCAGTGATAGTTTTCTGCAATGGCGTTTCAGTAAAAGAGAACTAAAGAGCTAAACTTAATTTATAAGTAGGGGCATAGGTGCACTTGACAGAATAGGCTTTTTAATCATTGTAAATTTCTTTTATAACTACATAAGAGTGGTTTATGTTCATTGATTATTTACGTTAATTAGCTTACTTGTGTTTTTTTTTTATGCACGCAGAGACATTTTATTTTAAGCATTTTAAAATTGATTGAATTTCTAATACAAAATACTTTCTTAAAAATATACTATTTGCTTGGATAAGTCACTATTTGCTGCACAATTTTGCTGTAAGATCAAACATGTTTTTAGATTGTTAAAGCAGAAACAGTTATAAAATTCATATTTTATATTCCATATTAGTTTATTCAGTGATGGTTATCCTACTCTAAAATATAGTTACAAGAATTATATTTAAATCACTATTGGTAATAATGCATTTTTAATAAAATAGTCTATATCTTTAGCATATGCAGCATTGTATCTTAATTGAATATTATTAATATTGATTGTATTATTTTTACAACACAGCAATCCTGTCCTGAAGAGGATGAAGGAAGTGCTATGAAAGAGCT
This sequence comes from Physella acuta, assembly GCF_028476545.2. Taxonomy (NCBI): domain Eukaryota; kingdom Metazoa; phylum Mollusca; class Gastropoda; family Physidae; genus Physella; species Physella acuta. The sequence goes on from NW_026731972.1 coordinate 748,514, forward strand.
CCAAGGCATACTTGTAAGTTTGGTTTGATTTGTTTTGAACTTTTTTTAAAATGATCTGACAGAGTTTTCTAAGTACCTTTTTAATACTCCTTTTAATTACTTCTTCAAAGTTCCAATAACTTTCATTTTGCTAACATTTAACAGACTAAAATGAAGAAATCAAGAAGTGAAGAAGACCTTTTGGTTTTTGATACACCAACAGTTGATGAAAAATCAGAATTGGGACAGGCTTTCCTAAAGATACAAGCAAAACAAAGTAATTGATCATTTTTATTTCAATAAAACTGCCCTTATAATTATTTAAGCTTTAACTAAATATAATGTAAACTCTTTCTGGCAAACATTTATTTTCAGTGTGAACAGCTTTATTTTATTTGTGCAAAGTAAACTTTTTTTTTCCATTTGTTAAAATTTCATATTTTGATTGTTACTTAATTTATGCAGACAGTTTTTTTCACATCTATAAATATCTTCAGGTGCTCCAGGAAGTGATAAACCGAGACCAGCTCCTCGTAAGCTATCTGTAATAAAAGATGAAGAAGAACAGTAAATTATTTGTTAGTAAGTTAGCTGCTACGTAATATTTTTAGGTGTAGAATATTTAAATCTTCTTGTTTTCATAGTTAATAAATCAGTGCACTCTGTGGAAATACTCAATTACTAACTCTGAAGTCCTTGAGTTTGGTTCATGTACTGGTCCAAAAGGGTTCCTGACTGTAGTAAACACTGAAAAGCATAGTGCTGACCAAATAGTCCATTATATACCTAGGTCTAAGAAACAAACTATACATCATCTGCCATATGGACCATCAGGTCTGAGGAAATTTGAGTTATCATTTACGTCTCATTTAGGTTTTATACATATTTTTAGTACGTTACATTTTGGTTTGTTTTTGCTGGCCACACAAATATTTAAAACTCCTTTCTATGCTATTATTAGTTTAATTAATAATTTGTTTTTTTTCCCCCAGAAAGCATTTCTTTTTCATGAGTTGTGTTGTGATGAGAGAAAACTACAACTTCGATTCTAAACATTTTTCATTACTTTTCACTGAAATTAAATAAATATTTTTCTAAACCACTGGCTGTTGTCTTTTTTTATAAGCTAATTTTGTACAAAATTTTACAAAACCACATTGCTATAAGTGTTGTTTTTAATAATGTACTTGATGTAAGGATTTCAGAAAAACAAAACAAATACTAATATAATATTTCAGAAAACAAAATTGTCACCAGTTTTTAAAAGCTAACAAGATATCTATTAAAATTTCTTAATAAAATTATCTTTTCCAATTTTTAAGCTATAAATTGTGTTACAACAAGTAGCCTGTAAGTCTTTTTTTTTAAAAAATAAAGTATGCTTATCAGTACAGTATGAAATAAAATCATAAGCCAAATTTTTTTTACTTTGAGTTCTTGTAGCATAAAAAATGGTTTAAGAACTTGGTCATAGAGCTATCACCTCTTAATGTATTTCTCAATAATATAGAGAAATTTTTAACAGAAATAATAGGACTACTTTTTAAAAAATGCTAAGAACTGTCAGAATCCAACTTTAAAACAGTTAAAATCATATATCCTTAAATCAGTTATAAAATCTTGATCTCAAATGATTTACAGCATCTGACTCTACTGTTGTTGAAAACTTGTTAAACCATTTGCTATAGTCCATAGTAGCTTTATAATTTCTATAAATGTTCTTTTAACAAACGTTTCCCAATTGTTTGCTAACAATTAAAAACAAAAAAGCATCTGAAAGACCTTAAAGAGATTTAGTGGAATCACTCAATCCCTTCAAAAGCAAAGGTCAAGAAACAACTCTCATTTCATCTACCCTATGGATTGCTGTATTTTTTAAATCTAATATGGATCCAGGCCATGGAACTGAGGTCATTACGCAACACCTTGGGATCTCATACATACAAAACAAAAAATGAATAAATCAGTGAATGGGTTATTAATGTGATTGATCCCTTTGAGAACTTCTTGAGATTGTAAAGGCATGTCACATGAGCCAACTATCAAAAACAATGCAGGGAGAGAACTGGGAAGACAAAGACTACATTGGTTGGAGGACAACCAGAGTTTCTCCCAGGCCCCCCCCCCCCCCCCCCCGAACGAAATGGAATTTTTATAGAAAATATATACTTTTAACATTGTTGTCCGTTCCCCGGAAATTTTACACCCTTCGGCGACCGCACAAGTGTCAGGGGCGCTCTGGGGAGCCTTGGTTACACCGTAACACTACAGCACGGGCGCCAGGTACGGCCCTGATTTGGCTTATCGTATTGTTCCTATCGTATTGTGCTGTTTAAAAAAAATGTAGGCGCCATAGTGCTCGCGGGGGACCCTGGGGCGTCTAATTGCCGACCCTTCGAAATTTACTTTTTTCCGCAGAAACCTCCCAAGGAGTATTCTCATCATCATCCCAAAGGCTGTAATGCATAAAAGTCAAACACGTAGACAGACTTTCATTTTTATAAGCACAGATAGATTACCAATAGCTATTTTTAGAAATGTAACTTTCTGACGAAACTCAAGATTTGTGCTAAAAGGTATTACGAATCACTTTTTTTTTAGAACGGTAAACCCATCTCACGCAATGTTTGTTATAGAACTTTTATCGTCAAAGGGAAACAACAAAGTTAATATTCTATGCAGAATAATCTGAGCCTGATTACTTCCTTTTAATTTTCAAAATTCAATGATATCTATTATTTTTATTCAGGGGATGTCGGGGGCGTTTTTGAGCCTTCTGTCTGGGGGTCGTGATTTTGTTTTTCTCCCCGCAAAAACCTTTTCAAAGTTTAACGGTGAAGTGATGAAAGGCACATATCAATACATCTAAGGTCTTTTAATTTTTTTAAAACAGTAGAGCCTAACGAAATTTTTTATTTATTTTGCTTTTTATGTTTAATTTAAATTCGGGTCGATTAACTTTTTGAAACATTTAAATAGTACTTTAACAACAATGACAACAAATTTATGGGATAAATAATTTAAAATGAAAATTAGGGCCTAGATCTAGATTCTATATTGTTGTAATAATTTTTGTTTCGTAAACGTCGCTTATTTCCGGGAACATATTTTCTATTTAGCATCAGGGGCGGTAGAAAATAAACAAGAAAATAAAAATTCGCCGGTGTAAAAATACTTAAAACTTTTAAAACTCCACAATAATCTACCTCTAGAATCTAGATTGAGCTAACGAATTGAGGTAAATTAAGATGATATTTATCTATTTCCCCCATTTAGTTCTAGATCTAGACTCTATATTAAGTAAAACTATAGTTTTTTAGACTCTAGGCCTAGTTAATTTTATTAAATATTAAACTCAGAAACTGGCCTGGTACTTTGCAGCTTTTGTGATGATTTGATGACGTTTTTATTTTTTAACGATTTTTTTTTTACTTAGGCTTCTAGAGTATTCTAGACTAGATCTAGATCAGATCTAGAGATCTAGATAGATAGAAATAGAGTCTAGATCTAGATCTACTCTAGCTAGATCTTGATTTTGTACTTAGATCTAAGTATAGTTAGTATAGTATAAGGGCTATAATACTCAGCCCACTGTGAATAGTGAATACTGAATAGCAACGGCAATTCCCACTCAGCCCACTGCTATCAGCAGCTCTGTTTATGAACTTTTGGGGAGTTTACTGAGTTTAGTAACTTAGGCCTAAATCTAGATTTCTATTTATTTAGGCCTACTATTAATATTATTTAGTAATATTTGGGCCTATCATATCAGTATTTTAGTATTTTTAATTTTTAGTATTATTATCAATCAGCAGACCTAGGCCTAAACTAAAGTCGAAATTCTTATTTAGTTTCATGCAGAGGCCTTCTAAAATAGGCTAAGTAAAAGTAAAATAGGACTGGGAATATCTTGCAATTAGAGATCTATAATAACAAAACCCCTAGGATTCCATTGAACCTAGAAATCTAGGTTAAAGATCACTGATCTAGATTTGAGTTCTATAAAATCTAGATCTCTAGGCCTCTAGTATAGACATAGTACTTGATCTAGTATAGTTTAGTTGTGTACTAGTTATAGTATCTAATCATCTAGATCTAGAATCTAAAATTTGATTCTAACTAAACTCACTAGAATCTAGTGTGTAACGTCCCCTATCTATCAGCCAGATAGAAGGTGAACGTCCCCGGATTCTTTTTTCGGGGTCATATGCAAATGCCTTACGGCCTAAATGGATGAACACTAACACAACGACACACTAGGGCTCGAATTCGATGTCTAGGGAAAACTAGTGATACTATTGTAATTAACACTCATCCAATCTACATACAACCTTTAATAAGCGAACACAGTTGTGGCAGAACACAAGGTTAAACTAGATAAAATATTTAATGTATAAAATATCAAAACCCAACTTACAGAGTGTAGGAAAAAACACTATCACAGATTTCTACACTGCCTAAAAAAATAGCCACAGGCCACACAACACTGCTATAGCTTCAAGAATTACTTGGCGACAAGTAATATTATACTAGAAGACTAAATCAACTTAAGAAAGCGTAGCACACACAGGACTCAAGTTCTCTCACGTTCAAATGGTCAGAATCTATTGCCGGACAATATGGACGGCCTGGTATAGACTGTTTGATCAAGGTAGACGGCCCGATCAAGGTAAACTGCCTGCGACAAGTCTCAAATGGAGACTCACAGATCACTCAAGGCCACTTGAGCTACTGTTCTCGTGCTGGTTGTGTTTCCTATGGTGTGACACTTTACGTGGTTCTAACCACTAGGCCACTAGTGGTGTTCCTAACCACTATGCCACATTACTCGGCAGCAAGCCGAGTTTCTAAGCCACTAGACACCATAGACTCTACTCAGTTTCTCACCGAGTATTCGACCCTCGGCCGCCGCCGTGGCGCGCCGAGATCCTAGCCATTGAGCTATGGGGTAGTCATCTGACCAGAATCATTCAATCAGATCTTAATGGAAAATTTCTATGTCTTAGACCCCTTAATAAGTCAGTGGAAAAACCCCGGTTGTTGCACAATCACTCCATATAAGGTATTATACAATGTCAAAATAAAAATAGAACCTGACTCGACCTAAGTAGGTCACATCCCCTCCCTTTTTGGAAGTGACAGATAGGTTCCACAAAAACATACATAAGGAACCAATCTGGCAATGAAATAAAAAAAAATGTTTTACAAATGTAGGCAATCAAAATCATAATTCCAGATGAAAATATCCCTGAACATAAAAGGGAAGTAACTCAAACTTTTACAATTAGTGAAAGGGAAGTAACCCTTCAAAAGGTAATTATACATCAAAATCCCTCAGAAAAGGGTATTACAAATATTTCCATGTGGATATTAAAAGTGGTAAACCCGCCAGGGTAAGACCTTTATTTCAATGACTAGCTACAATATCAATTGAGTCATCTGAGACATTTTATTATAAAAGATTACATAGAATCAAAAACCACCTTTAATTAAGGTTCACCTGAAAATAAACAAAATATTCAATAGAATTGGAATTTTGTAAAAATCAAAAATCATACCACTCATTTTCATGTGAAAACACAACACCAGTGCATGGTCCCAATGAACCACAAAACATGTCACATGATCAATGTGTGCAACAAGATTTTACATCCTTGACAAACAATCAGCCACAACATTATCACTACCCTTAATGTGTGAAATTTCCAGATTAAAATTTTGGAAATATAAACACCATCTCAATATTCTTTGATTTGTCTGTCCTAACTTAGAGGTAAATTTCAGGGGATCATGGTCAGAAAACACTCTGACTGGATTGGTTGAAGAAGAGACATAGACTTCAAAATGTTGTAATGACAAAACCAAAGCTAAAGCTTCTTTTTCAATAGTAGAGTAATTCTTTTGGTTCTCATTTAACTTCCTGGAAAAAAAGGCAATGGGATGGTCAATTCCCATGTTGTCTTCTTGAAATAGGACTGAGCCAATGGCTAAGTTGCTAGCATCAATGGCAAGTTTAAAGGGCTTGCTGAAATTTGGTGCAGCCATAACAGGAGCATTAGATAAAAATGACTTAATGGTTAAAAAAGCTTCTTGACATTTATTTGACCATTCAAACTCAACACCCTTTTTCAATAATGCAGTAAGAGGTTCAGCAATAGCTGAAAAGTTTTGACAGAACCGCCTATAGTAACCAGCCATCCCAAGGAACTTCTTGATCTCTTTACAATTTTTGGGAGGTGGTAACCTTACAATAGCCTCTACTTTAGCTTCAATGGGCCGAACTTGGTTTGTTCCCACTTGGTAACCCAAATAGGTAATTGAAGCTTTACAGAAATCACTTTTATGTAAGTTTACAGTAAAATTCACTTCAGACAATTTTCTAAAAAGGTTAGTCAACTGAACAATATGTTCTTCAAAAGTATTAGAAAATACAACTATATCATCTATGTAGGCCTCACATTGGTCTATGTCAGCAATGACAGAGTTAATGACCCTCTGGAAAGTTTGACCAGCATTTCGCATACCAAAGGGCATACGTTTGTATCTATAAAAACCATTAGGGGTTACAAAAGCAGATATTTCTTTTGCACGGTCAGATAAGGGGATTTGCCAGTATCCTGAAAGTAAATCAATTTTGGAAATTATCTTAGCCTGACCAACTTTATCAATAACGTCTTCTATCCGAGGTAATGGATAGGAATCAGCTTTGGTGAGCGCATTTACCTTCCTAAAGTCGGTCACAAACCTGAAAGATCCACCGTCTTTCGGTACTAGGAGACATGGGGAACTCCAGTTGCTGAAACTGGGCTCAATGATATCATTCTTGAGCATATAATCAATTTCATCTTTTATCAAAGCAGCTTTTTCCGGGTTAACTCTATAGGGGTGTTGTTTGATGGGTTTTGCGTCACCTACGTCTACATCATGAGGTGGAACCTTCGCTTCTTTGGGGACATCCCCAAAAATAGAGGGAAATGTCTCAAATAACTGAGACAATCTATGGCTTTCCTCTGTGGACAAATGCATAAGGTGGACATTCAAATTATCTAAAAAGGAAGAATTTACCAATTTTGGGGGTTTCAATTTATCATGTATCACATCATCAGAAACATTTGAACATACAGGTAAAGTAATTTTAGCTGTGGAATGAAAATTGTTACAATTATCATAATACTTTTTCAGTGAATTAACATGATACACTGTCTGTTTCTTTCTTCTGTCGGGCGTATTGACAACATAGTTCAAATCACTTAATTTTGAATGCACAGTAAAGGGTCCACAATATCTCAAGGATAACGCATTGTTCAGATTAGGCACTAGCACAAGAACTTTGTCGCCTGGATTGAATGTTCGTTTACAAGAACTCTTATCATACAGTCCTTTCATTCTCACTTGGGCCCTTCTTAAGTTCTTGTGAGCCATTTCGCACACGGCTTTCAGTCGAACGTGAAAATCATCAAAGTTTTCCACAGGATGAACGCTGGTACCTGTCCACTGTTCGTGGATCAGCTTCAGGGGACCTCGGACAGAATGTCCAAACACAAGTTGAAAAGGAGAGTAGCCTAAAGAGTCCTGGACACAGTCCCTCGCAGCGAAAATAATCCAAGGAACAGTCTCATCCCATTGGGTGTTACTGTTAGCGAACGTTCTTAGCATGGTTTTGAGGGTTTGGTGGAACCTCTCAAGTACGCCTTGAGACTGAGGGTGGTAGGCTGAGCTGGTGATGTGGGTAACGCCTAGCTTGGCTAGTGCTTCCTGAAAATGGTGACTGGTGAAGTTGCTGCCTTGATCTGTTTGCACGATTCTAGGTAATCCAAAGGTAGTGAAGAACCGGGTCATGGCTCTGACTACAGTCTTTGCCTTAATGTTCCGTATGGGAATCGCCTCGGGAAAACGGGTACTTGAACACATAAAGGTAAGTAGGTACTCGTTGCCCGCCTTGGTTTTAGGCAAGGGACCTACACAGTCCATGACGATTTTAGAAAAAGGTTCTTCTAATACAGGAATCGGACTCAAAGGGGCCTTAGGAATTGTCTGGTTTGGCTTTCCGGCCAACTGACAGTTTGTGCAACTTTTACAGTAACGCGACACATCATTTCTCATTTTGGGCCAAAAGAACAGTTCTTTGATCTTCGCCGTCGTTTTAGAGACTCCTGGGTGCGCTGACATTGGATGGTCATGTGCCAGCTTAAGTATTTCATGCCGATAAGGTGGAGGGACCCACAGCTGGTTTTTACCCAACCATGGTTCGGCTGGTGAGGCATTCACTGGTATAGCGCGACGAAAGAAGAGGCCGTTCTCGGAGAAATATTCTCCATCGTCAGATGAGAGAGATTTTTCGACCGTTGCTTTGAGTTCCGCGTCGACTTGTTGAGCTTTAATGATGTCTTCCTGAGATATTCTCAGGGGTAAGCCCAGGCTTGTGTTTTCTGGAAGCATAGACTCCAGTTTGGGAGTTGAATTTCTTGACGATGATGGTAGGTGTGGTTCAGACGTTGTGTCAGCCAATTGTTTGGTTTGGCTTCTTGTCACCGCGCATGCAGGATACAGTTCATTATCATTATCTGGAACTGTTGACAAAGGGTCTGAAACCGTACAGGGGTATACTTTGCTTCCCGCAAGGTCATTCCCTAGAAGTAGGTGTACTCCTGGGACTGGAATACTATCTATCACACCTAAAATGACCTCACCTTCGACGAGATGATGTTTCAGGGCAAACTTGTGTAGAGGGACTACAGTAGATTTTGTCCCTACTCCCTGGATAATGGAAATCCTTCCAGTGTTCGTTTCGGGTGTAATGTCCATTGAACTTTTCAAAAGAAGTGATTGTGACGCTCCTGTGTCTCTTAGGACGGTGATATTCCGCTGAGACAACGGATCACCTGGTTTGCTAATGATGGCTTCGGCAATAAAAGATGAAAAGTCAACTTTTCTCGATCCCTCGAGATCGGTAGACTCGGAAGAAACTGGATGGTGGCGAGAACAGTCAAAATGTGACTGCACATAATGTGTGGGGATTTGACTACCTTCTTGCGGACACTTAGGGTTAGAGTCCTTTAGAATTCTAGAGTTCATAGTTAAACTGGCTGCTTGAGGGGATAGAGTATAGTGCGCAGAAGTACGCACCACCTCTCTGTTATATTGACGACGTTTGTAACAGTCCTTAACAAGATGACCAGGTCTTTTGCAGAACTGGCATACCGCTCGACGATTGAGAGTTGATCTTGGGTTCTCTCTGGACTGTGATGCCTTCAAGTGTTGGCCAACAGGAGGATTGCTGCCAAAAAGGGGAAGCACGGGGTTGAGGCGGTTTCCTGACACTGGTGGTTTCTTATGCACCAACATATATGTGTCAGCCGACTCAGCAGCCTTCCGGATGTCAATTATCTTGTTATCCAGTATGTGTAGTCGTATCTCTTCAGGCAGGGACGTTAGGAATTCTTCCCTTAGGATAAGTGACCTGAGTTTCTCAAACTCAGAAACTTCCTCAGAGTGTAGCCACCTTGAGAATATTTTCTCCTTTTCAAAGAGAAATTCCACATATGATTGAGTGGGTAACTTGCGGAGTGTTCGGAATTTTATCCGATAGGCCTCGGGCGTCAGTGCGTAGGCCTTCAAAATGGCAGTCTTGACCAAACTATAGTTATTTTGAACGTCGTGAGAGAGTGCCTGGTATGTTTTTGCAGCTTTCCCAGTAAGGACCGAGCTCAATAAAGCAGTAATGGAAGTTTCGGGCCATTCACATGTCTTCGCTAAACTCTCAAATGAGTTAAAGAAAACGACCAAATCTGTTTCATCAAATTTAGGAACTAATTTCCCAAATTTGGCAATCACTTGCCCTACCGACAACTTTTTTGGATCTACCAGAGAAGTGACATCACTAACTTGACCAAATTCTGATTCCAACCTCCTCCTATCTAAAGCAATTTTAACCTCTAACTCCTGTTCTTTTAATGCCTTCTCTAAAGCAACTTTCTCCTCACGGAGTAACACACCAGCCAACAAACTTTCATCAAATACCCCTTCATTAATAAAATGAACAACAATTTTATCCCTCAACACCTCTGACTTCTGCGTAACAGAATAATCCAATTTCAATTCCTTAACAAGACTAATCAAAACTTTTCTACTCAACTTCTCGACCTCCTCAAAAGTGGGATTAGCCAAAAAAGACTCCATAACACTAACTTTCAAAAACACAACAAGCCTAGATTCACTAACTTAACACTGAGCGTTGGGCCGTGTACTTGACCTCTTATCGTGACACGTCTGGCTGTTGACCTAGATACCTCTAGGCTTGCGCGCGCTGTAAGAACACGGCGCACTGGATAGAAAAACAACCAAATCAAACTAAACTTAGTGCTTACTGATATAACCAACAACTGGAACGACAGATTAAATCCCGGACGAGCCCCCACTTTGTAACGTCCCCTATCTATCAGCCAGATAGAAGGTGAACGTCCCCAGATTCTTTTTTCGGGGTCATATGCAAATGCCTTACGGCCTAAATGGATGAACACTAACACAACGACACACTAGGGCTCGAATTCGATGTCTAGGGAAAACTAGTGATACTATTGTAATTAACACTCATCCAATCTACATACAACCTTTAATAAGCGAACACAGTTGTGGCAGAACACAAGGTTAAACTAGATAAAATATTTAATGTATAAAATATCAAAACCCAACTTACAGAGTGTAGGAAAAAACACTATCACAGATTTCTACACTGCCTAAAAAAATAGCCACAGGCCACACAACACTGCTATAGCTTCAAGAATTACTTGGCGACAAGTAATATTATACTAGAAGACTAAATCAACTTAAGAAAGCGTAGCACACACAGGACTCAAGTTCTCTCACGTTCAAATGGTCAGAATCTATTGCCGGACAATATGGACGGCCTGGTATAGACTGTTTGATCAAGGTAGACGGCCCGATCAAGGTAAACTGCCTGCGACAAGTCTCAAATGGAGACTCACAGATCACTCAAGGCCACTTGAGCTACTGTTCTCGTGCTGGTTGTGTTTCCTATGGTGTGACACTTTACGTGGTTCTAACCACTAGGCCACTAGTGGTGTTCCTAACCACTATGCCACATTACTCGGCAGCAAGCCGAGTTTCTAAGCCACTAGACACCATAGACTCTACTCAGTTTCTCACCGAGTATTCGACCCTCGGCCGCCGCCGTGGCGCGCCGAGATCCTAGCCATTGAGCTATGGGGTAGTCATCTGACCAGAATCATTCAATCAGATCTTAATGGAAAATTTCTATGTCTTAGACCCCTTAATAAGTCAGTGGAAAAACCCCGGTTGTTGCACAATCACTCCATATAAGGTATTATACAATGTCAAAATAAAAATAGAACCTGACTCGACCTAAGTAGGTCACATCCCCTCCCTTTTTGGAAGTGACAGATAGGTTCCACAAAAACATACATAAGGAACCAATCTGGCAATGAAATAAAAAAAAATGTTTTACAAATGTAGGCAATCAAAATCATAATTCCAGATGAAAATATCCCTGAACATAAAAGGGAAGTAACTCAAACTTTTACAATTAGTGAAAGGGAAGTAACCCTTCAAAAGGTAATTATACATCAAAATCCCTCAGAAAAGGGTATTACAAATATTTCCATGTGGATATTAAAAGTGGTAAACCCGCCAGGGTAAGACCTTTATTTCAATGACTAGCTACAATATCAATTGAGTCATCTGAGACATTTTATTATAAAAGATTACATAGAATCAAAAACCACCTTTAATTAAGGTTCACCTGAAAATAAACAAAATATTCAATAGAATTGGAATTTTGTAAAAATCAAAAATCATACCACTCATTTTCATGTGAAAACACAACACCAGTGCATGGTCCCAATGAACCACAAAACATGTCACATGATCAATGTGTGCAACAAGATTTTACATCCTTGACAAACAATCAGCCACAACATTATCACTACCCTTAATGTGTGAAATTTCCAGATTAAAATTTTGGAAATATAAACACCATCTCAATATTCTTTGATTTGTCTGTCCTAACTTAGAGGTAAATTTCAGGGGATCATGGTCAGAAAACACTCTGACTGGATTGGTTGAAGAAGAGACATAGACTTCAAAATGTTGTAATGACAAAACCAAAGCTAAAGCTTCTTTTTCAATAGTAGAGTAATTCTTTTGGTTCTCATTTAACTTCCTGGAAAAAAAGGCAATGGGATGGTCAATTCCCATGTTGTCTTCTTGAAATAGGACTGAGCCAATGGCTAAGTTGCTAGCATCAATGGCAAGTTTAAAGGGCTTGCTGAAATTTGGTGCAGCCATAACAGGAGCATTAGATAAAAATGACTTAATGGTTAAAAAAGCTTCTTGACATTTATTTGACCATTCAAACTCAACACCCTTTTTCAATAATGCAGTAAGAGGTTCAGCAATAGCTGAAAAGTTTTGACAGAACCGCCTATAGTAACCAGCCATCCCAAGGAACTTCTTGATCTCTTTACAATTTTTGGGAGGTGGTAACCTTACAATAGCCTCTACTTTAGCTTCAATGGGCCGAACTTGGTTTGTTCCCACTTGGTAACCCAAATAGGTAATTGAAGCTTTACAGAAATCACTTTTATGTAAGTTTACAGTAAAATTCACTTCAGACAATTTTCTAAAAAGGTTAGTCAACTGAACAATATGTTCTTCAAAAGTATTAGAAAATACAACTATATCATCTATGTAGGCCTCACATTGGTCTATGTCAGCAATGACAGAGTTAATGACCCTCTGGAAAGTTTGACCAGCATTTCGCATACCAAAGGGCATACGTTTGTATCTATAAAAACCATTAGGGGTTACAAAAGCAGATATTTCTTTTGCACGGTCAGATAAGGGGATTTGCCAGTATCCTGAAAGTAAATCAATTTTGGAAATTATCTTAGCCTGACCAACTTTATCAATAACGTCTTCTATCCGAGGTAATGGATAGGAATCAGCTTTGGTGAGCGCATTTACCTTCCTAAAGTCGGTCACAAACCTGAAAGATCCACCGTCTTTCGGTACTAGGAGACATGGGGAACTCCAGTTGCTGAAACTGGGCTCAATGATATCATTCTTGAGCATATAATCAATTTCATCTTTTATCAAAGCAGCTTTTTCCGGGTTAACTCTATAGGGGTGTTGTTTGATGGGTTTTGCGTCACCTACGTCTACATCATGAGGTGGAACCTTCGCTTCTTTGGGGACATCCCCAAAAATAGAGGGAAATGTCTCAAATAACTGAGACAATCTATGGCTTTCCTCTGTGGACAAATGCATAAGGTGGACATTCAAATTATCTAAAAAGGAAGAATTTACCAATTTTGGGGGTTTCAATTTATCATGTATCACATCATCAGAAACATTTGAACATACAGGTAAAGTAATTTTAGCTGTGGAATGAAAATTGTTACAATTATCATAATACTTTTTCAGTGAATTAACATGATACACTGTCTGTTTCTTTCTTCTGTCGGGCGTATTGACAACATAGTTCAAATCACTTAATTTTGAATGCACAGTAAAGGGTCCACAATATCTCAAGGATAACGCATTGTTCAGATTAGGCACTAGCACAAGAACTTTGTCGCCTGGATTGAATGTTCGTTTACAAGAACTCTTATCATACAGTCCTTTCATTCTCACTTGGGCCCTTCTTAAGTTCTTGTGAGCCATTTCGCACACGGCTTTCAGTCGAACGTGAAAATCATCAAAGTTTTCCACAGGATGAACGCTGGTACCTGTCCACTGTTCGTGGATCAGCTTCAGGGGACCTCGGACAGAATGTCCAAACACAAGTTGAAAAGGAGAGTAGCCTAAAGAGTCCTGGACACAGTCCCTCGCAGCGAAAATAATCCAAGGAACAGTCTCATCCCATTGGGTGTTACTGTTAGCGAACGTTCTTAGCATGGTTTTGAGGGTTTGGTGGAACCTCTCAAGTACGCCTTGAGACTGAGGGTGGTAGGCTGAGCTGGTGATGTGGGTAACGCCTAGCTTGGCTAGTGCTTCCTGAAAATGGTGACTGGTGAAGTTGCTGCCTTGATCTGTTTGCACGATTCTAGGTAATCCAAAGGTAGTGAAGAACCGGGTCATGGCTCTGACTACAGTCTTTGCCTTAATGTTCCGTATGGGAATCGCCTCGGGAAAACGGGTACTTGAACACATAAAGGTAAGTAGGTACTCGTTGCCCGCCTTGGTTTTAGGCAAGGGACCTACACAGTCCATGACGATTTTAGAAAAAGGTTCTTCTAATACAGGAATCGGACTCAAAGGGGCCTTAGGAATTGTCTGGTTTGGCTTTCCGGCCAACTGACAGTTTGTGCAACTTTTACAGTAACGCGACACATCATTTCTCATTTTGGGCCAAAAGAACAGTTCTTTGATCTTCGCCGTCGTTTTAGAGACTCCTGGGTGCGCTGACATTGGATGGTCATGTGCCAGCTTAAGTATTTCATGCCGATAAGGTGGAGGGACCCACAGCTGGTTTTTACCCAACCATGGTTCGGCTGGTGAGGCATTCACTGGTATAGCGCGACGAAAGAAGAGGCCGTTCTCGGAGAAATATTCTCCATCGTCAGATGAGAGAGATTTTTCGACCGTTGCTTTGAGTTCCGCGTCGACTTGTTGAGCTTTAATGATGTCTTCCTGAGATATTCTCAGGGGTAAGCCCAGGCTTGTGTTTTCTGGAAGCATAGACTCCAGTTTGGGAGTTGAATTTCTTGACGATGATGGTAGGTGTGGTTCAGACGTTGTGTCAGCCAATTGTTTGGTTTGGCTTCTTGTCACCGCGCATGCAGGATACAGTTCATTATCATTATCTGGAACTGTTGACAAAGGGTCTGAAACCGTACAGGGGTATACTTTGCTTCCCGCAAGGTCATTCCCTAGAAGTAGGTGTACTCCTGGGACTGGAATACTATCTATCACACCTAAAATGACCTCACCTTCGACGAGATGATGTTTCAGGGCAAACTTGTGTAGAGGGACTACAGTAGATTTTGTCCCTACTCCCTGGATAATGGAAATCCTTCCAGTGTTCGTTTCGGGTGTAATGTCCATTGAACTTTTCAAAAGAAGTGATTGTGACGCTCCTGTGTCTCTTAGGACGGTGATATTCCGCTGAGACAACGGATCACCTGGTTTGCTAATGATGGCTTCGGCAATAAAAGATGAAAAGTCAACTTTTCTCGATCCCTCGAGATCGGTAGACTCGGAAGAAACTGGATGGTGGCGAGAACAGTCAAAATGTGACTGCACATAATGTGTGGGGATTTGACTACCTTCTTGCGGACACTTAGGGTTAGAGTCCTTTAGAATTCTAGAGTTCATAGTTAAACTGGCTGCTTGAGGGGATAGAGTATAGTGCGCAGAAGTACGCACCACCTCTCTGTTATATTGACGACGTTTGTAACAGTCCTTAACAAGATGACCAGGTCTTTTGCAGAACTGGCATACCGCTCGACGATTGAGAGTTGATCTTGGGTTCTCTCTGGACTGTGATGCCTTCAAGTGTTGGCCAACAGGAGGATTGCTGCCAAAAAGGGGAAGCACGGGGTTGAGGCGGTTTCCTGACACTGGTGGTTTCTTATGCACCAACATATATGTGTCAGCCGACTCAGCAGCCTTCCGGATGTCAATTATCTTGTTATCCAGTATGTGTAGTCGTATCTCTTCAGGCAGGGACGTTAGGAATTCTTCCCTTAGGATAAGTGACCTGAGTTTCTCAAACTCAGAAACTTCCTCAGAGTGTAGCCACCTTGAGAATATTTTCTCCTTTTCAAAGAGAAATTCCACATATGATTGAGTGGGTAACTTGCGGAGTGTTCGGAATTTTATCCGATAGGCCTCGGGCGTCAGTGCGTAGGCCTTCAAAATGGCAGTCTTGACCAAACTATAGTTATTTTGAACGTCGTGAGAGAGTGCCTGGTATGTTTTTGCAGCTTTCCCAGTAAGGACCGAGCTCAATAAAGCAGTAATGGAAGTTTCGGGCCATTCACATGTCTTCGCTAAACTCTCAAATGAGTTAAAGAAAACGACCAAATCTGTTTCATCAAATTTAGGAACTAATTTCCCAAATTTGGCAATCACTTGCCCTACCGACAACTTTTTTGGATCTACCAGAGAAGTGACATCACTAACTTGACCAAATTCTGATTCCAACCTCCTCCTATCTAAAGCAATTTTAACCTCTAACTCCTGTTCTTTTAATGCCTTCTCTAAAGCAACTTTCTCCTCACGGAGTAACACACCAGCCAACAAACTTTCATCAAATACCCCTTCATTAATAAAATGAACAACAATTTTATCCCTCAACACCTCTGACTTCTGCGTAACAGAATAATCCAATTTCAATTCCTTAACAAGACTAATCAAAACTTTTCTACTCAACTTCTCGACCTCCTCAAAAGTGGGATTAGCCAAAAAAGACTCCATAACACTAACTTTCAAAAACACAACAAGCCTAGATTCACTAACTTAACACTGAGCGTTGGGCCGTGTACTTGACCTCTTATCGTGACACGTCTGGCTGTTGACCTAGATACCTCTAGGCTTGCGCGCGCTGTAAGAACACGGCGCACTGGATAGAAAAACAACCAAATCAAACTAAACTTAGTGCTTACTGATATAACCAACAACTGGAACGACAGATTAAATCCCGGACGAGCCCCCACTTTGTAACGTCCCCTATCTATCAGCCAGATAGAAGGTGAACGTCCCCAGATTCTTTTTTCGGGGTCATATGCAAATGCCTTACGGCCTAAATGGATGAACACTAACACAACGACACACTAGGGCTCGAATTCGATGTCTAGGGAAAACTAGTGATACTATTGTAATTAACACTCATCCAATCTACATACAACCTTTAATAAGCGAACACAGTTGTGGCAGAACACAAGGTTAAACTAGATAAAATATTTAATGTATAAAATATCAAAACCCAACTTACAGAGTGTAGGAAAAAACACTATCACAGATTTCTACACTGCCTAAAAAAATAGCCACAGGCCACACAACACTGCTATAGCTTCAAGAATTACTTGGCGACAAGTAATATTATACTAGAAGACTAAATCAACTTAAGAAAGCGTAGCACACACAGGACTCAAGTTCTCTCACGTTCAAATGGTCAGAATCTATTGCCGGACAATATGGACGGCCTGGTATAGACTGTTTGATCAAGGTAGACGGCCCGATCAAGGTAAACTGCCTGCGACAAGTCTCAAATGGAGACTCACAGATCACTCAAGGCCACTTGAGCTACTGTTCTCGTGCTGGTTGTGTTTCCTATGGTGTGACACTTTACGTGGTTCTAACCACTAGGCCACTAGTGGTGTTCCTAACCACTATGCCACATTACTCGGCAGCAAGCCGAGTTTCTAAGCCACTAGACCACTAGACACCATAGACTCTACTCAGTTTCTCACCGAGTATTCGACCCTCGGCCGCCGCCGTGGCACGCCGAGATCCTAGCCATTGAGCTATGGGGTAGTCATCTGACCAGAATCATTCAATCAGATCTTAATGGAAAATTTCTATGTCTTAGACCCCTTAATAAGTCAGTGGAAAAACCCCGGTTGTTGCACAATCACTCCATATAAGGTATTATACAATGTCAAAATAAAAATAGAACCTGACTCCACCTAAGTAGGTCACAAGTGTAACTGAATTACTAGACTAGATTTAGATTCTAGACTGATTTACTGAGTAGATGATGTTTGGAAATTTTATTTAAAAAAAAGAATCACAAGTCATGTTTCAATATAAAAAAAAAATAAAATGTAAAAAAGACACTAGTACCGGTTGTGCTAACCCCGGGTTCAAACTCGGCGCTCCAGGTCTATGAACTACAGTCTACAGCTGGTACATTGTTGACACCGAATGTGTTGAGGATAGGAAAAATAAGCATTTTCATTGATTTTCAATCACAAGATGAAAAATTCAACCTGCGATACGCATAGTCACTTCATTACGGGCCACGCTCTGCGAGACTTGTAGTCACTTCGAATAATAACTAGTTACATCTATGATGATTAGGTAGTGTATTAAATCTAATGTAATATAGACCTACTAGGCCTAAATATTAATTACTAAATATAGTGTGAGACAGATAATCTACTAACTTAGTAAATTACTGAGTACTAAAAGTAACATAGACATCTAGATCTAGAGCCTAATCCCCCAAAAGTGATGACTAACAGAATAACACTTCTAAATACAAACTAATGAAACTTAAGAGAAAGTATTTATCTATTTTAAGTAATTTAAGAGACACATAGAAATGAAAGTCCCAAAATGCAACCCCCCCCCCATTATTGCATAGTTCCACCCACCCCTTGAAATAACAACCATTTGTTTTATATTTTCACCATTTAATGCAAAAAAATATATGATGCTTCACATTCATTTCATGACCCCCTCAGACACACACACATACCTACACCATTTACTTTATCACGACTTAGCACACAAAAAAATATGGATGACGCGAAGGGCTAGTTTTGTTCTTAGGGGTCATCCATAAATGACGTCACACTCGTAGGGGGGAGGGGGGTCTGTAATTTTGTGACGATGTGTGATGAGGGGGGGGGGGGGATCAGATGTTGCGACGTCACATTTTTGCATTATAAAAAAGCAATGTTAGAAAACGAATTTTAGACGTTATTTCGCGTTTTAGATAACTGTTTTAATAAATTGTAATAGTTTAGACAAGATTTTGGAAAAATATTGATGTTTAAAAAAAATTCAACTGCAATTTTGAGGGGGGTTGTAGGTTGAGGTGTGACATCATTTGAGGGGGGGGGGGGGGGGGGTCTGGCTTTTTGTGACGACGTGTGACGGAGGGGAGGGGGGAGGTAAAAATCGTCCATAAAAGTGTGACGTCATTTATGGATGACCCCTTATATCATAATCAGCATCTACTTATCAAGTATAAAATAAAATATTAGTATATTTGCCATTTTTAATTAAGGATTTACTTGAAAAGAAAGTATCCTGTTTTATGAAGCATAATTAGACCTAGTTTTAAAAAAACTTTTAAATCTTCATTATACAAATAATTAACTTGCTTTAAAGTACTTGCAAAAATATGATTTAAAAAAAATGTTTTTGCAAAGCTATTTTATTAAACTTCTGTTTATTTCTCTGACTTCATTTCTCTTGTTGGTGTTTAACCAAAACTATAGACTATAAGTAAGATTTTAAGTTTATTTAGTTATTTATATTTTAATTTCAGATTGGTAAATTGAGTGCAACATATTTAAGCACAATGTCTAAAGCAACATTCAAAGGGTAAGTTTTAACAAAACCTAGCATAGCAAATGCCATTATTTTATGTACTTTAGCTCAAGTAGAAGCTGTACACTTGACTATTTCTAATATTTCTCATGGAAATGGTTTATCGCTTAGAATCTAAATCACTAAACAAAAATCATGATACTAAATCAAAAGCTAAACCTGAGGTGAACCAACAGACTGACATTGCTAGTTTAATATGGTTCAAAGTACCACAACATTCAACAATTAGCTCCAACAAGTTTTACTGTTTTTTGTTACCTGTAAAGACTCTTCCAGGTAAATATTAATAAGCAGTTACTAAAAGTTTCTTGCTAAAACACAATACTTCTTCTTACAACTGACTTAAAAAATATTTATTTCTGGTTGACTTTTGTATTTCCAATAGCTTTACTAACTCAACAACTGACTTAAATATATTCATCTTTGATTGTCTTCATTTTTTCAATAGCTTTACTACTCTTACAACTGACTCAAACATATAGATCTATGATTGACTTTCATATTTCTAACAGATTTACTTTTAAGAAGCTGCAACCTGGAGCCAGTCCTTCACCTTTGCCATTGTCAAGACCTAATGTTTCTGGGGTTATAACCCCTGCTCCTATCTTTCAGACAAGTTCTATAAATAAAGTTTCCTCTCAAACTCCAGTAATTCCTAAGGTATTTCATTAATATATTCTTTCGTGACCTTCTATTTTTTGTTTAAAACTGTTAATTTGCTAACTTTGTTATCATATAAATTAATAAATAGAGATTTATTTAAAATATCTTTATTTGCGATAGAATGAATTAGTTCAAACTCCAGTTTCATCTTTTGTAAAGAATAGACCAGTCGCTGTGGCAGCCATTAAGCCTCAAAGGTAAGTTTGTTTTCATTTGAATATTTGTTAAATTACTTAAATAAAAGCTGTTTAGCTAGTAAACAGAGCTGCCTGTCAAAGTCTAAAAATGTCTTTAGCTATTATAGTAAAATGTTCAAAGTGTTGTAAATATATTATTACTACTACTAGATTTATAACACCTGTAGAAGATTGTTCATTTTCTTATTTATAATGCATTTAAAAGCTTGTTATTATTAAGTTCTTTTAAAAAATATATTTTACTATTAAGCCATGCTAATATTTTACTAAGCAATTTTTTAAATTTGCTAGGCCAAAAAATAGTACTGAATCATCTCAGAGTAAAATTGTCTCGAAAAAAATATTGGATGACATACCCATAGAGATATTTGATGATGATGATGACTTTGAACCTCCTTTATTTTCACAAAGTAAGCAAACTTTAAGCTCAATAAACATAGTTTTTGTTGAAATTTCATTTATTTAATTTTTAGGTCAGTTTTTTTAGCTGGATGGTTGTATATAGTTTATTAGAATTAATTGGTACAATCTGAAGACTGTACTATTATGTTGAAAGAGAAAACAATAAATAAATAATTTACCATTTTTATGCATTATATGTTATGTTTTTCTTTGTAATGTTTTGGTATACTCATACAATTTTTGTTCTGATGTATCAATTAGAAACTCCAAAATCCTATTCAACTCCTGTGTCAGCTAAATCTCCAAAACAGGTAAACACATTTATTTTCTTTCCCCTAATTTCCTGTTGGTTTTTAATGACTGGCTAAAAATTTCATTCTTCTTTTAAAAAATGCTTTTTATTTATTTATTTTTTATTTGTCTATTAAGTTTTTTACTAGTTTTTTTAAAAATTATTAACTAGAAGTTATTTTCTCCCAATTAGAAATTAGGGGCATTAAATATTGCTGAAGTTATTCCAGCCACACCAGAAAAAAAGGATAGTTTACCATATGTATGTTTTTTATTATTTAATTTGTTTGAATCAGAGTACATTTAAAAACATCTTTAAAAGAGACAGATGTTTCTAATTGAACTTAACTTATGAGATATATTACCCAAACCTTTAAGATTTATACTACAACAGTTGCAATACAATTTAAAATTTTTCAATTAAAATTTAGGCTGAATCTGATGAAGAACTTTGGCCTAAAGCAAAAAGACACCGTCCAAATAAAATAATAGATAGTGATGAAGAAGATGATCCTCCCAGTCAACCAACTTATCAGTTATCACGCCCAGGTGATTTTCCTCATATTATTTTTATTTTTATTTTTTTCCTTTATTGTTTTGGCTATTTTGAGACATTTGGCTTATACTACTTATAGCATCATATTATACATAAAATTGTCACATTTTAATTTTGTGCAGAACAAGTGAATCAGCTTTCTGTAGCAGAATCAGCAAAACCACTTTTAGACATTTGTCAACATCCTTTGCTTAAAAAAATAAACTCTTCCATGGTATGTTATGAAAATATTTGTAATAATTTTTCTTAGAAAAAGTTACAGTAAGCAGGGGAATAAAATTTTGTAACATGAGATTGTTGTATCAATGAATAAGGTAGTATAAGCTGTATAACTTCTGTCAATAGGGTCATTCTGTTTCTACATCGATGTAATTCAATGCTTAGTTTTATTACATTTTATATTTTTCAGCTCACTGAAAATGAAATTTTTCAACTAAGAGACATTCTTTTACAAGTAGTTGACGAAGTCTGTGAGATTGTCTGTCAAATCAAGACGGGTGACCTGATGAAGTTTGTTTCCTCAAATCATGAGAGGCTTCAAAAGCTTCTTTTTGTGCGGTGAGAAAAATATTTAAGTTTTTTTTTTACAGATTTTCCAAGCAAACTTAGTTTGCTGATGTCCTCTTCTGGTCATGTCAAACATTCTTAATTCTCTCTTGCCTGATCTTTTTCATGTAATTTGTTCTTTTACTTGTTGCCTCTACTATTTTATTTTACACCCCTATATATTGATATATATATATTTTCCCTCTAGATTTTTATGGTAATGTTAAGCTTCCCCTTCAAACTTTACTATCTATCTATCAAAATACATATGGTAGTTCATATGTAATAAAACCTATGTGTCATTTATAATTATGGCTAAAAGTTCTATTACTTAGTAATAACCTAGAGCCTTGTAACCTTTTACGTAGATATTTTCATTTAAAAAATTGAATTACACACCTTGGCATACCACAATAAAAAAAAATTACCTCTGAGTTCTTTGATGGTGTTTCAGATTGCAGAAATGTGTAAACTGTCTTTGTGGTAATTTTGTATTTAACCATTATTAAAAAATAACTATTTACTGTGGAAAAATTAGCTTTTCTTCTAAGTAAAGTAAGTAAAAAAATTCAGAACTAACATATTATAGGTCAGATAAAGTGGAGCTCATCTATCTCAATAACCTCAGCATGTGAAGGGATTGTGTGGTCAGCACTAGCCATGTCAACCATACTATACTTAACTAAAGCCAGGTAGTCTCAATGATGTCCTACTGACCTAGGAACCAAACTAGAGACTTGTTGATGTTTGTTCAGCCACTGCATCCCTAGATCTGTATCTAATATACACTTGTATCATGCACCCTACCTTCTGCCTGTTGTTTTTTTTTATTGTCATATTACCCCTCCTTCATCTTTCTATGCAAAATGTTTTCAAGGAAATTTCAACTGCATTAGTTATTTATATTTTTTTTCAATATCTCTCCACTGTTTTGTTAAGTTTTATAATACTATTTTTAAATGATTTTATTCTCCAGAAAGCAGATAAAAGATCTTGGAACTGTTGATGTGGAGAAAGCTCTAAAAGAAGCCAACAAATCCCACCCAAAAGTTTCATCACAAGGCAGCCATTCTGTAACCAGAACAGATCAAAGTATAAAAACTGGCACAGAATTGAGACCCCCCATCACACCTTTCAAGTTTCTGAACACTCGAGTAGAAGTGAAATCAGACAACACAAACAGACAAGGGAAAACTTCCTCCACTCCTAGGGTCCCATGTGGTGATAGCTTTTTTGAAAACCAGTTTGATTTTTCTGCATCTTTCAAAAATGAGTCTTCTAATCTGAGCTTAAATACATCTCAGTCTTCCTGTGGGGTGAAATCTATGCAAGACATGAACCAAAGCATAGATCTCTATGAGCGGGACTATGAAGATGAAATGGAAGCTGCAAACATGATAGATAGGAACTTGTCCCAGAACAAAACTAACAGTAACAATATGATGGAGAGGAACTTGTCTCAGAACAAAACTAACAGTAACAATATGATGGA
Organism: Physella acuta; assembly: GCF_028476545.2. Classification (NCBI taxonomy): domain Eukaryota; kingdom Metazoa; phylum Mollusca; class Gastropoda; family Physidae; genus Physella; species Physella acuta. The sequence goes on from NW_026731972.1 coordinate 771,963, forward strand.
GAGGAACTTGTACCAGAACAAAACTAACAGTAACAATATGATGGAGAGGAACTTGTCTCAGAACAAAACTAACAGTAACAATATGATGGAGAGGAACTTGTCCCAGAACAAAACTAACAGTAACAATATGATGGAGAGGAACTTGTCCCAGAACAAAAGTAACAGTAACAATATGATAGATAGGAACTTGTCCCCGAAAAAAGCACACAACAGTGATAGTAGGCCCTCAGTTGGGCAGAAAGAAAAATCAACTCCGTCAAAAAGCAATATGGTCATTAAAAAGTCAGTAACGGACTGTGTTTCAATTACATCTAATGAGGATTTTAGTGATTACTTAGAGACATCTTTCAAACAAAATGCTGAAGGTTAGTACATGTTTAATGTCAATGTCAAAAATAGCAACATGTTTTTGTTTTCAAATTGTTTTTTTATTGACATCTCATTATTTATTCCCCTAATTCACTAAAACTGATCATGGTCATTGTGAAATTGACAATGATTCTCATTCTTTATATATGGACTATGTCCCTGAGTTCACTTAAACTAATCATATTATGGTGAAATTGACAATGTTTCTCATGTTATGGTGATATTGACAATGTTTCTCATGTTATGGTGATATTGACAATGTTTCTCATGTTATGGTGATATTGACAATGTTTCTCATTCTTTAGATATGGACTATGTCCCTCAATTCACTAAAACTGACCATGATGATGGGGAATCTCCAGAGTTTTCAGGCATGAACTTTGACCACAGTTCCACCTTGTTGAACATGTTTCATCAAGTCTTTGGATTGAAAGAGTTCAGACACAACCAGCTAGCCGCCATTAATGCTGCGCTTTTAGGGCATGATTGCTTTATTCTAATGCCAACAGGTCAGATTCTAGAGCTTCTTACTTTTTTCATATTAGTTTTTTTTTTTTTTTGGTTTGAACAAAAAATTTTTTAGTTTGTCAAACTATTTATTTTGAGAGTTATTGCCCCTTGCTTGTATTGATATGTATCCACCTGTTGTTGTAAATGATTGCAGGAGGAGGAAAAAGTTTGTGCTATCAGCTTCCTGCTCTAGTTACAAATGGTGTGTCTATCATCATCTCTCCATTGAAAGCCCTCATTCAAGACCAGACACAACGACTCTTATCTCTGGATGTAAGTTGATCGTTTCATGTGTCATCTCTATCAGACTAAAATAGCAGAGCTAAAGCTTAGTTATTTATGTTGTTTAATCTGACAGACATATATTTTATAATTTGGTAAATATCAGCTTTATTAAAATATTATGATTAAAAAAAAATTAATCTTAACATATTTGCATATGTATTTATTTAAAAATGTTTTTACTGTAATGTCTTAGATACCAGCAGCATATTTATCTAGTGACGCTGACACCTGCCAAGCTCAGTCTGTTTACAATGGGTTGTTTCAGAGAAGCCCTGCCTACAAGTTACTTTATGTTACTCCTGAAAAGGTAACCGTTTTTTAACAGGAGTCAGTTAGTAAAACTTATTTTATTTTTTATTACATTATTGATACAATATGCTTTTGTTTTTGCATTCTGATGTTTTATCAATGTAGAAACAAAACACTTGCAATCACTACTATGTTTTTCAGGAAGTTTTTATTTTTACTTTAGTAAACAATGAAATTATCAATTGATCCTCAGCTTTCAGCCAGTGAAAAACTTCTAAATTGCCTTGACAATCTGTTCTGTCGCAAACTTCTAACACGTTTTGTCATAGACGAAGCCCACTGTGTTAGTCAGGTTAGTAGAGTCTGACTGGTCAATGTAATGTTTTTAGTGTTAAAATAAAGTTTTAAAAAAGGCGAAACCACTTTTCAAAATAAATATCCTTAGTGAGGATTTGACTGATAAAAATGTACATCTGTAGTGGGGGCATGACTTTCGTCCTGACTACAAAAAACTGAATGTACTGCGCCAGAGATTCCCAGGAGTTCCCATGATGGCACTTACTGCCACAGCTACACCAAGAGTTCGGCAAGACATCATCCATCAACTGGCTATGACCAGTCCCAAGTGGTAAACCTCTTCTATTTCCTCTACCAGTTTTTTAATTAGTGTGTTATTTTATGATATCACTGATGTACAAGTCTCAGCTGTTTTAACATCTTAAAAAAACATTTTGTTTAATAAATATACTAGAGTTTTAAAATACTATTGCTTATTAATTGTATTTAACATTTCTACTCTCAGAAACCTCTTGAGGTTGTTAATGTAATAAATGTGTGTGTAGCTCTTGTCATTACATTACAACAAAATATAGTGTTGATTCAGACCTTTGGTTTTTCCTCTAATTGCTCAGGTTTATGCAGAGTTTTAACAGGCCAAACTTGAAGTATACTTTACAAAATAAAAAGCCATCAAATGCTACAGCTGATGTCATAGAAATAGTCAAATCTAAATTTCCTAAAGATAGTGGCATCATTTATTGTCTTTCAAGGTAGGCCAAACCTTTAGCTCTCACTTTCAACACCCATTACACAAGACAAGTATAAATTATAAAATCATTAAGTGGTGTAGCTACTCTGACGTAACCTAAATGTATCCTGCCAGGAATGAATGTGACAACGTGGCAAGTGAGCTGAGGAAAGCTGGCCTGCAAGCCGCTGCCTACCATGCTGGTCTAGATGACAATGTCAGGGCCATGGTCCAGGAGAAATGGTTGAATGATGACAACTGCAAGGTACTCAGACAACATCATCCTTCTTTGTTGCTTCAGCAAGACCACACACATGTTCATTGTTATTATAATTTCAACAATCATTATATTAATTTTTATTATGAATTCTACAATCATTTTATTAATTATTATTATTAATTCTACAGTATTTTTATTCATTGTTGTGATAATTTCTACAGTGATTTTATTCATTTTTTATAATAAATTCTTCAGTCATTTCTACATATCCTCTGCCTCAGATCATCTGTGCAACTATAGCGTTTGGTATGGGTATTGACAAAGCTGATGTGAGATATGTCATCCACTACTCGCTGCCCAAGTCAGTGGAGGGCTACTACCAGGAGGCTGGGAGGGCAGGCAGGGATGGCATACTCTCATACTGTATCCTCTTCTACACCTACCAAGATGTCAAGCGATTACGGAGGATTATAGAAAGTATTTTTTTTATATTTATCTGTGTTTAGAACTTTCTGCCTTTTAAATATTTTTTACTTATAAAACTGTTCAAAACTATTTTAAAAAATAACTAAGTAAACATAATTGTCTTCTCATATTGAATAAAACAAATAGGAAAAACTAGAAATTGTAAATTAAAAAAATATTATTTATATTTCCAGTGGATCAAAGTGCAAACTTTGAATCCAAGAGAGTCCACAATGACAACTTGTTTCGAATGGTGAGCTACTGTGAGAATGTGACAGACTGCAGGAGGTGTCAAATCTTACAGTACTTTGGTGAATGCAGCTTTGATCGCAACATGTGCGCCAGCATCAAAGGAGCTCTTTGTGATAATTGTGATAACAAGGTAATTCAGTGTCAGCATCTTTTCAATTGTACAGGCCAATTTTTTAATAAAAAATTGACTATTATCCAAGTTTAATTAAATTCCCTAATTTAAAAAAATGTAACTCATAGTTTTTTATATTCTTGCCATTGAAGTTGACAAAATTAAAAATATTTGAAATATACTTATTGGTAATATAACTGAATTTGGACCATATTTTTGTTGGCAGGATTCATTTGTTCAGCGTGACGTAACAGCAGATGCCAAAGAAATTGTCAAGTGTGTGAAAGAACTCAACTCAAACGGACGGTCAAACTACACGCTCATCCATTTTGTGGAGATTTTTAAAGGTCATTTGAAACAAAAATTACTTTTTTCTTTTTTTTCTGCACTTATTTCTTTTTATTCAGTCTAATTACTTCTTCACTAATTACTTTTTATAATTATGAAAATAACTTATTATTCTGCACAAATTACTATTTATTATACACTATACTATTCAAGACTGCGCTGTTTAAAAAAAACTTGTACTCTTTACCAAGGCTCCAACAACACAAAAATCCAAAACCTAGGACATGCCAAGCTGGCACTACACGGCAGGGGTAAAGACTGGGCCAGAACTGATGTGGAGAGACTGTGTCGCAAGATGGTCATAGAGGGCATTTTAAAGGAAGACATTCATTACACTGCCCAGGAGCACGCAGTCAGCTACGTCAAACTTGGGCCACGGGCTATTGACTTGATGCAAAATAAATTAAAGGCATGATTACTAAACAATTTTCATATCCCTTAAAAAAACTTTAAGAACATTTTACAGGCTTTATTATCAATAGTTTCATAATGATATTGATTTTAGCAATGTCTGGGTTTCAATAACTTCATAATTAGAATGATTTTAAAAATATGCAAAATTCAGTAACTTCATAATTATACTTAGTTAAACATTTTTTAAGCCTCTTTAGCTTTATAATTATATTGATTTTAAAAAATGTCTAGGCTTAAATTGCTTCATATTGGGAATGATTTTAACAATAGAAGTTTAGAGTATTCTAGTTGTTAATATAAAAAATGGAATTGATTTTTAAAATAATTGTATCTCTTACTAGGTGGAGATAGCCATACAAGGAGGACGGCGTCGTATGGATGTTGCTAAAGTTGGATCTGAACCAAAGAACAGTCGGGAGAAATTAGAAATGGAGTGCCTCACTGAGCTCAGAGCTAAAGCCAAAGAAATAGGCAAGTCACTCTTAATGTTGTACAGGCCCATTGCAGTGTTTATGGAGTGATCACTCTTTAAGTTTTCATACATCTGAGAAACAAAGTATTTCCCCTTTCAAGATCAGTCTTCCTTATTGTAATTGCTACCTGTAGGGTACTTATTTAAGTTCAATGGGCTCACAGGCATCAAAAAGATCATTCCTTGCTATTTAATCCCAGAGCAAGTTCCTAGCTACACCAGCTTTTAATCCCAGAACAAGTTCCATGCTATACCAGGGCATTAGATCTAACTTTTCACCTCTGTCACCTTTCAGCTGCTGAACACAACATAAAGAACTATGCAGTCATCTTCCCAGAGAGCGCTCTCAAGCAACTGGCCCAGCGCACTCCCATCACACGGGAGGAGATGATAGAACAGATTGACCACTTCAACGCCACCATCATAGACAAATACCAGGCTGAAAGACTGCTGGAGATAACTCTCAAATACAGCATTGAACTTTCAGGTAGTTATTACCTTATGGTTTAAGCCAGGATGTGATTGCTTGGTTAGATAGATCAAAGTTTTCATCTTTTTATGGCCATGTTTCAGCACTTATTGAAGATGATAGTGAGGACGACACTAATACAAAAGGAGGTGGTGGGGAGTGGACGTCCAGCTATTTTGAAGAAACTTCGACTTCCAAAAGAGGGAAGGGACAAGGCAGAGGGAAGTTTGGGAAGAAGCAGTTTTGGAAGAAGGGCAAAGGTGGCACAAAAGTATGTCATTTTTATCTCACTGATTAAATTTTAATTTAAGTAAAGATAACTGTTTCATTCTAAATTATGATACAAATTGTTATTTATCTAGAGTGGTAAAGCTAAAAGCAGAAAGTCAACAGTGACTAGTGGGAAGGAAAGCCAAAAGAAAAAAGTTGACCTGTAAGTTTATATGTACTTTATTTTTTACAACTCATAAATTCTCTGTTTAAACTAATACGGTTTTTTATTTTTTAAGTACAAAGGTTTGTTAACATTGTTTTAAAAATTCTGATTTGTATTTGTGAAGCTAGGCTAACTTTATGGTGCATACAATTTTGAGTTTTTTAATGGTTGTAGCTCCAGCATGAAACAGTTTCACTACAACAAGGCAGCAACTGCAGGCAGCAGTTCCTCGGTCCCAAGAAAAGCTCAGCCAGTCACTAAGTCAACCCTTGGCCTGATGCCAGCGCCCAAAGCTAGATCCTTTTTGTCAGGCTCGTTTATGGTTGGATAATTAACCTAATCTCTTTTAATAGTGAAGGAAGAATTACAATAATGTGAAGCTCCCAATTTATAACACACACACATGGGCATTTTTTTCCTTCGGTTGAATTATTTTGCATTTAAATGGGTATTCAATTTGTTATTTTTGTAATTATATATGGATTTTACTGTGAAAAAATAATCTTTTATTGTTGATTGTACAATAAATATTTTAAACTTCGTTGTATTTTAATGCAAAGGTTCCAGCAATTTTAGCTGAAATGAGTTAGACTTGTTATATGCATTTATAATTGTTGATTTTTAAACTTTCAATTTGTTTGTAAAAACAATGCAATAAATTTACTATTAATTATCTCCAAGCTTTGTTCTGTTAATGCATGCTTCAGTTGGGTGAGGTAAAGACAGAGGCTCCTGTCTTGTTGGTCAACTAAATATTACAAGAGTTATCTGCTGGCCTTGATGGTCAACTAAATATTATTAGAGGACTCATCGTTAGTCTGTTTCCCACGCGAATACTTGTAAACTCCATACAGTGTAAATAATTTATAATGCACTCCGTTATTCCCCTACACGTGCCAACACTCTTCTATTGCAATGTATCAGCTCATTTAAAAAAACAAACAATCATTGCTTATCTTTCTCATAGAACCTCTTTTGAGAAAGACGGAAATGGTAGAGCTTGGCAAAGAAAAGGGGATAATGAGTAACAGTAATCCAAATAACTCTATCAAACTTAACCTACATATGGAACAAGGGAGATAATATTTATTAACAGTTGTCTTTCTATGCTGAATTCCATGCAATGAATTTGTTCATTGTTCTTTTATTTATTTTTTTACGATTCGTTGTTATAGTTTAGTTTTGTAAAACTTGTAAACCTGATCATGTAATAATATAAAGTTAGTGTTAAAGTTGTATGATATAAGAATGCGAATAATAATCACAGTTTATTTTATTTGCGCATCACACGGTACCGAAAACAGCGCACTCGATCGGTGTAAAACGTCACCAAAATCTGTGCATCGGACGCACCATTTGTTTTTGTTCAACATGCTCTTCGCAGGGCTGCAGAAACATCTTGCCCTAAAACCACCAACCCAGCTCAAGATCGTAGGGCGAGCGATATGACTTCGCGCGCCCTTTCGTGTTTCATTTTAATTCTTAGAATGGGTTAGCTGTTTCTACTAGCACCCATTCAAGCAGTTTCGAAATCAAGAATTGTTTTCAAATTAGGCACTTGGGTTAAAGATTACCAACAGGCTAAGTACTAACACGGCAATGGAGTATTTCGGATTCGGTCCGGCTAATGCTACAATGGAAGCGAATTTCCCCCACTTTACGGAAGCCGTACTGAAAGATTATACACCGGATGTCCTGGACATCAGCTCGCCTTTACCGGCCTCGTCTGGCAATGCGTACCTGGCCAGTCTCCTTCAAATCTCTAGCTGGCCCCAGTTTCCGAATATGTCCGGAATTAAGATCTTGGACTATGATTTGTCGGCTATGCTGCAGAAGATAGTCGACCTGCTCATGGGTAATACGCAAAAGCCGGTCAACCGCCAGATTTTCGTAGGATTCGTCGCAACTGTGTTGATTTATGGTTTTTGGAGATACCGTCATTCTTGGAGCGGTTACGTTGACTTGGTACTTAACTCTTAAAGCTGTTTGCCGGTTCTTTGAAACTGCGGCACAACAGTACTGTATTGTTGTTTTTTTTAATTTTCTTGCTGTTGTTGTTAAGAATAGGGCCAGTGCTAAGGTCAGGATTTCGGGTCATTGATAGACCGCTAGGATTTGGTTGCCTCGAATCTATAATCAGGCTGGATAAAGCCTATAGGAGGGGTGAGGGTAGCGTAATAACCGGCTAAATTATTGCGTGACGTCATGTATGGACGACCCCCATAGAGATTGTGGTTTGGTTTAGGTTGAAGTGCCTTATTGGGCATAAACATATGTATCTATTGGCTAAAAGACGAATCACATGTCATGCATAATTGCTCATTTTAGTGACCAACTAATTTATTAGTCGCAAACACATACTTTCAGCCAGTGGCTAATGCAGGATTTTTGTTATACGGGTTGTTTCCAAAGTTCAATATATATATATATATATATATATATATATATATATATATATATATATATATATATATATATATATATATATATTAAATTGAAATACTTGCAGTTTTATGACTTTCTAAATTTTGACATTGAAAGCATTGAAAACGACATGAAAGACTTTCAGTTTAGAGTTTCGTCGGACGAGGTGTTAGTTCTAAACCTATTTTTATTCCCAACCTGGTTTCATGGAGTGAGGTGTAGTTCTAAACCTATCTGTAATCCCAACCTAGTTTCGTGGGGTAAGGTGTTGGTTCTAAACCTTTGTATTCCCAACTTGGTTTCATGGGGTGAGGTGTTAGTTCTAAACCTTTGTATTCCCAACCTGGTTTCATGAAGTGAGGTGTAAGTTCTAAACCTATCTGTAATCCCAACCTGGTTTCATGAAGTGAGGTGTAAGTTCTAAACCTATCTGTAATCCCAACCTAGCATAACTAAGATCTGCATCTAGGCTAACACGCAAGTTATGCGACTGATGGAAGTAGAAATTCGAACACATTCAACTGTGCTAATTCAGTAATACGTAGTTGATAAACCGCTCTAGTCTTCTGTAGATCATTGATGATCTATTAAAGCTCATTCTTCAGCTATCTATAATCTATGATACATAATAAGGTCGTAAAATACTGCGTCAAAACGCCTAGATGAAGGGGTTCTTTTATCACTTTAATATATAGGGGTAGACAATTCATTTTCAATTTTTAGAAATAAAAACATGTTGAGTTTTGTTACAATACTAAATCTAGCAATCAAATATTTTAAAATAAATGGTTAATTAAATAAGTTAGTAAATCTCTCCTCTAATATAAAGCTTATTAATGGCCAGTAATATTTGTTTTCTCAAGTAAACTTTAACTAATGTCCAAAGCGCGGATTACTATAAAGTTTTCCCGTTTTTCAGGACAAAAGGCGACCTTTTGATTTAGAACTTCTTGGCCAATCAAAACCGAAGAGAAAAAAAATCCACTTCGAAAAGGAGGATCCGTGTGAAGGATGTTCTTTATATGTGATGCCTATGGTAGGGAAGGCCACAGCGCCATCGCAACATCTGGAAACATCAGTACATAGTATCGGCATGCCCAAGGTGCCTGTTTCCTATGTCAACACTGTAGCCACGGACTCCAAGAGGTCAGAATCGTTTCAGCTCATCTCCATGGAAACTATCGTCAATTCTACCGAAAAGTTTCAAAGGTAATTGAAAAGTTTCAAAGGTATCTGAAAACTTTCAAATGTAACTGAAAAGTTTCAACGGTAATTGAAAAGTTTCAAAGGTAACTGAAAAGTTTCAAAGGTAACTGAAAAGTTTCAAAGGTAACTGAAAAGTTTCAAAGGTAACTGAAAAGTTTCAAAGGTAACTGAAAAGTTTCAAAGGTAACTGAAAAGTTTCAAAGGTAACTGAAAAGTTTCAAAGGTAACTGAAAAGTTTCAAAGGTAACTGAAAAGTTTCAAAGGTAACTGAAAAGTTTCAAAGGTAACTGAAAAGTTTCAAAGGTAACTGAAAAGTTTCAAAGGTAACTGAAAAGTTTCATAGGTAACTGAAAAGTTTCAAAGGTAACTGAAAAGTTTCAAAGGTAACTGTGAATCACGAGGCGGGGGCGGAAGGCTGATGAGGTCCGCATGGGGTGACAACATCCAAGGGGGGTGACATCAAAATCAAAAAGTTTCTCATTTTAATGAGAAAACATTTTTTCTAGTTAATTTACTAGTCTATTAAAGCTTTGTACATCAACAATATATAGCGTGACACTTTACGGGATAAGGGGGTGGGGGAAGGCACCTACTCGCCCTAGGTTTAAATATGTTGTCGTGAACGAAAGGGGTGTCACTCTAGGTAAATGCACCGTGTGTCACCCGACCTAGTGACGCCACTGTAGATGTTTCAAACATAATCAAAATGTTAACGTAACGAATTGACCGCTGTCACACCCTCTTCTGTCCAATAGCTGCATTAAATAGGCTCATACCCTCTTCTGTCAAATAGCTGCATTAAATAGGCTCATACCCTCTTCTGTCAAATAGCTGCATTAAATAGGCTCATACCCTCTTCTGTCAAATAGCGGCATTAAATAGGCTCATACCCTCTTCTGTCAAATAGCTGCATTAAATAGGCTCATACCCTCTTCTGTCAAATAGCTGCATTAAATAGGCTCATACCCTCTTCTGTCAAATAGCCACATTAAATAGGCTCATACCCTCTTCTGTCAAATAGCCACATTAAATAGGCTCATACCCTCTTCTGACAAATAGCCGCATTAAATAGGCTCATACCCTCTTCTGTCAAATAGCCACATTAAATAGGCTCATACCCTCTTCTGTCAAATAGCCACATTAAATAGGCTCATACCCTCTTCTGTCAAATAGCCACATTAACTAGGCTGTCCCACTCTCTTCCCCAGGCAACTGATTGAAGCCCTCTCTAGGCTTGATGACGTCAGAGTACGGCTGAAAGAGCTAGAGAGCGAGAAGGAACTTCTGAGCGCGGAGATCGAGCTGCGCAAGAAAATGATCCAAAAACTGCAGGGCGAGAATACAGAGGAGAGGGATCGTCGACAGCAGATCGAGTTAAGGTTAGAGGTAGGTGATCGAGTTAAGGTTAGAGGTAGGTGATCGAGTTAAGGTTAGAGGTAGGTGGTAGGTGATCGAGTTAAGGTTAGAGGTAGGTGGTAGGTGATCGAGTTAAGGTTAGAGGTAGGTGGTAGGTGATCGAGTTAAGGTTAGAGGTAGGTGGTAGGTGATCGAGTTAAGGTTAGAGGTAGGTGGTAGGTGATCGAGTTAAGGTTAGAGGTAGGTGATCGAGTTAAGGTTAGAATTAGGTGGTAGGTGATCGAGTTAAGGTTAGAGGTAGGTGGTAGGTGATCGAGTTAAGGTTAGAGGTAGGTGGTAGGTGATCGAGTTAAGGTTAGAGGTAGGTGATAGGTGATTGAGTTAAGGTTAAAGGTAGGTGATAGGTGATCGAGTTAAGGTAAGAGGTAGGTGGTTGGTGATCGAGTTAAGGTTAGAGGTAGGTGGTAGGTGATTGAGTTAAGGTTAGAGGTAGGTGGTAGGTGATCGAGTTAAGGTTAGAGGTAGGTGATCGAGTTAAGGTTAGAGGTAAGTGGTAGGTGATCGACTTAAGGTTAGAGGTAGGTGGTAGGTGATCGAGTTAAGGTTAGAGGTAGGTGGTAGGTGATCGAGTTAAGGTTAGAGGTAGGTGGTAGGTGATCGAGTTAAGGTTAGAGGTAGGTGATAGGTGATCGAGTTAAGGTTAGAGGTAGGTGGTAGGTGATCGAGTTAAGGTTAGAGGCAGGTGGTAGGTGATCGAGTTAAGGTTAGAGGTAGGTGGTAGGTGATCGAGTTAAGGTTAGAGGTAGGTGGTAGGTGATCGAGTTAAGGTTAGAGGTAGGTGGTAGGTGATCGAGTTAAGGTAAGAGGTAGGTGGTTGGTGATCGAGTTAAGGTTAGAGGTAGGTGGTAGGTGATAGAGTTAAGGTTAGAGGTAGGTGGTTGGTGATCGAGTTAAGGTTAGAGGTAGGAGATAGGTGATCGAGTTAAGGTTAGAGGTAGGTGGTAGGTGATCGAGTTAGAGGTAGGTGGTAGGTGATCGAGTTAAGGTTAGAGGTAGGTGGTAGGTGATCGAGTTAGAGGTAGGTGGTAGGTGATCGAGTTAAGGTTAGAGGTAGGTGATAGGTGATCGAGTTAAGGTTAGAGGTAGGTGGTAGGTGATCGAGTTAGAGGTAGGTGGTAGGTGATCGAGTTAAGGTTAGAGGTAGGTGGTAGGTGATCGAGTTAAGGTTAGAGGTAGGTGGTAGGTGATCGAGTTAAGGTTAGAGGTAGGTGGATAGTTTTAAAGTCAATGTCAGGGAGGTGTGGCTGATAACAATGTGGCATTAGTTAAGACAGACAATAATCCCAACCTACCTTGTATAATGTAACAAACTCCCGTATTTTGCGCCCCCCCCCCCCCCACACACAGATGCTGGAGATGGAGAACTCCCAACTTAGAAACCTGAGAAAGGAGCTGCTATTGAGGAAAAATCAGGTGGAGCGTCTAGACAAGTGTCTCAAGGAGAAGGAGGAGCAGCAGGAGACTTTGTTTGAGAAGGTTCAACTTTGTTACATTACACCCCAACTTTGTTACATTACACACTAACGGTTAAACTTTGTTATATCACACCCTAACGGTTAAACTTTATTACATTACACCCTAACGGTTAAACTTTGTTACATTACACCCTAACGGTTAAACTTTGTTACATCACACCCTCACGATTAAACTCTGTTATATTACATCCTAACGGTTAAACTCTGTGTTGTTACACCCTATTGGTTAAACTTTGTCACACTAAAGAACGAACAAAAGAACTAACGCAAAGCATCCCTAACAAATCACACCACACCGATACGGCCTGTAAATGTACAAGAAACAAATAGATGGTATTCTAGCAGCTAAACAAACCATTGGGCTAATTGGGAAGGGGCATAGATTTAATATGGTGGGGTTTGGGGTTGGGGATTATGGTTAATGCGACTGTTTTAAAAATACCGTAGTTATACTAGGGTGGACTCCGATGTGTACACTTCTGTTGTCTCAACGTTCTACGCGAAGTTCTACGTGTTTCTCCTAAGTGTCCAGTTGCATGCCTTCAACACAGTTCATACCACATGTTCTCGACATAGTACAGAGCTGTTCTGTACACGTCTTCAATGTCAACTGATACCCCCTTCACTACTCGAGTATCCAATAAAACCTGATTCTCTATGTCAATAACGAATAGGAAAAACACTGTCATTATGTAACAGCGTGCGAACAATTTATTGGTTCGTACACAAAAGTTGTGCAACACATTTCTCTTGTACAAGACTGGCGTGTACCCAATATTTGTACAACACATTTCTCTTGTACAAGATTGGCGTGTACACAATATTTGTACAACAAATTTCTCATGCCACAGAACATCGTCCTACCTAGAGGTATCGCCCAGATCCGTGCCAAAGAGTTTTCTGAGCTACAGTCTCGGATCTACAGCTTGGAGTCTGAGCTCAACAAGACGGAGCTAAACGTCAATAAAAGGTATCTGCTGTTTCTTTAGCCACGTTTTTGGTGCTTCACGGTACTTTAATTTTAGCTTTTTTGGTTTTCACAAAATTTTGTTTCGTGTTTCACGGAACTTTGTTTTTAGCTTTTTTGGTTTTTACAAAATTTTGTTTCGTGTTTCACAGGACTTTGTTTTTTTATAGCTTTTTGGCTTTTACATCTTGTTTAATGCTTCTCACACCTTTATTTGGTCTTTCACATACATTTATTTGGTGTTTACAGAAAGAAAAAATCAAAATAATTAATATCTACAAAATGTTAAACGAAATAAACAAATAAAATATATACAAATACTAAATAGAAAAAAATGCGTATACATTTTGTAAACTTCTTTGTGATAAAGGAAATATGATCCTCCGAATTCTTGCTATATATTCTTAGTAAAATGATTAAACAAGTTAAAATCTGAAAGTACCAAATCTGGAATTACAAAATGCATGACTACTATTAGATGTGTGCCCTGTTTTACCATCCTATGTCACCTTTGTCACCCGAAGATTTCATATTGTAAGGAGACTAGTTAAACCAATACACTCGTTAACTGTGAGGTTAAACAATAGGCTTACAGTATTGCTTATGTTTCATAATAGCTGTAAGGTTACCCATTTTCGTTTGCTACCTATAGCTACTGTTCTCGCTATTGAATCTTTCCTTACTGTTGATTTCCTTGCAGAAATCAGATAATTATAAACGGGAACGCAATGGGTGACACAAAGACAAGCTTGAACGTACATCAGCTTTTCGCATCCAACTCTGGCGAAACTTTAAATAGCGTTGGCATTTTATCACTAGCATCCAACGACTGCAACAGTACCGCCATGACGGAATCTTGCAGCAAAACATTTAAAATGGCCATGTCAAAAATGATGGTAGACGGCAAGATTCAAAACGCGTCCATTGAAAAAATAACCAAAGAGACAATTAATTTAAACGAACCACGGCCAAAACCTCGTCATGAGTTACAGTCTTGCACAGAAAATCAAGAGCATACTTTTGGGTCTCTTTCAGAGCAGACACAGCCCCAAACAAACAACAACAGCAAAGGCGTCATCGCCCAGATCAAGGCACTTATTTCTGGCAACAAAAGCACTGAGTCGGATTACGACATGGGGCCGGCATCAGAAACACAGCCAGCGCTGGAAGGTTTTGTGAACGAGACTAGCATGATTGGTAACTGTTTGTCCCAGGGAGAGGAGAACTTCGACCTATCAGATGACCAGAGCAGCGTGTTCATGTCTGCGTCGGGAGGCTCCGTGTCGTCTGATAGCCCGAACTCCCCAGAGAAGAGCAGCAGCAGAACCACGCACAAGAGGGCGCCATCGGTGAAACGGTTGACTAGGGCGGAGAGGGACAAACTGAGAGAAAGGGATACGAATGTTTCAAAGTGTCAGGACAGTTGCCATCTCATGTGTGATACGAATGTTTCAAAGTGTCTGGACAGTTGCCATCACATGTGTGATACCAATTTTTCAAAGTGTCAGGACAGTTGCCACGATCTGTATGATGCGAATGTTGATGAGAACAGTACCTCAGTGGACGTGAGTTTTCCCAGCGAGTTCCAGAATGTCACGCTGATCTCTGTCTCGCAGCATCAGATGAATGGGTCAGAGAGTGCTAGACTCTCCAGCGATCTCTCGGCTAGGGGGAAGCGAGAGGAGAGGGATTCGGATAGTGAGGATTCGTGGATTGTGATTACACCAACCATAGGATAGATGGTCTCATTACATCGGCAGTAGTATAAATGTGATATTAATTGTTATAAATGCTTAGGTTTCTTTTAACAATCTAAAAATAAAAAAAAATACCAATGATCGTAGATACTAATGTTAAAACATACATATCGATTAAAGTACTAATTAATGTCAATCAACCATTGCTAGAAAATAAAATAAAACATGACAACATAGAACTCCCTCTCGTTGGAGTTTAATGCAATTAATTAATTTATTGAATGAAATGTTTGCATGTAATTATTAAATGCCTCGATTGGCTCAAGATTTTTTTTTATCGTGGCCTGGTCTGCTCTAGTAAATAACAAACTTACAAAACAAATTTGTCTTTGGTTTTTTTACACCAGAAAATGTGTGAGTTTGTCTGTGTTTAATGAATGCGTGGCTGCTGGCTGTAGAAATAACAACAGACGGTGTTTTCTCCCGTCTGCCGCGACACACGATAAGTTCGGCTCAACTAACTGCAACCTTTGAGTTTGCTAGCCAGTTGCTCGGTATAAATGGCAGTTACAAAAATAATAGAGTAACCGAAGTCTTATGTGACCGTAGCCTTAAATATCGCTTCATATATCGGTGCTTTGATTTATTCAGTTTCCAGACAAATGTAAAATATTGAATATATATATAAATATATAAATATATATATATATATATATATATATATATATATATATATATATATATATATATATATATATATATATATATATATATATATATATATATATATATATATATATATATATATATATATATATAGTGAGGGGGCGGGTGCGGACCGCACCGGGTGACACAAAAAATAGCAAAATATATAGAGAAGAATAATAATTTCACTTAAATAAGTGATTAATTCGAGTGTTAAATACTGTTTTAAGAGGTGCAAATCGAAAGGATGAGAAGGGGGGGTGCAAATCGAAAGTTTGAATAGGGGGTGTGTGCAAATCGAAAATTGAAAGTTTGTCCCCGAGAAGGGTCGCTACGCCTCTGGGGGGTGACACCATTAAGTGCCACACCGGGTGACACCCGACTTCGCTACGCCACTGTATATATATATATATATATATATATATATATATATATATATATATATATATATATATATATATATATATATATATATATATATATATATATATGTTCTTTAATGAAACTTGAAATAGCGGTGTGTTGAAAAGTTGATCCTAATCTTAATACACATGAAACTGTGGCTGGATGAATAAACAGTGCAAGTTGAGCTTTTATTTTCGACACAAGACACTGCCACATCACCATGATGTCAGACACAAGACACAAGACACTGCCACGTCACAATGATGTCAGACACAAGACACTGCCACGTCACAATGATGTCAGACACAAGACACTGCCACGTCACAATGATGTCAGACACAAGACACTGCCACGTCACAATGATGTTAGACACAAGACAGTTTCAGTTCACCACGGTGTTCAGACTTTAAAATATAAGACGCAATACACAGTTTAATTTCTTAAGAATTATTTAAGGAAAACTACGCTTGCATATGACAACGGTGTGTATGTGTGTGTGTGTTTGGGGGGGGGGGAGAGAAGGGAGGATCGCCCTAAATTGCGTGACCTCTTTTATCGCCGACCCTATTGAAATATGAAAAAAAGGCTAACTGTGAATTTCCCGTTTGAAATGGAGAGCCCTCCTTTAATCAGATCCTTGTGTGAGCCGGACTTGATAATCATGGGCCCGTGTTTTAAGTGATGGTTTAAAGACAACACGAAGAAAACAATCATTTCCGGTGGTCGGCTGGAGGCGGTTGGAACTGGGCAAACGGATCAACAGACGATCAGCCTTAATCGACATGCCATTAAGTTTGATTTGGCTTTCTTTCACGTATTTATTACTTGATTAATAATTAATTCGAACGGGACTTGAGCACGTGCAAAATTCACGTGACGTCAGAAGACAGCTGCGTTAAAGACGTCTGCTCTGGTTGTGTTGGATTGATTCAAACTTTCTAATTATTGCCGGCTCGCCCGCGGCCATTTCTCCCCCCCCCCCCCCTGCCCGTCCGGTGTCGTGTGGCGTTCTGTGTTACCCCATCGGATTCGTCACTTGAACATTTCCGCTCTTCTTCCGCCTTTTGCCTGCCCGTGTCCCACGGGGGCGCCCGAAATCAAGCAGACACTATTACAGAAGCTCCCCGGTGGGGCGGTAGGGATCATGTCGGGGGCGCTTCACGCAATCGTAAGCGTCAATGTTCGTGCCGTACCAGTTAGCGAAAAGACCGGGCTATTTGTAAGTCAATAAGAAAAACAGAGGGGGAATAATTGGGAAGTCACTGCCTCTCCTATTACCCATATGAGATGTTAGGAGCGGCGCGCCAACGAAAGCCGTGCACCGCGAGCGAGAAAGTAATCAATCGTGAAACAAGCGCGTGTCCCCACAATAATCGCCACTCCCGGAACCCGCTCCCTGGGACCCCGGCTTGCCAGTGGAGGGGCGATACATGATAGGGCCCCATAGACCGACAAACTCCCTCAACGAGACGATGACTAAATTAGCTATTTATTGTCGTTTTCTTTGACAGTTCTCTACGTCCATTTTGATGAGCCATTTTTCTAATGCCACACAGGGGAATGTTCCATCGTTTAGTCCGGCTAAACAAACTGTATCTATCCATCTATCTAAACTATATTTCTATATTTATCTCATGTACAGAGTAGGATTGGACTGTGTACACATGTATGCCAATATGTAGGACAAATACATTCAAATTTCTATTTCCATAAACGGACTGCCATTAATTAAATTGAAATAGAATTTTTTTTTATGGCAATCCTTTTAAGTTGGACTAGTAATATTGTTTAAAAAAAAACCCCACATGATTTAAAAGTTTGTAATATGCAGGAATATAATTATTCTAGTCAATAATATACATATCTATTTTATGAGGTGTAAGATCTAGATATTATAAATATCCTAGTATATATTGTCTAATGCTTAAAGCAAATTCAATATTCTTGAAATTATTGTACATAAATTGGTATATAACAGCATGCAACAGTGCAGATTTAAGAATAAGTTGCAGAATATTTTTTACTTCAATTTAAACTTGAGCATGTGAACCCACCCCAGGCGTCTATGTGTCCCCACCCCAGGCGTATGTGTCCCCCCACCCCAAGCAGTGTACGTGTCCCCCCACCCCAGGCGTCTATGTGTCCCCCCACCCCCAGGCGTCTAAGTGTCCCCTACCCTAGGCGTCTATGTGCCCCCCCCCCACCCCAGGAGTGCACGAGTCGTTACCACACGTGTTTATTTCCCCCTACCCCGAGATTTACAATTGTCCCCCACCCTAGGTTTTCCCCTACCCCAGATCTTCATGTGTTTATTTTCCCTCACCCCAGTTATCTACAACGTATCCATTTCACTTATAATGTATAAAATGATCTAGGTCACAAAACAATGTAAGCCCCTCATGCATACAAAATGAATTAATTTAAACAGCAGTATTCGTATCTAAATGGCATCCCTACTGATAATTAAATCACGCCATTTGTGTTGGTAAAAATGAGCAGCGCTTTTCCAGCTAGGATGGAAACTAAAAATAGGTTCTGATTTTCATGCTCTTGAATGTGGCTCTATGTGAAAAATCGCTGGATGCTGCTTTACGCTAAATCAAACATTATCTCACTTTTCCTTTCAAATAAAAATAAAATAGGTCTACTACACTGGATCAGTTGTGGTTTGATTCAGAAAAAGATAAAAAGAATAAAAATACAACAGCTGTTATTGTAGGCGTTTTTGGGTTGTGGTGGATTAAAAAAAATATTTGGAATTTATAAATGGACTTTTAAGCCAGTAAGTCATAACAGCAACACATAAGAGACCCGCATCAACAAGTTGTATTACTTTTAGTATGTAGCTGAGAAAAATTTGTACGTACCAGTGGAGTCACAATGTATGATGGTGTTCGATGCGTCATGCTACCTTTTAATGCTAGTGACGCAACTAGAGCCGAAGTATTTTAGTATTGTCGAAAAACGTAGGAACGACGTGGCCGGGCGAGAGCACGCATGATTACTGACTCCAAAAGTTCCGAGTTCAGATCCCCAGCAGATAAAGTCAGTTAGTCGAAGACAGCAACCCATCTAGGAGAGAAAACTCCAAAATCAAACAACCGCTGCCTTGTAGTTTGTTCTTTACAAAAGCTATAGAAGAAAATCCAGAGAAAACATCAGGCATTAGTTGGAGTCATCGGGTCGTATGGCGAATAACATGTTGTCACGCTATACTTAATTGTGTTGCAGAATATAACCCTCAAGATTGCAATTAAGAACGAAGAAGGTGAAAAAAGTGAGACCTTGTCGTGTCAAGCTGTACACAAATGCAGATTGTAGAACGTATCTATTGTTTTGTATAAGTATTCTCACCATCATCACAAGAAAGACATGAAAAAAGGGGAGGATAAAAATACAAAGGAATAGAAGGACAAAGTTGGCTAACTAAAACATAAAATAATTACAACCAAGGGAGGTAGCTCATAATTAAGAGAACAAAGGGAGGCAACAAAGCACACAAGGGCGGATAATTAAAGGGAGGCTAGAAAATGTAAACGTGTTACACCCCTTTACACATAGCAAAAAGAACTAAGCTAATTAATTCCCTCTACACATCATATAGACAGGCAGAGCTGATCGTTCAGTGTATAGCATCGTGTACTGGATGTCAGTCTGTAGAGGGTTTGCTTGAGGGTTGTGTCCCCTGGGTAATGTTCTGTCAGGGTTAACGAGTCTCACTCCCCGACCCGCCCCCGTAGTCGAACACTGGACGAGAATACATTGATCGACTCGAGTACCGAATTACAGGGCAACATTGACTCGAGAACCGAAATACAGGGCAACATTGACTTGAGTACAGAATAATATGACAACATATTCGCGAATTGTAGGCAACATTGACTCGAGAACCGAATTACAGGGCAACATTGAATCGAGTCCCGAATAACGGCCAGCTTTTGTAACTTATTTATTGTATTAGATTGTAATTGGCTTGGTCTTTTGGTTCGTTGCTTGCAGAGGCGTAGCGACCCTTCCCGGCGCCCGGGGACATACTTTCAATTTGGCGCCCCCCTCGGGAGCAAATTTTTGATTTGCACCCCCCCCCCTCGAACTTTTCATTTGCACCCCCCTTCAAACTTTCGATTTGCACCCCCCCCCCCCTCGAACTTTTCATTTGCACCCCCCCTTTCCATTTTTCGATTTGCACCTCCCCCCTCGAACTATTCATTTGCACCCCCCCCTCAAACTTTCAATTTGGCGCCCCCCTAAGGTCGGCGCCCGGGGACATATGTCCCCCCCCCCCCCGCCCCCCCCCCCTCGCTACGCCTCTGGTTGCTTGTAACGTTAATTAGTCATCTTAGCGTAGTGTATTGGCGACTAAATTATACATCTAATTAGAAGATTCACAGACTGTGTTTTATTGCGTAGAAACTTTTGCTTTATTTCTTTTGTAGCATAATAGTAGTTTTAGTATTATTTTTGTAACCGAATTATATGTGTTGTGCTTTTTGTGTGACATAATATTAAGTTTGATGTTTTTTTTTTGTTGTTGTATAAATGTAGTTTTTCGGGCTGTTTTTGTAATAGAAAATTATATTTTTTGTAGTATTTTTCTTCGTAAAAATAATGTAGTTTTTGTGTTCTTTTTGTAACTGAATTGTAGCTTTTGTGATATTTTTGTAACTGAATTGTAGTTTTTGTAATATTTTTAAACTGAATTGTAGTTTTTGTAATATTTTAAAAATTGAATTGCAGTATGTGTGATATTTTGTAACATTTTTTGTAACTAAATTGTAGTTGTTGTGATATTTTTGCCTAATGAATAGGAAATTTTGCAGCAGAGCTTTATATAAGGATTTAGTTTCTAGTTAATGAATGGAAATAACAAAAGACCAACATCGCTAAGAGAATGATTACACAATGACGTCACACATGGATTTTCTACAGCCCGGCCAGGGGAGATAATCGAATAGTCACATTTCCCCCGACACCTCCCCAGTGCATGCGAGCGCTGGCCGGCGCTATGCGAGTTGCCTCGATGGTCAATTGGATGGCCAGGGCCAACTAAACGATTCCAATGCTCATGCATGGCCCTTTGCCTTTGGGAAGGGGCCACATTGAATTACCAGTCCTCGACGGTACAATTGAGAAAAGTTGAAGCGAAGCTGAAATGAATTGTTCACACTCGGCAAGGACCGCCATTTGCCATCACACACCAGAAACCAAATCTTGGCCGCGGAGGCGAGGGAAGACGAGGTCGATACTTAAAGAGGTATCGATATTTCAACACAGTAGGAGGTGAGTACGTGGCGCCTACCGGAAATTGACGATAAATAATAAATCGGGAGGGTAACTCCCATCTCTTAACCCTTTCTGTAATCTTAACCCTAACCCTAACTTGTGCAGTATTTATAACTGAACTCAATTGTAACGACTAATTGACCAAAATGGATTTTAAGTATTTGACACGCGTCCTGTTCTGTCTAAAGCGATGAGAACTATTTACAGTGCCGGATGGTATAAATAGCTATCAGTTAATGGACTACATTAATTATTTGATCGAATTAGCTTGCGCATATGGGAACGGCTGCGATGGACATTTATAATTAGTTCGGTATCAATTTCTTTTAGATTTGTATTGATTGAAACCCTCAGAATAAAAAAAAAAGAGATACATTAAATTATCATTCAAACACTGTAATAACGTGGAAAGTGGTTAGTGGTGAAATCAGATTCTGGTGGAAAAGCAAAAGAAAAAAACAGCGGTGGAAGAATTGTTTTAACTCGGCTACTTTGTCCCAGAAATATATAGAAAATTTAAATAGATTGGATGGGGGGGGGGGGGGGTGAAGAAGTCAAGGAAATCAGACCTAACCTGCCCCCCCCCCCCTCCCCCCAGTGTTTCTTCCAGACTTCCCAGTGTTTCTTCCAGACTTTTTTCTCCGGGGGGCACTTGAAATTTTCGGGGGGGGGGGGGGGGGGGGGCGGTAAACTTTCTTTGGGGGGGGGGGGGGGGGGGGCGGACACTGTTGAGATAATGAAAGTCATCAGTCTAAAAGTTCACTATTTCCCGATGTTGTGGATGTGAGTGTTAAATGAATCTATGACGTAGTGTTGTTTGACGTCATACGATTGTGACGTGGTGTTGTAAATGCGATTTTAATACCAGTAGAAAATATTTCTAAGAATATATAGATCTATATAGTTTTTTTCCGGTAGAAAATCGATTGGATTAAACTACTCTCAACCAGCCAAACATTTTTTTTTAAAATATACAAATTATTTGGATCATTAACTTTAAAACCATCCATCATTGTGATGTAAAAAAAGAACTGAAGCACAAAAAGCATTATCTAACCCTCTAAAAATCCACCCCAGTATAGAACTCGTAACACTAAACCTCTGTCCCAATAGTTGAACCCTTTTGATTAGGGTTGATCACGCTAAAACTGTTTGTGCCTTATATTTCATGCGACAAGTCCCCCTAAAAGAAACATCACAAAAGCCTATACATAAATACACCGATAACATCACAAAATGTACCCTCCCCTCTCCAACAAACACAACCTCTGTTTAAACTAATATCTAAACTCTCATCTAAAAGTTTTCACTAACCATTACCACACTTAACCACCGACTCAAAATTTTTAACTAAATCATAACATACTTGAACATCACACTTTCTGCTTTGCTCACCTAACTACAACCCAAACCAATGAGTTCAATTAACATTTAAAACGATTCACTAAATCTTCACACTCTCAACCACCTAAATGCTACAAATTAGCCAAAACATTTCTAATTACAAGGAAACTTTTTAAAAGTGAAAATGTATACTTCAAGCACCCATCTACAATACCCATGACCCTTAGCCCTATTTATATTCTCTCCTACATTTATTTGGACCCTTCCAAGCTCACCCCTCCCCCAAATATCAACCCGACCCATACCATATACCATATACCACTAGCACACCCCAACTATCAACCCCACCCATACATCTACCATATACCAGTAGCACACCCCAACTATCAACCCCACCCATACATCTACCATATACCACCAGCACACCCCAACTATCAACCCCACCCATACATCTACAATATACCACCAGCACACCCCAACTATCAACCCCACCCATACATCTACCATATAACACCAGCACACCCCAGCTATCAACCCCACCCATACATCTACCATATACCACCAGCACACCCCAGCTATCAACCCCACCCATACATCTACCATATACCACCAGCACACCCCAGCTATCAACCCCACCCATACATTTTCCATATACCACCAGCACACCCCAGCTATCAACCCCACCCATACATCTACCATATACCACCAGCACACCCCACTACCAAAATTAAAATTATATTCTTATACATCTGCCTTATCAATATAGACTGACAAACCCAACACCAAAACACCATTTTAACATATACCTCTGCCTTATGCCCCAATCAATATAGACTACCGAACCTACAAGTAAATTACCATGTTGTACTTATATCTATCCATTACCCCAAGCAAATTCTACCAAAATTACCATTACATTATCATTATATAGTTATACATCTGCCCTATAGTAACCCTACCAAATCTACCAGTAAATTACGATTAAATACCCGTACATCTTCCCTACACCCCTAGTACCCCCAACCCCCACCCTACCCCCACCCCCACCCAGAGCCCTTAGTGTAGTATAGATAATCTCTTTTGTTTGTCTCGCTCCCATGAAAATCATAGCCTATTTAAAGAAGACGAACAGTTCTTCGCTAACTCCCGGTCTGTCACGTCCACTTGCCGAGAATCAACAAAGATACACAACAGCGCACAGCGATTAAATTTCCCTTTCTCCGCTTGCTAGCCGGTGACCCCGGGGTCGAACCTTAGGGGACCGGTTATAAACCGGCTCATGTTTATCCTAACCATCTTCATATTCACTTAGCAAGGGCATCCAGCAAAGAACAAAATGGCGTCACCGAAAAATAAAATCATTATTTTACAAGCTAGGATCCCAATGGGGCTATTCTGTTTTCTGGTACTTGACGCTTGGAGAGGGGAGGGGATCGGAGAACTAATGACCGCGTGCATTGTGCCGGCTCTAACAAACACAACGCGTTGTTGACTTCATAATCGTTTTAAGGGCAGTCGATAATAGGAATTGGGCAAGTTTTTAATTAACTAAAATGGCAGAAAGACGGGCTGTTAGGCATTTGTTTAAAATGTGATTCATGCAGTTAAGTTAAATATTTGATTTAACTTTTACATTGCATTTCATCAGGGGCGACTACCCATTTAACATGAACTTGGTTATATTTCCTGGCATGCCACACGATTTTCTATAATTGAGGTATACTTTGTATCTGGTACACTACTTGTATAATACAATGCTCCTCAACTTATTTTTGTATTCTGGGAAAATAAAAATGTATTCTGCTATTTTTCTGTTAACGTACTTAAACATGATATAGATCTATGGTATGCATGTATGTATGTATGTATGTATGTATGTATGTATGTATGTATGTATGTATACGTGTGTGAGTGTGCTTGCGTGCGTGCGTCTGTGTGCGCGCGTTATATACAATATATATATATATATATATATATATATATATATATATATATATATATATATATATATATAAACCTCGCTTGGTTGCTGGGCCTATGGCCGTCTTGCTCGACATATGGCTGTATGCTGGGCATATGGCTGTCTTTCTGGACCTATGGCTGCCTAGCTGGGCTTATGCCTGACATAAGAGCTTTACCACCTACAGTCCAGTCTCTCCACCTACACCTCAGTGAAACCAACGAACCTTTTATTATTGTTGTCTCTTTTTTTTAAGTTCCTCTTTTTAATCGGCGTTAATCAGAGTTGTTCACATTACAAGGATCCTTATTCAACATTGTATATGGGACTATATCGTCTTTTAGTCCTAAATTTTAAGAATGGACGATACACCATATTAAATGTGACCAGTGTTTCTTCCAGACATTTTTCTCCGGAAGGGCACTTGAAATTTTGGGGGGGGGGGGGGGGGGAAGGGGGGTGGACACTGTTTAAACTATATATTTTCTATATAAATACCATTTCGTTCGGGGGGGGGGGGGAAGAAACTCTGAATGTGACAGTCTTTCATCGTAAGCCCCAAATTTTAAGATACACCATATTTAATGTGACTAAAAAGTCTTTCATTGTAAGCCCTAGTTTTGAGTTTGGACCATATTAAATGTGACTATAAAATCCTTCACTGTAAGTCCTAATGTTTTGAGATTGGACCATATTAAATGTGACTATAAAATCCTTCACTGTAAGTTCCAATGTTTTGAGATTGGACCATATTAGTTGTGACTATAAAATCCTTCACTCTAAGCCCTCTAGTTTAAGACAGACCACTTAGGTATCTGTGTTGCGTGTCATTAATCATCACCGATTAGCGGCCCATCTAAGCAGAGGGCCACGAAATAGTTGGCCATTAAGTCATTAGCAACCTACAGAGTTATGGCCAACTTTGTAATGGCCTTAAGGACCATTATTGTTCAGAAACTGATACATGTGTAACGGCTTGGTGTTTTATAAATATAGTGGCTGACTCTGAAAGTAGTTTTAAGTTTCAGGTTTTAAAGCCCTTTGGTTGATGTGGGGTAGTTTCAGAATTTCTTGGTTTAAAGTATTTTGAAACCGTTTCCCTTCTTTACTTTTAGTCCGCGACAACCTTCATTTTATTTCATTCGACTCTCCATATACGTACGCAGACATGTAGTGTTTAGTGAGAAATAATCAGTTTCTGATCTTACAAGCAGAACGTAACGAGACAGAAAGTTGGGCTTTTCAAAGATTTTCTGTTTAAGGGTTCATGACATGGAACTGCAGGGAGAAGTACGATTTTGTTGAAAATTAAGTAAAGTCATTTCTTATCCAGAATATCCAGACTTTTTAATAGGAGGGAGGGGTAGGGGGGATGGGAGTTACATGAAACGATCAGGTGGGGCACTTAAATTTAGGGATGTGGGTGGGTGGGTGCCGGCCACAGAAACTGGTTAAAGTATATTTTCTCTATACTTTTTTTTTCTCAATTTCTTCAAGGAAAGGTGGGGGGGGGGGGGGGGAGGTCGGACGTGCTGGAAGAGGGAGTAAGTGCCTTCCCAAAACGAAGCCAAAAAGAAACTTTGCCTACACCAGGAGTTTTGTCAAACAGTCTAAACTACAGTCGCACATGTGATCTGTGTACTCAGCTGATGTGGGATGTTACCATCTCAAAAGGACGTCCAGAGCGTGGACAATTCATTGAAAGTAAAATGGATAAGTTAGGTTAGGGAAAGAAAAGGCAGTTGGGCATAGTGCTGACCACACTGTCCCTTCATATGCCGAGGTCACACAAACAGGTGAGCTCTACTTCACGTGCATCATGGACCGTCAGGTTTGGAAAGGGATCTTTTAATCTTTATATATTGTGTATTCGAAATTAGTATTTGTTCGCGAAACTCGGCACATCAAAACTAATCCTCCATTATCTACTTTGTTTGGCCATTCTTAATCATAACCTGATCTTAACCTCAGTCTAAGACAAGATTCCCAATAACCACTTTATTCCTACCTGTAGGGACACTTGGCTGAATCATTTGTAATAGAGACATTTGTAATTAGAGACAACATGTAATCTTGATACTTAACTGATTGATTCAGTAATTCAACAATAATTCAATAACCCCCCTCACCCAAAAAAAAACCACCTCTGCTTTACGGAGTTAACTATTTAAACGCTTGATGTTATAAAATGTAAAAATTTTAAAAGATTAAAATAAAGTAGAATTACTTGCATATCTTAATTTTGATGCGTCATTTCAGATGTACAACTGACAATATTCGTGAGCCGTAGATCTATTTATAGCCTACAAGTGGGCCGTATATAATTGTATGTAGCCTAGAGCTATTATGTGGTTAGATCTAGGTTAGATATTGTACTAACATTATAAGTGAGTCACATATGTAACATACAGATAACATTATTAGTTTATCACGTATCTATATGTAGCATACAGATAACATTATTAGTGTACCATGTATCTATATGTAGCATACATATAACATTATTAGTGTGCCACATATTTATATGTATCATACTTATAAACTTATAACTGTACGACGTACCTATATGTAATATACATTTAACATTTTTAGTGTATCACGTATCTATAAGTAGCATACAGATAACAAATCTGGGTGCCGTATGTTGTTTTTGAACATTAAAAAATGTATACAAGCTACCTAAAGTACACAAACTTATACATGTATTACAAACAGTAATCAAAACAAGAATGAAAAAAAAAAAGAATTGCACGTTTATTCCTCTAGTATTCTCTTAACATAAACATTTGCTCCGGAAATACACATGATAGCTAACAATGGGAGCCGTGACGTGTTGACGTCACATGACTTGTTCAACCAATAGTTCCGGCTCACAAGAGTCTTGAAATAGAATGGTTTTTTAAATAATAGTCTCACAAACATTGTAGCATATCGTCTAATAAGAGCATAATATATCTGGCAAATGTTTATCGATGAAGTAGACTGACCGTTTGACCACTGGTCTACAGCCAGATACAAGATTACCAGTTGCCCACACAATACATCAGGGAGAAATAGATCCTTTCGCGAATCCCAATCGTAGGAACCTTTAAGGATCCCTAACTGTTTTAGGTTCTTGTTTAGGATCCCTAATTGCTTTAGGGACTTTATAGGATCCCTAACTGCAGGAGACTCTTCAGGAACCCTTAAAACACTGCCAGCAATGTGCGTGGTTTCTCTGGTAGTCTGTGTACAATTGTTTTAGAAACGATTCTGCAGATTCTAAGTTGATGCACTGGACTGGCGTCACTCACGTGAGTACAGTTGCCTTGCAGAAATGACGCACGTGTATGAGTACGCTATAGGTACAAATAGAAGGTACTGAATGTCTGGGTACGCAATACGTACAAATAGAAGATGTAAAATGTCTGGGTACGTAATGCGTACAAATAGACAAAGTTAACTGTTGAAGCATAGTGTAGCCTTATCAACACACGGGAGCTGAAACGTGGACGATAAACCAGCTTCACTTCATGTTTGTTTGTATGTTTGTATGTTTGTTGTTTGATATGTTTGGGGAGGTGTCCTCGTTAGTCGTTTTTGTGTCTATGTTCGTTCAGCCAAACTATGTTTGTCGTGATATTTGAATATTGTGGTGTCTATGTTCGTTCAATCCGACTATGTTTGTCGTGATATTTGAATATTGTGGAAATTATATTTCGTTATTCCGATAGCTTTATTTGGATATTGTAGAAATTATATTTAATTATTCTGATGTGTATATTTGGTCATTGTGGAAATTATATTTCATTATTCTCATGTGTATATTTGGTCATTGTGGAAATTATATTTCATTATTCTTATGTGTATATGTGGTCATTGTGGAAATTATATTTCTCCGATGTCTATATATGGTAATATGTATGAAAATTGTGCTGTTTGTCTACGTGAAGTTTGTGTTTGATCCCTATGACGTCTTCCCTCGAGCTTTGCTTTATATCTTCTTGCTGACTGACTTGTGCCAACGAATCCATGATTTCTGACCTTCGTCTGACCTTTGACCTGGCGTGTCACGTGTCAGGTCAGTGTGTCGCAGGTTCGGTGCCGCAGCAGACCGGCCGGCTGGAATCTTCTGGACGGAGGCTGAGCAGAAACTTGTGGGCGGCTTGTCTCTCAATTTCTCGTTCTTCTGCAGTCTGTCGTCTGGTAAACAAAAGGTGAAGGTCATCAGACATTGTGCTTTACATAATATAACCTTTACATACCATTATCTTTTACATAACATTACCTTAACTAAAATGCTATTCTAAAGCGTAAAACTGCATGCATTCGTTAAATTAATGCTAACACTTGGCCAATAAAAAGCTTAAATCTAATGTAAATATTTAAACGCTGATAAAAACTGACCACCCCATACATTTACCACTTTCCACCCCATGCATTTACCACTGACCACCCCATACATTTTTACCACCAACCACCCCATACATTTACCACTTTCCACCCCATGCATTTACCACTGAACACCCCATACATTTACCACCAACCACCCCATATATTTTACCACTGAACACCCCATACATTTACCACCAACCACCCCATATATTTTACCACTGAACACCCCATACATTTACCACCAACCACCCCTACATTTACCACCAACCGCCCCATACATTTACCACCAACCGCCCCATACATTTACCTCTGACCACACGACCTACTTAACGTCCTACCTCCACCAACCACACCATACATCTACCACCAACCACACAACCTACATAACGTCCTACCTCCACCAACCACCCCATACATTTACCACTGACCACACGACCTACTTAACTTCCTACCTCCATCAACAACCCCATATATTTACCACTGACCACCCATACATTTACCACTGACCACCCCATACATTTACCACTGACCACCCCATACATTTACCACTGACCACACGACCTACTTAACGTCCTACCTCCACCAACCACCCCATACATTTACCACTGACCACACGACCTACTTAACGTCCTACCTCCACCAACCACCCCATACATTTACCACTGACCACACGACCTACTTAACGTCCTACCTCCATCAACAACCCCATATATTTACCACTGACCACCCCATACATTTACCACTGACCACCCCATACATTTACCACTGACCACCCCATACATTTACCACTGACCACACGACCTACTTAACGTCCTACCTCCACCAACCACCCCATACATTTACCACTGACCACACGACCTACTTAACGTCCTACCTCCATCAATCACCCCATATATTTTACCACTGAACACCCCATACATTTACCACCAACCACCCCATATATTTTACCACTGAACACCCCATACATTTACCACCAACCACCCCTACATTTACCACCAACCGCCCCATACATTTACCACCAACCGCCCCATACATTTACCTCTGACCACACGACCTACTTAACGTCCTACCTCCACCAACCACACCATACATCTACCACCAACCACACAACCTACATAACGTCCTACCTCCACCAACCACCCCATACATTTACCACTGACCACACGACCTACTTAACTTCCTACCTCCATCAACAACCCCATATATTTACCACTGACCACCCCATACATTTACCACTGACCACCCCATACATTTACCACTGACCACCCCATACATTTACCACTGACCACACGACCTACTTAACGTCCTACCTCCACCAACCACCCCATACATTTACCACTGACCACACGACCTACTTAACGTCCTACCTCCACCAACCACCCCATACATTTACCACTGACCACACGACCTACTTAACGTCCTACCTCCATCAACAACCCCATATATTTACCACTGACCACCCCATACATTTACCACTGACCACCCCATACATTTACCACTGACCACCCCATACATTTACCACTGACCACACGACCTACTTAACGTCCTACCTCCACCAACCACCCCATACATTTACCACTGACCACACGACCTACTTAACGTCCTACCTCCATCAACAACCCCATATATTTACCACTGACCACCCCATACATTTACCACTGACCACCCCATACATTTACCACTGACCACCCCATCCATTTACCACTGACCACCCCATACATTTACCACTGACCACACGACCTACTTAACGTCCTACCTCCACCAACCACCCCATAGATTTACCACTGACCACCCCATACATTTACCACTGACCACACGACCTACTTAACGTCCTACCTCCACTTAGTGCGACGATTCTGGAACCATGTTTTCACCTGAGCGTCCGTCATGCTCAAAGTTTTGGCCAGCGCCGAACGTTCAGCAGACGCCAGATACTTCTGTCTGGTGAATCTTTTCTCCAGCTCCAGAACTTGCTGACGTGTGAATGCCGTTCTTGGCTTCTTCCGTTTGGGCGGAGTTCGGTTCTGGTATGGGTGACCGACCCTTCGTACCACTGGGATACATAAAATAAAGTAAATGAAAATATTTTTTAAAAATTATCATAAATGGTTTAAATTAAATGTAAAAAAAAATAATTTAAAAAAATATTTTTTTTTTTTTACAAAAAAACAAACTATTATATTTACTATGTTATAAAGATTATTGTATCAAATATTATGTAATTTTTATAACATTAATTATTAAATAGCATAGTTTTTATTTTTTATTTTTATAGTAACAAACTCCTAATTATTTACAATTTTATTGAAAGAAGTACGATGTATAAAACACTATTGTTATCTGATAGTCAGAGCGATGTGACCGGGCACATCTTTTACCCCTAAGGAGCAACCACGGAAAAGGGGATTCAAGAAAAGAAATTATGGCGAAGACGACACGGATATAAACTTTACTTTTGAATCAAAACCAATTTGAGCGCTAAACTAATGGTCTCTTTTTTAAACTTCTCAACTAGCTTAACCAGACAGAGATATTCACAGATGCGTACGAATCATAGGCTAATCCCAATCAGTATAGTACAGTGTGTGGAGACTTAAAAAACTGACCTCTCTAACAATGACGCTTATGTTAACACTAAGCTACAGATCTAATAATTTAATTGAAACTAGACTACAGATAAAATAATTTAATTACAACTAAACTAATTGTCATCTTAAAGCCACCTAAACATGTTCTACACATCAGTCATACAACATGAGGTTTAGTTACACTGTTAGATTAACACACACAGATTAGGTTAGCATACAGATTTAACTTAAAACCAATCTGTAACATCCACTTTAAGATAAAATAAAAACTGTCCGCTAACCTTAACCTCAACTTAACAGTAAAAAAAAACTAAATTCAGTACACAAACCTAACCCACACTTTATGTTTGTTCATGAACCGTACAAAAACCGTATTACACTCCTGATACTAACGCACGCAATAACTAACGCCACCCTTAAAAATGAACTTACAATAACACTCACACACCTCTAACACTAACCCATCCACACTAACCGACCCATAACACTAACCGACCCATAACACTAACCCAACACCCTAACACTAACCCACCCTAACACTAACCCACCCCTAACACCAACAAACTCCCAACACCAAGCCCCATAGGCGTAGCGACCCCTCCCGGGGATAAACTTTCAATTAGGCGCCCCCCCCCCCCCTCATATATATTTTTTATATTTATAATTCAAAATAGCAGCTAAAATGAGCTTATTTTGGCGCCCCTAGGGTCGGCGCCCGGGGACAAATGTACCCCCACCCCCCCACCCCCGTCGCTATGCCTCTGCCAAGCCCCTAACCCAGAAGTGATCTCACAAACCTCCAAACCGGTCTCTCTGCATCCCCGTCCACGGACACACGAACACATCCGGCCACAGGGGTCGTGACGTCACCATGTCTATACTAGAACAGAGAAAACAACATCGTATAATAAAGGTTGACATACTGTTAGTAGATAAGGTGTTGTCAAACATAACATACAGGCATCAGATTTGTTGTAGTGTACAAGTTTTACTTTTAACCTTGCTAACCACCATATTTCGGTGTGAGTGGGGGTGGATGGAGGGTGTGTGTGGGTAGGAGGGGGCAAGGGGTGGGAGAGAGTTGGGGTGGACTGTTGAGCGAGGGTGTTAAACTAACAACGAATTTTTGACTAAGCAATATGATCCAGAATTACCTCTATATTTTATATATAGACCAGAGAAAATGCGGCACGGATAAACCAGCGAATATAATAGCACCTCTAGACCAGATTTGGATGTTCCGAACTAAGCGACGTCTTTCTGCAAATGTTGACTGACTGGTCTGGTTCTAAGGGCACTGTTAAACAATGCTCAGAAATTATGTGGGCCTATTCTTTTACGAAAATAATAATTTTTTTTCAGGGATATCGTTAATCTATTGTAAAAACATGTTGTAACATTTTGTTTTCTGAACTAGCCTTTCTTGCCAATACATAATTCTAAATTTTAGGTTTAGTCAACGTTTGTTTTCACAACCCAATGACCTAACTTATTTAAATTAATCTTGATACTTGTTTTTTACGTTCTCTAAACATTACTACAAAGAAAAAGGTGTAGGAATATTATTTGTTTCCGAAAATGTACTTGATTTGGTTAAACGCTCACAAAATGTACTTGATTGGGTTAAATTTTCACAAAATGTACCTGATTGGGTTAAACCAGTGGTTCCCAAACTTTTTCGAGTGGCGACCCCCTTTTACAAAAAGTAAGTGACCCGCGACCCCCATAGAATTAAAAAGCCGATATTAGTATGGAAATTAATAAGCACTAAAATAAGATTTTCTAGACTTTCAATATGAACTACTCTTGATAACTGCTTTAATACGATGAGTAAAATTTAATGCTATTTACTAAACATTCGCGGTTAAGTTTTTGTAAACGCCAACCTATGTCATTATCAACATTCAATTTATTGTTTAGTTTTGTTTTTAATCGGAGAATAGTGTTGACAATCTATTTTAGATAAGTCAATCAATTTTACGTTTGGGTATGAATGGTGAATGCTACACCAAAATTGTGTCTGCAGTTTTTCATCTTACGCGGAATCATTCTGCAAATCAAAGAATTCATCTTGTAATTCATCGGGAATGCTGGCAACTTCAAGGGAAGAAGAGAATGGGTAATGCGTCAATGCAGATTCTTCTTCTTTCAGCTCAGAGAAATAGCGCCTCAGTTTGTTTTCAAGAGATTCAAGATGCCCAGAAATCGCTTCTTTCTCACAATCAGATTCATCTACCACATTGCAGAGTTTTTCAAATTTTCAATATTTCCAAGATTTATTTTCTTCGCCAATTTTGCAGCTTGGATAAAAATGCCACGAGATTATCATTGAAAGCGATAATATTCATTCATTTTCCGTGAAGCTTCAGGTTAAGCCGATGTTGATGTTCGAATATATCTGCTAGGTATGATTTTCCAATCACTCTATGTCTTTTTAAGTATACCAAAAGGTCTTGTTTCCTTTGGACTTCCAAGAACAATTTGATTTCAGATTTCAATCCAAAAACACGATTCACAACATTTCGTTTGACAGCCAGCGTACTGTAATGTAGAAAAGCAGAACCTCGTGATCTATATTAATGTCGTTGCTCAGTTTATTGAAGGCTCCAGATTTAACATAATTTACGACTTTTACTAGCTAGCGTCTTGATGGCGAGGGCATACTGGTGAATCATGCAGTGTTTAGGGAGCTAAATCTTTTATGTTTTCTGAAAGCACGATTTTGACCTAAACATAGATGGCGCACCATCCGTACAAACCCCCATAGCCGTTTTAACCCATTCTAATTATCCAGTTTTAAAAAACGTATTTATTTTCCCCATGCTATCTTCACAAAACAGCAACTCTTCTTTGCTATTATCTGAATGATTATAGAAAAAGACAAGCAACTGCAAACATTAACTCACGTCTGTTTATTTATCAACTTAAAAAAAAAACTTTAAAAAAAAAACATTAAAAATTTGTTATTTAAAATCTACGGACATGTCTGCTATAAGCCGCTGAATAGTATTATTGGACAGAGATATTTGTTGCATCTTTACTGCCCTGGAATCTCCAAGAATTAATTTCACCATCTTCAACATGCAGCGTTTGATGAGATTTTCTTCTATTGTTGTGTTGTTTTGCTTGGCATTTTCTATCGCGACTACATTTAATGCTTGCACTAATGCTGCGTTTCCTTGGTGAAAACTTCCTGTTCGATCAAGTCTCTGACGTTGGCAACTAGCTTCATGCCGACGAAAGAACTCCATATCTTTTTTTGGTGTGTTCCGAATGACTCGTCTCAAATGACGTTTCAGTTTTGAAGATTTCGTAAATTCTTGACTGAGAATAACTTTGTACAGTACGCATGGCTTCTTCTCTATTCCATTTCCAGTGATGTTACTAAAGCCGAATTTCAGATATTCTTCAAACTATTTATGTTTTGTTTCTCATTGCTAAGGTTTAGTATACCAGTTGGCGACCCCAGATTGGGAACCCGTGGGTTAAACGCTCACAAAATGTACTTGACTGGGTTAAACGCTCACAAAATGCAGTTGATTGGGTTAAAGGCTGACAAGACATTGGGGAAATCACGTGACAGAAAGCTCAACAACCGAAATAGTCACTGACTCTTCTTTAAAGAAAGTTTTGCTGGATAGAAAATTCTATAGAAATAAGGTGCCAATACAACCGGAGTGCCAGGGGAAGGGAAAATATACAAAACATGTCTGCACGAAATGAGAATTTCACTCGCGGTCAATTTTTTAGCTCTCGACGAGGGTTTGAGTCGAACCGACAGTTTTCCCATAGCGAGAAGTAATTTTAAGAAACAAGTCAAGAGACAATGCCCCTGCCTAGTTAGCTACAAGGAATTTATTATAAACAAACCAGGGACAAGGGTGTTAGATGCCCTAGCTGGGCATAAGGGGAGGCACCAGGTCTACCAATTTATTTCTGCTCAGTTTGTGGCAGCAATGACAGTGTCTAGAAAAAAGAATTAACTGGATTTGATAATCCCCCGCTCATTGATCCCAAATGTCTGATAATGAATTTTTATAATCCATTCTGAAATATTTATATACAATTTAAATAAAATCTACACATACTATACTAGGTACAGTCAGCACACGGCATTGTTGATGTGAAATCTACTCATACAATGTTGGCTAAACATAACTAACACACGAGCTGGCCGAAGAAAATTAATTCCCTTGTCCTGTTTGCAAAACTAAAATCACTAACACGTACGTAGATCTATATATTTTATATTTTAAAACAATAGCAATTCGCGCACGTCAAATTTAATATCAATTATAGAAATTAATTTCTAAATTTTAATCTAAAGCTCAAAGTTTTGAAGTAAGCTAAATAACACTGAGATTTTAAAAATCCAACAGAAAAAAAACCACTTAATTTGAATGAGAATATTAATAGCCTACTATTTTAGAATTCAAATTATAAAAAAGTTAGGGCTATATTTTAAAAAAATAAATCAAAGGTGAAATTTCTCTCAGTAACAAAACAAGATATTTAACCTCAACTTTCTTTGACCGATTCAAATAAGCCCAAGATCATTACTTGCCTTAATCCTTCACGAAATTACTTTGAGCGAAGTCAAAGCAGCGAACTTTAAAATATCTCAGTAAACACATAACACACTTTTTACGAACTAACTTTCTTAAGTATGCTTTTACGAACTAACTTTCTTAAGTATGCTTTTGCGAACTAACTTTCTTAAGTACGCTTTTCTGAACTAACTTTCTTAAGTATGCTTTTTTGATCTAACTTTCTTAAGTATGCTTTTCTGATCTAACTTTCTTAAGTATGCTTTTACGAACTAACTTTCTTAAGTATGCTTTTCTGATCTAA
The DNA here is from genome assembly GCF_028476545.2 of Physella acuta. Taxonomy (NCBI): domain Eukaryota; kingdom Metazoa; phylum Mollusca; class Gastropoda; family Physidae; genus Physella; species Physella acuta. The sequence continues at coordinate 808,286 of NW_026731972.1, forward strand.
CTTTCTTAAGTATGCTTTTACGAACTAACTTTCTTAAGTATGCTTTTCTGATCTAACTTTCTTAAGTATGCTTTTACGAATTAACTTTCTTAAGTTAGACAATATAAACCTTGACTGTAGGTTCCACCAACAGCAGTGATAAGGCACTAGATTATTTTAGTATCAGGGCCGACGTCTTTATTTACATGGGAAAAACTTCAGTCACGGATGAGTAGTTCCAACATTTGCATTGAAGTTTAAAAAATTAAATAAAATGAAAGTTAATATTTTAGGAAAGGCGGCTGGCCATTGTGCTGACCTCACTATCCCTTCATATGCTGAGGTCACAGAAACAGGGTAACTCTACTTCACTTGCCCCATGGACCGTAAGATTTGAAAATGGAACTTGTCTATGTGATCAAGTGTCTATGTTGGCTAGTTTATTTAACTAGATGGATGTATGTGTTGACGTAACGTGTGTGTCGACACGACTTTGTGTGTGTATGAGTGTGTTTGTTGATGGACTGTGTGGTATAAAGCTGTGATGCGAGTTTTCTCAGGTATCATTGGTTTGTGTTTGTTGTGGTGTTGTTATTAGAAGAAGTGTGCTGTTGTGATGTTGTCGGAATGAGTGTGTTGTTTAATGTATTGTTGTTGGAATGAGTGTGCTGTTTAATGTGTTGTTGTTGGAATGAGTGTGTTGTTTAATGTGTTGTTCTTGGAATGAGTGTGATATTTGCGTTGTTTTTGTTGGAATGAGTGTGCTGTTTGTGGTGTTGTTGTTGGAATGAGTGTGCTGTTTGCGATGTTGTTTGTTACGCTGTTGTTTGGAAGGAGTGTGCTGTTGTGTTGTTGTCGGAGCAATGTGTTGTTTTTTTGTGTTGTCGAAAGGAGTATGTTGTTGAGGAAATATTTTGTTGTAAAAAGCTTAAATTTAAAAAAAATATTTAAGCTTGAGTTGGTCATCGCACTTACACTGCTGTGCAAATGTAATGTTCCATTCTTCATTCTGCTCTCGTGGCTTGGATTATTTATAATACAGACTGGATTAACCAACCATTATAATATTTTAATGTGGAATTTCTGAAAGGTGTGTGTGTTTGTGTGTGTGGGCCCTACCATTGCTATTGTATTGTTCGACAGTGTGGAGTCGGGGTTTGTTGATGTATCTGTTGTTGTACGGAGTTAACGAGTGTGTCAAGGGAAGCGACTGGTCGAGCGACAGCGTGTGTGTTGTGAGCAGTGTTTCTTCCATATTTTTCCCCGGGGGTTGGCGGGGGACACTTGATTTTTTTTGGGGGGGGGGGGGGGGGTGGAGGACACTGGTAAAAGTATGTTTTCTATATAAATTCCATTTCGTTCGGGGGGGGGGGGGTAGACTTTTCTCGTCGGGGGTAACCCCCCCCCCCCCGAAGAAATGCCTGGAGGAAACTCTGGTTGTGGGTGTAAGAAGGGGAGTGAACGGTGGATGGCAGTCAGTGGTTGTGCTTGTTGATGGGGGAATAAGACAATGGAAATAAGAGATAAGTGATGATGATGCTGTTATTTGAAAGAATTCGTTATTAAAATTTTCTTCCACTCTAACTCCCCGTGTTTAAGTCAAATCTCGTCCAAACTCGCGAACTACGCCCACACAACGAGATGGACACAAGATCATTTGATCACAAATATTTACCGTGATAGGATATACCCTTTGACCCCGCACGTAACATAACTTTTTGATCAACATCTTTTCCCGTTTGTGCACAAGACACGTGAGGCAGATCAAGTAGAGTTTATCTGTTTCACTTACCTCGGTATACATGGGGATAATGTGGCCTGGCAGTAGAGCGCTAAACTGCTAATTCAAATGGTTCGAGTTCGAATCCGCGTTCAAACCAGTAGTTGTTTACGTCTCTCATTAAAGAGATTATCATTAACCCGAACGGAAAGGATTATGGTTTGTGTGTTAGGTCACAAGCAGAGGGTTACGTCACATCCGGGTGTTGATGACCTAAAGGGGTCGACGTGGTCGGACGATAGAGCGCAAGCAACAAGTCTTGAAAACATAGGATGTCACGAGTCCACCCAGCTCAGAAGAGTACCTGGCTCACGTTTGGAAAGGTACTCGAAAACATAGGATGTTCTGAATCCACCCAGCTCAGAAGAGTACCTGGCTCATACCTATATAGCTGAGAACTTGAATGAAGGTATTACAGAAACAGATAAACTATACTTCATCTGCGTTCTTGACTGTTAGGTCCGAAAAATGAATACTTGGATGTAAAAGCTGTTTGTGGGGATTCGAAAGTTCTAATTGAACAGCCGGGCACTCATCAGATGAGCTGTTATATTGTCCATACAACAGGTTAGTTTTGCTATGGTTCACAGGTCCAAATCATTTTATCAAGACAATATCAAAATATAAACAGATTATATGTTCTAACAAGATCAAAATGTAAACAGATGACATGAAACAACTAAATCGAAATGTAAACAAAAGAGAATGACGAAGAGAAGTTGATATTTTAAAAAAAAAGAGAATTTAAACCTCAATGAAAAAGATAAACTTGAAGAAGAGAGGATGACTGACTAAAGCAAGGACTGCCAAAATGATGATGTCTACCATACCAGGACCTCCACATCAAGCTCTGACATAAAATTATCCGCATCATGACCAGGGGCGTGGCAAGCATGTGATGTGGGTTAAGCTTTTGGTGGGGCATCGTTTTTGGTGGGGCGTCGGTTTTGGTGGGGCGTCGGTTTTGGTGGGGCGTCGTTTTTGGTGAGGCGTTAAGTTTTTGGACGGGCGTCGTTTTTGGTGGGGCGTCGTTTTTAATGGGGCGTTGTTTTTGGTGGGGTTTCAAGTTTTTGCTGGGGTGTAAAGTTTTAGCGTGGCTTCAATTTTTGGTGGGGCGTTAAGATTTGTTGTGGCGTCAAGTTTTAGTGGGGCGTCAAGATTTGGTGGGGCGTCAAGATTTGGTAGGGCGTCAAGTTTTGCTAGTCATTACCTGGATTAACTTGACATTACCAAACGTTGATATGTTAAAGTAATCTAATTCTATAGAAAATTATATATATATATATATATATATATATATATATATATATATATATATATATATATAGGTTAGGGTTAGTATCTTATCCATTAGCTATATCCATGCTTTAGCAGGAAAAATTGTTACAGATTCATCAATTTTATAATAAATAGTAATAATTGCGGGCTAAACTTATTCAAACCGCCGTCCGGCATCGTCATAAGCACAATCAATCCCTACAGTTATAACGTTAATAGCATGTCCTTACGTACACATAGGTTTTTTTTTACAAGCTATTTCTTAGGTCACAATGTCGGTTTGTTTGTGTTTTTGTGGCAAATCTTGTAACTCAATTTTGACCCCTTTCTAATGCAGCGATTTTAGATAAACCTTTTAGATAAAATTTTCACCAAAGACTATACATGAAAATCAATTTAAAAAAAATTTAATTAGAGATAATTTAATTTAAAAACTACTAGATCTATATTCAAATTAAAAGGGGAGATAACAAGATTAAATACTAGCTAGCGATCGCATGATGTGAGGGCCGTCGTGGGTGAACTGTCACTTCACGATTGGCTGATTTCAGGCCGTGCGTTGACTATGAACTAAGTAGGTGCAGTCAACTATCTTTTAGATATCACAAAATACTGATCGCAAATATTTTTAGTTGTACTGTCATCTTCATATTTAACGAATGATTAAAAAGTGGAAAATAAAATAAATTTATCCTTTTTTTTATTATAACAAGCGTGTTTTATTTTCTTTTTTTCAGTGAATTTAACACAGAAAATAAGAAAATAAAACAAACCTCATTAATAAAAGCTTTGGTCGCTAAAATATGTAACAGTTCAAATGAGAGACCATAGCTTTTATTAATGAAGTTTGCTTTATTTTCTTATTTTCAGAGCATTTGAAAGCTTGTTTTTATAAAGGTTTTTTATCCCAAACAACTATGTCTGAATTTTTATGATTAAAAAAATAATTTGTAGATGATTATATAGCGGGAATATTCTTTATTTGTGTTGAGAAAACAGAATAACTGTAACGCGTGTGTTTTAGGTCATATGTAAAGTTTGTCAGTTGGTACACAGAGATTGTCTAAAATTCTCAAATTTGTCCGTTGTATCGCAGGTTTTAAAATATGTAAAGCTACGAAAGAAATAAAAGGAACAATTGTATGTGATGGTTCCTTACCTGGGATGTTCCCGGATATCGTTTTGAAGAAACGGAACCTGGTAAGGGTGCTGCAATGTCTGGAATGATTTGGTCAGCTTAATGGGCTCGTTAGCCGGAGAAAACACAAACCTATCTTGTCTGTCATGGACCGTGACGTCACTTCGTACTCTCTCATCCGAATTGCCTGCTGGTAAACATTTCTTGTCTAATATACTCTCGATACTAAACGACAGTTTGAACGATTTTTTCTCCAGATCTTCCTGTTTAAGCTCATAGCTTTGATTTACCTGGCTTAGAGAGTCTGTCTCGACCGTATTTGGACTTTCGTTAGGCCGTTGAGTGACCGTAGGTTGGACGCTGTTGTTGTTATTATCACTGCAGTTTGATAACGGGTGCATTGTGAATCTACCTCAACAAATAATTCATTAAAACAATCCTGGAAATATTTCTTGAATTCTCAAATAAAAATAATTTTTAAAAACATTTTACGTAATAACAGCCGAAATGAGTACCCGATATAAACAGACAAGTTTTCTGTGAAATGACCATGGCACTCAAGAATCTCAAAGCTCTGGTCAGTTGATGAGAACAAGTCAGAGACAATCACAACCTCACGTGCACCAGTGAGCGCTTTAAGTAAACATCCAAACTCAGAGGGGAAAAAAATGAAATGTTCGCACCAAAACTGCGCTTCCAGCCTTTTCAAATCAACCCTGTCTTATGGGGATTCCCCGAAAGCATCAACCAATCAAACGCCTGGATCTGTACAACCGCAATTAGCATTTTGCTCCGAAGAACAATTTCTTCTCTTGATTGGCGCCCGATAATAGCCATTGTTGTAGAACCGCCCATATGGGTTTGTACTGCAATGGCTTGTGACAGGAGAGAGCAGCTGTTTGGTCCCACGTCAAGAGAATCGATACAACTCCGGGAAAGCAAATCACATTACATGCGCTACGCTGGGAAATCATTCAAACACCGCTATTAAAACACTTTCAATTAAAACAGTGCTTCTTTTTATCCCAGAAATTCGCGATTAGCTCGGCCCATTTATCCTGGAGCTCAGATATTATTTGAGTTCATTTTTTTTTCGTGGTCATTTGAGATCATTTGTCGTGGTCATTGGAGGCTATTTACAGCGGTCAACTCAGTTCGTTTATTATGGCCATCGAGTTCGTTTACTGTGGCCATATTGGTGTGGCCAAGTATGCTAGTGTCAGCTCATGTATTGTTGGTGCCGCGTGCAAAGACTTTCTTTTGTTGTACTAGGGAATGTTGGTCTTTTATAAAAAAAATTCTGGGGAATGTTGGTCTTTTATTTTTAAAAATCTGGGGAATTTCGGACTTTTATTAGATTTTCTAGGGAATATTGGTGTTTTTATAATATTTTCTGGGGAATGACGGTCTTATTAAGAATTTCTGGGGAATTGTTGTCTTTTATAAAAATCTCAAGGGAATTTTGTTTTTTTATAAGAATTTCTGGAGAATGTTGGCCTTAATAAGAATTTCTGATAAAGTTGATATTTAATAACAATATGTAGGGAATGTTTAATAAGAATATCTCTAGAAGGTTGGAAAATGTTAAAAGAGATTCTTAGCAATGATCATAAAATATATTGACACCTTTTGCTAAATGCTACTGGTATAGTTTGCTAAATGTATAGTCGGTTAAGAAATGTTGGTATATTTTAAACTATGCTTGAAGAATATCTGGGGAATTTCAGTAAAAGCTGCAAAAATATTTGAAATATTGAGCGTTGATATTCGGTGATGTTGGTCTATGCTTGAAGAATTTCTTGGGAACGTTGGTCTACAAAACTTGCTGGTGAATACTGAACAGCGACTGTAATGCTTCTACAGGGGCTGTAAGACTGGGGCTCAAACCCCGAGTTACCGGCCGTGTTCGTGGTAGTCCTACAAAGATATGAATGGTTCGAGTTACGAGTGCATGACAACACAGGCAAGAATGCTTCGAATTACGAACGCATGACAACCCACATAGCGACTTGGATGCTTTAAGATCGTTAATACGAATGACGAGGATGATGTAAATGACAGGGTATGATACAATTAAAAAAAATGTTATCCTAATCTGATACAGATAGGGCTCGTATGAAGTCCCATAACAGAAGCCGTTTTGTCTGGAGCCAAAATGACGGGGCCATATTTGTCGATAGAATTTTTGACGGTACTCATTTTTGTGATGGGAGCCCTTTTGTCTGGATCCTATTTGACGAGAGCCCATCTGTCAGACACGATAATGACGGGAGCCCTTTTGTAGGGAGCCTAAAGAACGGGAGCCTAAATGACGGGAGCCTAAATGACGGGAGCCTATTCAGAGCCTATATGACGGGGCCCATTTGTCGCTGGCCGTTTGTCACTGCCCCTTTTGACGCCACCAGCCCATACCAACCATGGATAAAGTTAGTGTTGTTCCAGATGGAGCACCAGTCCCTCACTTTTAGAGAAGAAAAAAAAACGAACCAATAGTGACGACTTATGACGTTGCTCATGGTAGCTCTCCAACACCTTGCAGAGACCAAGGATTCATATACCCAAAGAAAAAAAAGCTTGTTTTATTTTATGATTAAATTTTTTTTGGTGATAAATGTCTTATACGTGTTATAATTTTTTTTTACTTTCTCGTATAGGAAGTATAGAGAAAGTATTGTAATTGTGCAAAAAAAAAAATCGAGATTTTTGCATATTACTATATCAACTTTTCAGCGATTTCCGGTAACCGGAAGTGGAGTTTATTCTACTTTCAATTTTCAAAATCCTATAGCTTGAGTACTGTTTCAGATATATTAATGAAATTTCACATGTAAGTATAAGATCTAATTCTCTGCCTTCTGTAAAAGTTTGAATAATTTCCGTTGACAGGAAGTAGCAATTTTCGATTTCTCAAAAAACGCATGTAAATTTATAAAGTACTAATAATATTCCGCAATATTATACACTGATTGGCGTTTACTTGGTGCGCAATCCTTTTTTTCTACGAGATTCTATTATATTTTTAAAAGTTTAGAATATTTAAAAATGGATTTAAAATCTTGTCTATATTCCGAGTTGCCATCCGCCGTTGTGTTATATAAGAATGTTCGAGAAAGTTTAGGGGAGATCACTCCCGGTTTATTAAACCTGTTTTTGTCATTTAAAGAGTGATAACAATAGTTGTCACTGGTTTCCCTGAAGATAACTGTAATTATCACTGGTTTCCGTGAACTAAATTGCCATTGTTAGGTACAGTTTATACAGTAGTTAGTGAATCAGTCAAATTATATACTTTATGTAGTAGTTAATGTATCAGTCGAATTATACAGTATATACGCTGGTTGATGTATTTCTAAAAGATAGATTACAAATATCAGATATTAACATTTGAAAATAAAGTGCATGCGTCGCGTCGTGCCTATTTCGCGTCGTACCTGCGTCGCGTCGTGCCTATTTCGCGTCGTACCTGCGTCGCGTCGTACCTGCGTCGCGTCGTGCCTATTTTGCGTCGTATCTGCGTCGCGTCGTACCTGCGTCGCGTCGTGCCTATTTCGCGTGGTGCTTTCGTCGCGTAGTGCTTTCTCTCTAGTCGAATGTCAAGTTTTTAAAATGTTTCCGTCAATACCTTATAATACACGGCTTAAGTGTCTTTCTACCTTGACATGGTCAGTTCAAAAGATTATTTCAACATTTCTAGATAACTAGAATTTTATTTACAATATATTACTCAGTTCATATGGTTTATTTAGCACATTGTTCGAATTTTAAAATTAATTGAAAGAGTTAGAGCTAATGATGAAGGCAGTTTGTTATTGATAAGGGCTGGTGTTGTAGTGCAGAAAAAACTGCCCCAATTTTATGTGACATCGCATAGCTTAAACAACGTGAGCAGTGCAAAAGCACAAGCAAGTCTATAGGGATGTTAAATGAATTATTGGCGGCTATGTCAGTGTTATCTCAGTGCCATGTCTTGTTGATGTCTGTGAAAATGTCTTGTTGAAGTCAGTGTCATGTTGTTAATGTCATATGAGGTGTCAGTTTTATGTTATCAATACTGTGTTAGTGGTTTTGAGTGTCAATTATGTGGTGTCGTATAATAATTTGTTTTTTAATCTAAGGGACGTAATCCAAGTATTACAAAAATATTTGTTTTTACTTGCTTATTTACCTTTAAAACAGAGATTTTTTTTTATTCAGAATAAATGATCCGCCCCCCCCCCCCAAAAAAAAAACAATCTCTTATTAAAATTTTCAATAGTTCACATAATATAAGTATGCAATTAAATGAATATTTCCAGCTATAATGTAGTTTTGTACAGGAAAGTGTTACAACATATTTAGACAATAAAATGAAAATCAGTTCTTATACACTAAATTAATTTTTTGTTCAAACTGTTTTGTATTTCTTGTAGTGAAAATTGCAGACCCAGCTCAGATGGGACAAGATGAGGAAAAATAATAAATCTGAATACTATATAAAGTCCTTGGGAAAATCCGAAATAATCTTAATTTTTAGTTTCAAAGAATACTTTTGAAATGATGTGACGTCATACCTCTTGAGACCCGTTCCCGGCCTTGTCACACATCGTCACAAAAGTCCCACCCTCCAGCTATATTTCCAGCTATAATGTAGTTTTGTATAGGAAGGTGTTACAACATATTTAGACAATAAAATGAAAATCAGTTCTTATACACTAAATTAATTTTTTGTTCAACCTCTTGAGACCCGTTCCCAGCCTTGTCACACATCGTCACAAAAGTCCCACCCTCCCCCTAAGGTGTGTAACGTCATTTATTGACAACACCTTAAAAATTAAAAAAAAAATCAGAAAAGATAACTAGTATTTGACTAATAAAATAATCAATTGTTTGAGTTATATCCCTTTGCACTGATATCTGTAAAAATGACTGCTGGTAAGTCTCATTAATGATGTCATTGATTCTATTGACCACTAAATATATTTGTCAATAAAAAAATAATAATTTTAGTCACTATATGACTACACACTTCATTTAACGAATCCCCCAGTAAACACAATTTGACATAGTTTTTCGCTTCCACTAAACTACGGGGTCGTCCATAAATGACATCACACTCGTAGGGAGAGCTGGAGTCCGTAATCTGGTGACGGTGTGTGATGAGGGGGAGGAGGGGGGGGGGGGGGGGCTTCGGATGGTGCGACGTCAAACTTTTTCATTATAAAAAAGCTATGTTAGAAAAAAAATTTTAGACGTTATTTTGGGTTTTAGAAAACTGTTTTAATAAATTGTAATAGGAATTGATTAAAATACTCTATATAGACAGAGTTCAGACAAGATTTTGGAAAAAATATCGATGTTTTAAGCTAAATTCAACTGCAATTTTGAGGGGTGGGGTGGAGGGGGGGGGGGGGGTTGTAGGCTGAGTGTGACGTAATTTTAGAGGTGGGGGTCTGGATTTTTGGGACGATGTGTGACGGAGGGGAGGGGGGGGGGGGGGGTAAAAATCGTAAAAAAAGCGTGACGTCATTTATGCATGACTCCCTACCGTGACATTTTGCAGTGAGTGAAACAGGCAACAAACAAAAAACCCTCAGCTATACAAACCGTTATTTTAACAGACAAAATAATAACAGAGAGCTGAATTATTTGGTGGGTGAACTAATAACCAATTATATTTTAAAAATCAAATAAAACTTTATTTTTTTAAAAATGTAACTTCTACACACTTATTATCAACATTTTACTTGTCCTATTCGGCCTCTGGCTATTTTTAATTACAGTACCATGGGTACACTAGTTGATTGGAATTTTAAAATTATATTTTTATTTTCATGCAGTTTTTGGCGTAAGTCGTGAAACTAAAGAGAATTGAGCCTGGTTGTAAAATCTCACATTTTCTATTCTAATCAGGACAGAGAATATACTTTTAAAAAATTAGACGTGCCGTAAAATAGTTATGTTATGTTAAGAATTAAAATGAATTTTTTAAAATGCTAAGAACCATGTTTAACCCAGGATCAATTTTTCTACCAGGATAACTGTGTATTGACTGCGGTGATGTAGGTTTTAGAGTAGATTACGTCCCTTGCCGTGTCTAGTTAAACGAACCGGTGCAAGCGGGTTGTGGTAAAGCTAGATGTAACAGCTGATGGCCGCGCCTAATGATCCGGCTTGTACCGTGATCCTCGTTAGCGCTGGATCGATCTGCTTGGTCTACACTGGTCTACACTGGTCTACACTGGTCTACACTGGTCTATGACGGCTGGTCTACACTGGTCTACACTGGTCTACACTGGTCTACACTGGTCTACACTGGTCTACACTGGTCTACACTGGTCTACACTGGTCTACACTGGTCTACACTGGTCTACACTGGTCTATGACGGCTGGTCTACACTGGTCTACACTGGTCTACACTGGTCTACACTGGTCTACACTGGTCTATGACGGCTGGCTACTGGTCTATGCTGGACTGATGTGGTCTATGACGGTCTACACTAGTCTATGTACTGGTCTATGCTTGTTTGTGCTGGTCTATAAACTGGTCTACGCTGGTTTTTGGTCTATGGTGGTCTATAAACTGGTCTACGCTGGTTGTTGTCTATGGTGGTCTATAAACTGGTCTACGCTGGTTGTTGGTCTATGCTGGTCTATAAACTGGTCTGCGCTGGTTGTTGGTCTATGGTGGTCTATAAACTGGTCTACGCTGGTTGTTGTCTATGGTGGTCTATAAACTGGTCTACGCTGGTTGTTGGTCTATGCTGGTCTATAAACTGGTCTGCGCTGGTTGTTGGTCTATGGTGGTCTATAAACTGGTCTGCACTGGTTGTTGGTCTATGGTGGTCTATAAACTGGTCTACGCTGGTTGTTGGTCTATGGTGGTCTATAAACTGGTCTACGCTGGTCTGTTGGTCTATGGTGGTCTATAAACTGGTCTACGCTGGTCTGTTGGTCTATGGTGGTCTATAAACTGGTCTACGCTGGTTGTTGGTCTATGGTGGTCTATAAACTGGTCTACGCTGGTTGTTGGTCTATGGTGGTCTATAAACTGGTCTACGCTGGTTGTTGTCTATGGTGGTCTATAAACTGGTCTACGCTGGTTTTTGGTCTATGGTGGTCTATAAACTGGTCTACGCTGGTTTTTGGTCTATGGTGGTCTATAAACTGGTCTACGCTGATCTGTTAGCATGTGAGTGTGAAAAATAAAACTAATCTACTGAAGACCAAGTTTTAAAGCTGCATCTTTTAATAGTATCGTGAGGTGGTGGGTGGGGCACACAGCTATAGAGAGCAGTGGTAGAGTCACTTATGGTAGAGTCACTTGTTGTGGCGTCACTTATGGTGGAGTCAGTTGTTGTGGAGTCACGTTTGGTGGAGTCACGTATGGTGGAGTCATGTTTGGTAGAGTTACTTGTTGTGGAGTCACATATGGTGGAGTCTCATATGGGGGAGTCACGTTTGAAGGAGTCACGTATGGTGGAGTACGTATCGTGGAGTTACTAGTTGTGGAGTCACATGTGGTGGCGTCACGTGTGGTGGAGTCAAGTGTAGTACAGCCTTAGGATGGTATAAATAGTATGGTTTGTTTTGACATGTGGTACATGACCTGTTGTTTTATGTGGTAGAGTGACCTGTCGTGACATGTGGTAAAGTGACCTATTGTGCATGTGAGACTATGACCTACAATTCTCTGACCTATGGTGGTACAGTCATTAGCAGTAAGTAATCTGGGCTGTTGTGCAATCGTTTGTGTTTATAAAATCTATAACTATTTCTTGAATCCCAAACATTTAACAGCATTTACTCTAAAGCACTTTCCTATACGTACTTTAACGAGATGTTCTATTTTACACCGACCAATTTCATTGAGTAGTCTTACAAACTTATTTAGTCGTACTTTATGTAATCAATTTCCCCACGTCTTTATTCTTCAGCTACCAACATGTGTAAGACTAGCTCAAAAAAGTAGGGAGAAATGTGATAAGGCTAACAAAAAATGGCTCAACATCGCTACCACGAGTTTACGTTTCTGAGAGTTAACCTACCAGTAGCCTGACGAAAAGCATTTTTCCGTCCCTTGTTTCTGTCTATGTAGACACTATATGGGAGTTACCGGCCCTAGGTTGTCTAGATAAACCCAATCGATCACATGACTTTGCCGGCTACAGACAGGAAGGCGAGCAGCTCCTTGCTGCTGTCAGAGATGGTAGCAGACCTCGCGCGAGCGTTGATTAGGGTTAGGATTACATGTCAAATCCTGGTCAAGTGATATACAACAATCTTTGGTAAATGTAGGTTAGGATTAGATTGGGGGAAATTCTAGAGGAGTATTACAGCAGGGTTGGGAGATATTGAAGACGACTTCATTCATTTCCAGATTGTTCATCAGTTGGTGTACTTGAGAAGTCACAGCACATGACAAGATATCAACACCACGCCACATCCTCACCCCAGCCCACCACTACACAACACCACAACACCACAACACAATACAACACCACACAACACCACAACACAACACCACAACACAACACAACACCACAACACCACAACACCACAACACCACAACACAATAACACAACACCACACCACAACACCACAACACCACAACACAACACCACAACACAAAACCACAACACAACACCACAACACAACACAATACAACATACACACCACCACACCACATCCTACCACACCAGACCTCACCCCACCAAAGCCCAACACCACAACAAAACACAACAGTACAACACAAACTAACACAACACCACAACAAAGACCAGGTCCCAGGGTTTATTTACATTTTCATCTCAACTGCCCCAGTCTGTCAACAATCTGCCCTCTACCCAGTCTGTCAACAATCTGCCCTCTACCCAGTCTGTCAACAATCTGCCCTCTACCCAGTCTGTCAACAATCTGCCCTATTCTCAATCTGTCAACAATCTGCCCTATTCTCAATCTGTCAACAATCTGCCCTCTTCTCAATCTGTAAACAATCTGCCCACTACTCAATCTGTAAACAATCTGCCCTCTACCTAGTCTGCCAACATTCTGCCTTCGGCACAGTCTGTAAACAATCTGCCCTCTACCCAGTCTGTCAACAATCTGCCCTCTACCCAGTCTGTCAACAATCTGCCCTATTCTCAATCTGTCAACAATCTGCCCTATTCTCAATCTGTCAACAATCTGCCCTCTTCTCAATCTGTCAACAATCTGCCCTATTCTCAACCTGTCAACAATCTGCCCTCTTCTCAATCTGTCAACAATCTGCCCTCTACTCAATCTGTAAACAATCTCTCCACTACCTAGTCTGTCAACATTCTGCCTTCGGCACAGTCTGTAAACAATCTCCCCTCTACCCAGTCTGTCAACAATCTGCCCTCTACCCAGTCTGTCAACAATCTGCCCTCTTCTCAATCTGTCAACAATCTGCCCTCTTCTCAATCTGTAAACAATCTGCCCTCTACTCAATCTGTAAATAATCTGCCCACTACCTAGTCTGTCAACATTCTGCCTTCGGCACAGTCTGTCAACAATCTGCCCTTTACCCAGTCTGTTAATGATATTAGAGGCGATGATGGGCGATAAAGCAAGGTCATCTCATTGTTTAGAGGGCATCTCTATGTTTCAAGGTCATCTCTGTTTTCAAGGTCTTCTTTATACGGGCAAGATAATCTCCATATTTTCAAGGTCATCTGTATGTTAACAAGGTCATCGCTAAATTGACAAGGTCATCGTTATGTTGAGACTAGAACATGTCTGTGTTGACAAAGCGTAGATGGTCAGCTATACAAACGCCAAACTAAGATTAAACAGCTATAATATTGTGTGAAGAGATAATCTCTATTAAACTCTAATCCACCCCAGGATTGTGTAAGATTAACTCTAATCTACCCCAGGATTGTGTGTAAGATTAACTCTAATCTACCCCAGGATTGTGTGTAAGATTAACTCAATCTACCCCAGGATTGTGTGTAAGATTAACTCTAATCTACCTCAGGATTGTGTGTAAGATTAACTAATAAACCCCCGGATTGTGTGTAAGATTAACTCTAATCTACCCTAGGATTGTGTGTAAGATTAATTCTAGTCTATCCCAGGATTGTGTAAGATTAACTCTAATCTACCCCTGGATTGTGTGTAAGATTAATTCTAGTCTATCCCAGGATTGTTGCGTAAGATTAACCTTAATCTACCCCAGGATTGTGTGTAAGATTAACTCTAATCTACCCCAGGATTGTGTGTAAGATTAACTCTAATCTACCCTAGGATTGTGTGTAAGATTAATTCTAGTCTATCCCAGGATTGTTGCGTAAGATTAACCTTAATCTACCCCAGGATTGTGTGTAAGATTAACTCTAATCTACCCCAGGATTGTGTGTAAGATTAACTCTAATCTACCCCAGGATTGTGTGTAAGATTAACTCTAATCTACCCCTGGATTGTGTGTAAGATTAACTCTAATCTACCCCAGGATTGTGTGTAAGATTAACTCGAATCTACCCTAGGATTGTGTGTAAGATTAACTCTAATCTACCCCAGGATTGTGTGTAAGATTAACTCAATCTACCCCAGGGTTGTGTGTAAGATTAACTAATAAACCCCCGGATTGTGTGTAAGATTAACTCTAATCTACCCCAGGATTGTGTGTAAGATTAACTCTAATCAACCCTAGGATTGTGTGTAAGATTAACTCTAATCAACCCTAGGATTGTGTAAGATTAACTCTAATCAACCCCAGGATTGTGTGTAAGATTAACTCTAATCTACTCCAGGATTGTGTGTAGGATTAACTCTAATCTACCCAAGGATTGAGTGTAAGATTAACTCTAATCTACCCCAGGATTGTGTGTAAGATTAACTCTAATCTACTCCAGGATTGTGTGTAGGATTAACTCTAATCTACACGAGGGTTGTGTGTAAGATTAACCATAATCTACCCCAGATTGTGTATAAGATTAACCATAATCTACCCCAGGGATTGTATGTAAGATTAACTCTAATCTACCCCAGGATTGTGTGTTAGATTAACTCTAATCAACCCTAGGATTGTGTGTCCTCTGATTAAACGCCCTGGGAATAAGAAAACAATGGCGGGGTGGGGAAACAATGGGGGTGAGGAAATAACAGGGTGGGGGTAGGGGCGAACCAACATGTCGGCGTGGGGTGGGGAACAAAGGCACCGACAGGGAAAATAAAAGCTTGAGGGTGGGGGAAATGTGGAAGAGATAGAAGGCTGGTGTTACATAAACATAATTATTTGTTGTTTGTGTGGGGGTGGGGGAGAGGGATGGAAGCACGATAGAATCAAATAGAAGATTGGAGATATGTAAAAAGAACTTGTGTGTGTGTGCGTGTGTGTGTGTGTCTGTGTGTGTGTGTGTGTCTGTGTCTGTGTGCTGGGGGATAGAGATGGATGGACGTAGCAAGACAGGAAGAAATAGAAGTTTGGTGCTATGAAAATGGTTTGTTGTTTGTGAGGGGTGGAGTGGGGTGGGGAGGTTGATGAAATAAAGGGTTGGGGTATGACAAACGGTATGGAGTTTGTGAAAGGGATATGATAAGGAGGGAAGGGGGGGGGCGGACAAAAAGTTTAGAGGGACTGGGGTATGTGGGGAGGGGGGGGAGGTGTGTAATGAGTGCAGGGGAGACTAGGTGAGGTAGGGAATGTGTAAATTGGGTGTTGTTGGTCCGGGGGTGGGGGGCTGGGTTGTGGGTAAGGTAGACGATACTAGGGTGTGGATGCGACAGGTGTGAGTGGTATGTGGGGGCAGGTGACCAAAAGGCTGATCTTTATGTGAGTTTTGTGTTGGATAATTGTGCTGGGTACTTGTGTTGGGTACTTGTGCTGGGTACTTGTGGTGGGTACTTGTACTGGGTACTTGAGTTGGGTACTTGTGCTGGGTACTTGTGCTATGTACTTGTGGTGGGTACTTGTACTGGGTACTTGAGTTGGGTACTTGTGCTGGGTACTTGTGCTGGGTATTTGTAGTATTGTTTTATTGAAATTCATTGGGTCATTGGAAAAAGTGAGTTGTCAATGTCACTATATACGGTGTAACTCAATGGTCTTTTAAGGACCGTCCAATGTTGTAAGTAATGATGAACCAATGTTATTGAGAGATACATACTGAATGTTTGCTCATATCAAAGGAACATACTTATACTATGTGTTTAATGAAGTATGTCTTTAAGGAATGCAAACTGTACATTTGTCGAAGTGTAAGAACAAAGAAGCTAAGGTATATTTACAAAATATTTATTTTACATTTTCTATAGAATGACATAAGTTTATGACTGAATGGAAGAGACAAATACGATTGACTGAATGAAAGTTTAGCAAAAATATTTAGCAACATTTGAATCAGATAATATATGTAATGAGCATGTATATAAGATCTATTATAAGATCTTTAATTATTTTAAAAAGATACACTTTATGTGGTTTGGTGATCAATTGTTTCACATAACGTCATGATTTCAGTACCATGTTAAAGACTTCGTGTGCTTAAGTTGAAGTGATGCTGTCTTTATGTGCTAAATGCATCATGTCCTGGTGATGTTGTCATGTCCTGGTGATGTCATGTCCTGGTGATGTTGTCATGTCCTGGTGATGTTGTCATTATGTCCTGTTGATGTTGTCATGTACTGTTGATGTTGTCATGTCCTGGTGATGTTGTCATTATGTCCTGGTGATGTTGTCATTATGTCCTGGTGATGTTGTCATTATGTCCTGGTGATGTTGTCATTATGTCCTGGTGATGTTGTCATGTCCTGTTGATGTTGTCATTATGTCCTGGTGATGTTGTCATTATGTCCTGGTCCTGGTGATGTTGTCATTATGTCCTGGTGATGTTGTCATGTCCTGGTGATGTTGTCATTATGTCCTGGTGATGTTGTCATCATTTCCTGTTGATGTTGTCATGTCCTGTTGATGTTGTCATTATGTCCTGTTGATGTTGTCATTATGTCATGGTGATATTGTCATGTCCTGGTGATGTTGTTATGTCCTGTTGATGTTGTCATTATGTCATGGTGATGTTGTCATTATATGCTGGTGATGATGTCATGTACTGGTGATGTTGTCATTATTTCCTGTTTATGTTGTCATGTCCTGTTGATGTTGTCATGTCCTGGTGATGTTGTCATTATGTCCTGGTGATGTTGACATTATGTGCTGGTGATGTTGTGTCCTTGTGATGTTGTCATTATGTCCTGGTGATGTTGTCATGTCCTGTTGATGTTGTCATTATGTCCTGGTGATGTTGTCGTATTCTTGTGACGTTTTCGTGTCCTGTTGATGTTTACGTTTTCTACGTTGAGCTAATAAAGTCATCCCGACATTATCATCTGTATGTTGTCATATTGTCATGTTACATTCTTCATGTCAGGTAAAATGTCATGTAGATGAACACTGGTAAAAGTATAAGTTTTCATGTCACTTAGAATGTCATGTTTTCATGTCACTTAGAATGTCATGTTTTCATGTCACTTAGAATGTCATGTTTTCATGTCACTTAGAATGTCATGTTTTCATGTCATGTAAAATATCATTCTTTTAAAGCCCATGAGAAGCAAAGGGCTGCGGCTACACTTCTCCACTGAGTTTTGGGCAGATCTCTTTAGTTCAGCCCACGTCAGCCCAGTAGCCCTTGCTTCTCCTTTGTAACATTAAGTAATACATAAATATGTCAGGCATTAGGCAAAATCATTCATGTGTGATTTTATATTACAACTGTATTGATAATCTTATAACTGATATCGATGTTACAAATGATATTGATGAAGTTACAAATGATGTCACTAGTTTTTACATTTTTATTCCTGCTTTATCCATTGGATGGATGGTTATTATCCACAGTTCTACTTTATCCACTCACAAGCCTTATCCAAATCACAGATGGTGTATATCACAGTTCATCCTGCCCATTTGTATCCATAAGATGGCGGGTATATATCCACAGTTCTTTATCCAAAGGATGGCTGGTGTATATCCACAGTTCTTCAGCTTTATCCATATGATGATGGTCTATATTCTCGTGTTATCCAACCTTGGAAGCCATATCTTATCCAACTATGGCTTTTTCTTTTCATTTTCTGAACTGTGGATCCTTCACTTTATCACATTTTTCTCACATTTTTTACTCTGTTTATCACATTTTCTGATATACTTCACATCTTACATCGTTAACTTCACATTGTTTGATCACATTTTTCTCATATCTCAGCCTTGTAGTGGTGTCTTGAAGCATTGTGGCCAGCATACATTAACCCTTCACTGTCTAATAGAGACACACCATAGCCTTTGATAAACTTCGTCTTTAACCCTTCACTCTCTGACACAAGGTGCCGTAGCCTTCGATACACTTCGTCTTTAACCCTCCACTGTCTAATAAAGACAGAAGGTGCTGTCGCTTTTCATACACTGTTATTAACCCTCCACTGTCTGATTTAAGACGCGTGGTACTGTAGTCTTTCTTACGCTTTTAATTAACCCTCTACTCTCTGATCACGGATGTAGAAATATGAAACAAATATAAACATTCGGTTTTGGCCATTTGTCACAAACAAGTCACAATTTTACGGATGTACATTATGTTTTTAAATATCTAAAGACAATTTTAATCTCAAACAAATCTATTGTTGTATGTACACACAAGTTTGATCTATGGACCAAGATCTACCAACCAGAGGGGTATGTTAATCAAAGAACAAATACAGTGGAGATCTTAAAGCAACATGGTTTAGGTGTCACCTTGGTAAAACCTTACAGGTGAGTATCTGCAAGGTACAACGTCAATGACGTCACACTGTCCTCGAAATGCCCGCGTGTGTACACTGATGTGTACGATGAATTGTACACGAACCTGTACACTCACACAACAACGTACATCACTTTGAAAACCAACATAGCATGTACAGCATCACAGCAATGGCAATATATTCTTTAAATATGTTAACATCATTCACGTTATAAATGTAAGTATGTATATGAATAAATGTATATTACATATATAAGCTATATATAGGCAATATATACAGGCTATGTATATATATATGCTATATGTATACATATATATATATGTAAGTATACATATAAATGCATATATATATATATATATATATATATATATATATATATATATATATATATATATGTATATATAAATTAAATGTGTATATTTGTGTATAAACACAAATATAGACATATATATGGTACATATTATATATGTATTTTACACATATTTAAATATACATACAATTCTATATAATAAGAAATGAATTTTGTTCTCATAAAGCATATTTTCTTTTTTTTTGGTTGCATAAACCAGACACGAAGACAAAAATATGGTACGACAACAGAAAGTACACCCCCCAACAACAGAAAATACACCCCTCGACAACAGAAATACACCTCATGTAAGTGTAACCAACTATCAATTGATCTCTTGCGAAAAAACTTGAACATTTATATGACTGAGTCATCACATCAGTTTTTAGCCAATGAATGGCTAGTTTGTAGGCGAGATTTCTTCTTTTTTATCTTTGAGCTTAGAGGCTATAGGTTTCACGCCGACCTTTGACCCTTCGAGACTATCAGTCTGGTCCAAGGCCGAGTAACAAGGTCAAGGCCAAAATAGTAACCGTCAACAATTTCGTTATAAATTTGCAGGCCCCCTTTCGGTCATGTTGCGGTTTCCTCCGTGGTCGGACCGACTTTTTTCGTCTCGTTTGATGGGTGTTTGTTGTCGAGACAGTTTCCGGTCACGAGGGGGATTGGCGTCACGTGGTTGCTATTGACGCTGTTGTTAGGCGCCGGGTTAGGGTTAGTCCCCCTGTTGTTAGGCAGCACGTTGAGCCGGACCTTCTCCGAGTCCGTGTCGTAATACGCCTTCACGTCTTTCATCAGCACCGTGTTGTCGCTGCCGTTCTTGATCGGCGAGCGGTTGATGATGACGGAGGGCTGTTGGGTCTCGACGTTGGTGTACTGTGTGTAGCTGCTGGCACCGGCGCCGCTGCCGCGCCCGAAAAACAGGCACGGCAGAACTTGCCGGAACTCTTTCTTGAAGTTGTCGTTCATCCAAGCGTAGAGGAAGGGGTTGTAGATGGTTGAGCTCATGGCGATGACGTGAGCGATGAAAAAGACGAGGGTGAAGTACTGCCACTCAAAGACTGTGCTGTCGGCGTCTCGGGTTAGGTGGACCATGTTGAGAGGCATCCAGCACAAGACGAAGATGACCACCTGTAATTAGAGTGGACGTTGGGTAATTACAATCAAGAAAATAGCGTCTAATTACGTTTTATTTATACATCAATGTAAAAAATATACGTAAAGTTACGCTTTGGGAGTTCAATGTCAATAAGGTAATTAAAGTTCATGTTTGCTTGATATCGGAATATAAGGAGAAAGTATGGAAATTTCTAAGCTGAGTTTACTTTTTTCCGAACATGAGTCCATCAGAGATGAATGGACTCTGGGTCTATCTGATTCTTCTTCTTCGTTCTTAAATGTAATGTTGGAAAAGATTTCCGGATCTTGTCCAGATCAGCCACGCCACTAATGCCCCTCCACTTGCTACCTATTTCTGATGTCCAGACATTTGAATATTTAAACTTACTCCATAAAAACAACTAGGGTTAGGGTTGGGGCTAGAGAGGGTTAGGGGTTAAGGTTGGGGTTAAAGGCACCAAAATACAGATCTTTCATGCAAATTATTAATGACACGTCCCAATTTCATCCATTTAAATAAATTCTAAAAGTACAAGTTTCATATCTTATTTTTAAAAAGAAATCTTTTATTGTTGTTGGCGAGTGTTAACGTTTTGGCGGGGTTTATCTGGACAAGATCCGGATTACCTCCTACACAACTAAATATTACGTCTCAACCTGTTAAGCGCCATTAAGCCGTCGACTCCGATTTCTGCCTGCTTTACTTTTTGGATTTTCTTTCATAACCTTTGTCCATATCATACCCCAGCAATAACATGTAGTAAAACCAAATCCAATCCACGTAACCAAAATAAATAAAAATAGTTTCCCAGAAACAAGAACATATCGCTAGATCAGATTTCTCCCATGAAAACAAGGCCACGTGCTCATATAAAATTAGTTTGACACAATCAAGGAAGCCATGATTTTATCAAATGTGTTTCATACACGAACGAGCACTTCCGGTAATTATATTTTCATTTTTACCCGAACAGGAAATAAAACTAAACAAGAATTAGAAATGGAAAGGTCAAGGCTGAGATGAAGATAAACAAAATATTACAGAACATTTGGAAGGAATAGTTTTAATAAGGCTGCAAGGCTGAACGATTCAGATGGTGTGGACAGAGGGAGGTCGATACGTATCAAATAAAGCGTCATGAATTATTGTGTACCACGTCACAATGAAGTGTATAAGATGTCGTCATGTAATGTCAATCACATAGCCTCGAGAAAGGACGTGGTCTATCGATCGACGCTGGTCACCCAGCCTTTAGCCCACACAGCAAGCGTTGACCTGATACAATTCACACATCAAAACCTGACGTCATAAAACTCACACATCAAGCATTGACCTGATACACCTCACGCATCAAGCATTGACCTGATACAACTCACACACCCAGCGTTGACCTGATACAACTCACACATCAAGTGTTGACCTGATACAACTTACACATCCAGCGTTGACCTGATACAACTCACACATCAAGTGTTGACCTGATACAATTCACACATCCAGTGTTGACCTGATACAACTCACACATCAAGTGTTGACCTGATACAACTCACACATCAAGTGTTGACCTGATACAACTAACACACCCAGCGTTGACCTGATACAATTCACACATCCAGTGTTGACCTGATACAACTAACACACCCAGCGTTGACCTGATACAATTCACACATCAAATGACGTCATAAAACTCACACATCAAGTGTTGACCTGATACAACTCACACATCAAGTGTTGACCTGATACAACTCACACATCAAGTGTTGACCTGATACAACTCACATCAAAAGTTGCCCTGATACAACTCTCACATCAAAAGTTGCCCTGATAAAACCAATAAAAAGATACTTGAGACAGTTTTAGCTATCGACCGGTCCCCTCCTTAGCTCTGCTGTCGGTGTTAGAAATGAAGCTTGTCTTGTACTCTGATCCTAATCCTTCCTAACCCTAAACCTCTCAACCGAGAGAGGAAATACGTGTCTGCGCTGACTCCTCATTGGTGCGTCGAGTCAGTCCTACTGACTCAGTCTTGTATCGGTCTTTTACATTATTCATTTTAAAAAAAAACTTTGGTAAAGAAAACTATAGGCTGATGTGGGGATTATAAGTCTCAATGTAGAATTTAAATAATCTGGTGGGCAACAATTAATCTTGTTGGGCAACAATTAATCTCATTGGGCAACAAATAATCTGGTGGGCAATAAATAATCTGGTGGGTAATAAATAACCTGGTTGGGCTACAAATAATCTGGTGGGTAATAAATAATCTGGTTGGGCAAGAAATAATCTGGTTGGGCAAGAAATAATCTGGTTGGGCTACACATAATCTGGTTGGGCTACAAATAATCTTGTTGGGCTAGAAATTAACTGGTGGGCTAGAAATAATCTGGTGGGCAATAAATAATCTGGTTGGGAAACAAATAATCTGGTTGGGCTACAAATAATCTGGTTGGGCTACAAATAATCTGGTTGGGCTACAAATAATCTGGTTGGGCTACAAATAATCTGGTAGGCATTTAATAATCTGGTGGGCAATAAATAATCTGGTTGGGCTACAAATAATCTGGTTGGGCTACAAATAATCTGGTTGGGCTACAAATAATCTGGTTGGGCAACAAATAATCTGGTGGATCAGCAAAAAAAAAACCCAACAAAAAACCGACGGTCTGTAGTGGATGAAAATGTAAACGAATTATTTAGCAAACATCAAGGTCGCACAGAATAAGAACTATTCACGCTACTAGCGCTGCACATTGATATGATATTATGCATGTAGTCAAGGCCCAGACAATGCTATCTGGCGCTTAAAGTCTGACTCAAGAACTGGAAATTCCGGAATAATTCAATAATTCTGGCATCAAAACGTGTAGCACTGGTGAGATGGGAACTTGAATATGTTGTCGGGTGATGCAGATACGACTGGTCAGACACGTGATGACCTTGACATTGCGCTACCACTGACAAACACATAGGTGGACGGGAAAAAGGTGCCACTGGCAGTCACTGGAACCATCAAGCTCAGAGCTAACAGTACACCTAGCTCTGAGCTAACACTACACCAAGGTATCAGCTAATCTTCCACCAATATCTGAGCCAACATTCCACCTAGCTCTGAGCTAACACTACACTAAGCTCTGAGCTAACACTACACTAAGCTCTGAGCTAACCCGCCACCAATACCTTAACCAAAACTCCTGCTTTGAGCTAACCTTCCATTTAGCTCATATCTAAACTTCTACCAATCTCTGTTGTAATCAACATCACTGGGAACTGAACCCACTGCTAAGCTCTGAGCTAACCCTACATCAAGTTCTGAGCTAAACTTCCACCAATCTGATCTAACACTCCACCACGCTCTGAGCAAACTCCACCAACCTCAGCTAAACTTCCACCAATCTCAGAGCTAACACTCGACTGAGCTCTGATCTAACACTCGACTGAGCGCTCAAAACTGCTGATCAAAATGCAGCAATCTGCAGAATTCCATCCCATCTCTCGCTTAAACTTGTAAAGAGGAGTCGAGACGGGGGGAAAAGAAGTGTCAATCAAAGTGTCCCATCTTGTCAATCAGCATCTGACAGCGTGTGGGAGCTAGGATATTAACACGGCTAAAGTCAAACGATGATGCGCAATGTCAAGCCGGCTAGAGTTGATCAGGCATGCAATTATCTTTAGGGCGCCTGGTGTTAGAAGCCTGATGGGCGTTTAAAGGGCGTTATACTGCGGTGTTGATACTAGACTGTATAGCTCGCTAACAACCCCTTCAATAATGTTATATAATTTTTACCGAAACTTTTGTTAAATCGTGTAGATCTAGAAATCGATCCTGGGTTTCTTTTGATATAAACACTAGGCAGCAAGACTTGAACGACTTGTAAGAGTTCTATCTAATTAAAAATTTAAAACTAAAACGCTAATTCCGGCATGAGAAACTATGAACTACCGTTTACGTTTAATAAAATATAGTAATCAATCAATAAATATAATCGATTACACTCAGAAAAACAACTGGAATTGGTAACAAAGCAGCCACGCGGATATCGAAACAACAGATACACAAAATCCTTAAATAATTAACACACAAACGTAAAATACAACACAACAAGCACACAAACACCCAAACACATACAAATAAGCACACAACCATCACAATAACCAACATTATTACCAACACAACAGAAATATAAACAATATAAACATAAACACCAACATAAACAACTATAAAAACAACAATAAATCTACAATACGCCACCACCACAACAAAAACAAAAACCCCAGTAAAACGTCTGAAAGTAATTCATCAACACAAAAAAGACTAACCCTTACACAACCACCATTATTAACAACGAAACAAACAGCAAACACCAACAAATAAAACCACAAACACGAAAACACAACCACAAACAAAAACAACACAGCTACCAACACAATAACACAACCATCAACACTAAATCACAACCACCAACACAAAAACAACACAACCACCAACACAAAAACAACACGACCATCAACACAGAAACACAACCACCAATATACAAAACACAACCACCAACACAAATACACAACCACCAATATACAAAACACAACAACCAACACAAAAACACAACAACCAACACAAAAACACAACAACCAACACTAAAACACAACCACTAACACAAAAACACAACCACCAACATAAAACAACACAACCACCAACACAAAAACACAACACCCAACAGAAAAACTCAACAACCAACACAAATACACAACCATTAACATAAAAACACAACCACCAACTCTAAAACACAACCACCAACATAAAAAAACAACAACCAACACAAATACACAACAACCAACACAAAAACACAACCACCAACTCTAAAACACAACCACCACCATAAAAAACACAACCACCAACTCTAAAACACAACCACCACCATAAAAAACACAACCACCAACATAAAAAACACAACCACCAATACGAGTAGCATCTACACACAAACTCCACCAGCATCCAAAATCGCGCTGTTATGCAGTAACTATGGCAACATAAATCAATAAATAGCAAGGAAGGCCAAACGCAGCCAATCATTTATTAGGTCAGGCTACGGTTCTAAGGCGCAGCTCCTGGTTGTACTTCGCTGTCATTTCGTTCTACGTTGTCAGTGTCACTTCGCTGTCATTTCATTCTACGTTGTCAGTGTCACTTCGCTGTCATTTCATTCTACGTTGTCAGTATGTCATTTCGGCGTCATTTCGTTCTACGTTGTCAGTGTCACTTCGCTGTCGTTTCGTTCTACGTTGTCAATATGTCATTTCACTGTCATTTCGTTCTACGTTGTCAGTGTCATTTCGCTGTCATTTCGTTCTACGTTGTCAGTCTGTCAATTTGTTCAACGTTTGTCAGTATGTCATTTCGCTGTCATTTCGTTCAAAGTTGTCAGTACGTATTTCGCCCCACGTTTATCTGTTTGTTATTTCACTGTTATTAAGGTCGCAGTTTGTCAGTATGTCATTTCGCTCCACGTTTGCCAGTATGTCATTTCGCGTAACGTCTTTCAGCGTGTCATTTCGTTCAATGTTTGTTAATATGTCATTTCGTCAACCATCTGTCAGATGTCATTTCGCTGGACTTTTGTCCGTATATGAGATGGGAAACTGTTAGAACATCATTTCACATTATATTTGTCCATATTCCATTTTGTTGATATTAATCAGCTTGTCATTAAAAGTATTTATCCTTTCCGTGTATTTGTTGAGTATTTTCCTGTATGCCACTCCGTTAAATGTTAGTATGTCATCTGTCTGTCACCTACTTAAGTACTCAAGAACGTCTGCTGTTGTCATTTTGTCAGAAACCTCAACAGGTTTTATTATTCTGATCGTTTAGCTGATAGGTTTATTTTGTCGTTATGCTAATACATCGTGGGAGGGGGTGGGGCCCTTATGTGTTCTGTGTCCTGTTTATTGAGGGACGGTGTTGTTTTGTCGTTATCACATTTGGCTGGAAACTTGGATTCGACGGCGTTCTGACGGAATAATTCATGCCGCCATTAGATTGCTATTTTATGTTGTTTTTTGTTTTGCAATGGAGACGTTATTTTGTTGGAAGTTTTAATGATCATGTGTTAGTTATTTCACATTTTCATAACCTGTCATTTGTGAGATGTTTCATATTGTCATGAGCAGTAAGATGATCGCAGTGAAATGTTCATAAAAAGAACAAATTGAGTGTGTGTAGGATACGTTAATTGTTTTTTGGCGTTGTTTTTGTCGTGACATAACCTATCACAGTTGTGTCAATTTAATATTGTCCTAAAGTTGTCAATTTAATGTTGTATCTTGTCCTAAAGTTGTCGGTTCAGTGTTGTATATTGTCCTAAAGTTGTCAGTGTAATGTTGTATCTTGTCCTAGAGTTTTCAGTTTAATGTTGTATCTTTTCATAAAGTTGTCAGTGTAATGTTGTATCTTGTTCTAATGATGTCATATTAATCATGTATCTTGTCCTAAAGTTGTCAGTTTAATGTTGTATATTGTCTTAAAGTTGTCAGTTTAATGTTGTATATTATCTTAAAGTTGACAGTTTAATGTTGCATATCGTCTTAAAGTTGTCCTTGTCATGTTTCTCTAAAGTTGTTGTCAGTTTGATGTTGTATGTTGTCCTAAGGATGTCCTTTTGATGTTGTCCTAAATTTGTTGTCAGTTGTATCGTGTCTTTAAGTTGTCAGTTTAAAGTTGTATCTTGTCTTAAAGTTGTCAGTTGGATGTTGTATATTGTCCTAAAGTGTTCAGTTTGATGTTGTATCTTGTCCTTAAGTTGTCAGTTTAAAGTTGTATCTTGTCCTAAAGTTGTCAGTTTAATGTTGTATATTGTTCTAAAGTTGTCAGTTTAATGTTGTATATTGTCCTAAAGTTGTCAGTTTAATGTTGTATATTGTCTTAAAGTTGTCAGTTGGATGTTGTATATTGTCCTAAAGTTGTCAGTTGAATGTTGTATCTTGTCCAAAAGTGTTCAGTTTAATGCCGTATCTTGTCCTAAAATTGTCAGTTTAAAGTTGTATCTTGTCCGAAAATGTTCAGTTTGATGATGTATCTTGTCCTGAAGTTGTCAGTTTAATGTTGTATATTGTCTTAAAGTTGTCAATTTTATGTTGTATATTGTCTTAAGGTTGTCCTTGTTATGTTTCTCTAAAGTTGTTGTCAGTTTGATGATGTATGTTGTCCTAAAGATGCCCTTTTGATGTTGTCCTAAATGTGTTATCAGTTTAATGGTGCCCTATAGTTTTCCATTTGTAGTATATCTTATTCTGAAGTTGTCAGTTCTACGTTGTCTTAAAGTTGTCCGTTTGACTGATGTTGTTAACAATTTAATCGATGTAGTGTAACCTTCTTCCACTGTCCTAATACAACATACAGCCTTATAAACTTACACCCATTATATTCTACGCGTGTGTGTTTATTTCTAATCTTTTAAGCCTGTCTGCTCACTTGATGCTAATGCAAACTCTCTCAATCCCAAATGTGTCGACCTTTAGCTGGAGGCGGTTCCTTAGGATAACGCCATTACAAAAAAAAATCTTTTCATTTTTTAGGTCGGTTTGGCGTATGAAACAGTTCCGTATTTTCTGAAGTTATTGAGACGATAAAAGATAGAATTGCTTTTAAAAATGGTGGAACGCAAAAGTTTCAGAACAATCAACAAAACTAATTTGCAGGTTCAACTTAACTTTACAAAGGAAGATTAAATCGTCAGGAGTTTCAATGAAAAAATGGGGTATAACTAGAAATCTTCAATCCATTTGGGTGAAATTTTACTTCCGGTATGTAAGGTCCATTCATTTTTTGTGATATACTTGATTGTGAGAAAAAATTATTAGGTAAAGTAAAATTTCAATTGTGATAATAATTGTAACTATTCACCATAGCAAACCTTTACATACTGACCAACCTTTTACATCTAGGATCTCACCAAAGCAACCCTTTACCCTACGACCGATCCTTAACGTCTGACTACTTACCACGACAACCCATCACGACAAACTACTCACCACGACAAACCTATACATTGTGACCAACCCTTTATGCCTAACTACTCACCATGACAACCCTATACATTGTGACCAACCCTTTATGCCTAACTACTCACCATGACAACCCATTGCGTCTAACTACTCATTATGGCAACCCTATACATTGTAACCAACCCATTACGATAAAGTGCTCATCATGACAACCCTATACATTGTGACCAATCCTTTACCACAAAGTACTCACCATGTCAACCCATTGTGTCTAACTACTCACCATGACAACCCTATACACTGTGACCAACCCATTACAACAAAGTACTCACCATGGCAATCAACATCTTATTGGTCCGTTTCTTCCTCTTGATCTCCATCTCTTCCCTCTCCCTAGTTCTGGCCCCGCTGCCAATCTTGACCTTCGACCTCTTCTTCAGCGCCAGCGACACCATGGTGTAGCAGAAGGAGATGATGCTACAGGGCACGAGGTACTGCAGCACCAGACTGGTCACCGTGAAGAACTGTCGCGCCTGGGGCTTGGGCCACTGCTCAGAGCACGAGTACAGTGTCGTGTCGTTCCCCTTCTCCACCTCGTGGTAGATCCCCAGGGGTAGGGAGATGGAGATCGAGATGATCCAGATGGCGAAGATCATCAGCACACACATGTAGACTTTCATCCGGGGTTTGAAGGGGTACACGATGACAAAGTACCGGTCGACGGCGATGGCGGTGGAGGTTAGGGTGGAGACGTAGACGGAGATGCAGAGTATCATAGGGACGATGTGACACAAGGCTTTTCCGAAGATCCAAGAGTTGAGGAAAAATGAAATGGGGGTGAAGGGAACGGCCAGTAGACACATGAGGATGTCGGAAATGGCCAGGTTTGTTATGAAAATGTTTGTGATCGTCTGCATGGTTTTGTTGCGCATGACGACGAAGGCCACGAGGCAGTTTCCGGTGAGGCCGAGGAGGAAGATGAGGGAGTAGAGGAAGATGAAGAGGCTCATGACCCAGGGGGTGTGCACGACCTGGGACTGCATGGTGGTGGTTTGTGTCACGTGGGTGCTGACGTCAGGAGGGAGGCTGCTTGACTCACTCATGGCGGCTAGGCTCATCCTTGCCTGGAAAACATTGGCATGTGGTTAATATAGGCGCTAGGCTAAAGTTTGAACACATTAGTAATTTGATTTATTGGTGGGTAGGCTCATCCTTGCCTGGAAGACATTAGGCATGTGGTTAATATAGGCGCTAGGCTAAAGTTTGAACACATAGAATTTTTTTTTGCTATTTCTTTAACAGTGATAGGTTTAATAGATACTTGGAACAAATACACGAAATTATACAGATACATTGAACAAATACCAATAATCTACACAGAATCACGGAACAAACAGAGTTTCTTCCAGGCATTTCTTTGGGTGACCCCTCCCCCCCCCCCGAAGAAACTATATAAAAATATATATATAAATAAATACTTTTAACAGTGTCCGCCCCCCCCCCAAATAAATTTCAAATGCACCCCGGAGAAAAAAGTCTAGAAGAAACTCTGGGAACAAATACAAAGAATGTATACAGAAACACGCAACAAATACGCGAAATGTCTATAGAAACATGGAACAAATACACGAAATGTATACAGGAACATGGAACAAATACGCGAAATGTATACAGAAACATGGAACAAATACACGAAATTTATACAGAAACATGGAACAAATACACGAAATGTATACAGGAACATGAAACAAATACACGAAATGTATACAGAAACATGAAACAAATACACGAAATGTATACAGAAACATGGAACAAATACACGAAATGTATACAGAAACATGAAACAAATACACGCAATGTATTCAGAAACATGGAACAAATACACGAAATGTATACAGAAACATGAAACAAATACACGAAATGTATACAGGAACATGGAACAAAACCTGAAACACAGAAAAATAGATAAAAAATAAACGCTAATCGCTTAAAGTTGCAGTGATATGCAATACAGATTATTAGAATCTATTAATAGCTACCAGACACCACCCACACACCAATTATTTATAAAGAGTAGTATCGTCATCGGCCTAGGCTGTTCCATGTTATTAAATGTATTACACCAATCTATAAACGTCTGCCGTCGACATGCGAGATTGCTCGCTCTCTTATACCATGGATGTAGAGTCAGCTACGTTAGAGTGAATAATAGTGTCGTTTAAATTATTTCCCTTTGTTACACAACGATAAGGTTATCTAAATTACTTCCCTTTGTTACACAGCTAAAGGTCATCTAGATTATTTCCCTTAGTTACACACCGATAAGGTCGTCTAAATTACTTTCCTTAGTTGCACAGCTAAAGGTCATCTAGATTATTTCCCTTAGTTACACAACGATAAGGTCGTCTAAATTACTTCACTTAGTTACACAGCTGAAGGTCACCAAGATTACTTCCCTTAGCTACACAGCGATTAAAAAGTAAGAGATGAGGTATGACAGGTACCCATGAGAGCTGAGCGGTCTCAGGAGCGTCATTCAAACGCAAGTCCAAAACGAGATCCGAACTCGAGTTAGCAGCCAAACGCTCTACCATTCGACCATCCCTATAAAACGATGTGGTCTACTAGATTACTTCCCTTAGCTATATAAGGATAAGGGCAACTAGATCACCTCCCCTGGTTACAAAACGCAGACCAAGTTTTGATTTCTCTCCTTACTAACATAACGAGATAGATATCTAGATTACTCCCTTAGTCGTTAGTCATACAATAAGGTCAACTAGATTACTTCCCTTGGTTTCACTGCGAAAAGTCACATCGATTACTTCCCTTATTTACATTAAGATAACGGCATCTAGATTACTTCCCTTAGTCCTACCATTGCTCAAGTCCTAAAATTTACCAAACTTAAAATTTGGCATCGTATTTACGTGAGTTTTTTTCCCCTTAGGTTACCGGCCGATTAATTAAATTAAAATCATGTTTCAGAGTTAATTAGCAAAGTAGGTCATATACTTTTTTAGAGAATTAATTTGTGCGCTCATTAAATTTATAATTGTACTTTGGATTGAAAAGGCATTTTGTATGTGCTTAAACCATAATATAAAAATAGATATAATATTTTTTTTAACCAATAATCTAAAAAGAATCAAAATGGATGTGTTTAAAAATAACCATTAAAATACATAACATTTATTTCTTTTACAAATTATCTTAAAAGCTTACATAACACATTTGTTTAAAAAGAATCAATAAAAGGTTTTTGTTTTAAAAATAATCTTAAAAAATAAAACAAAATGTATATATTTTAAAAATAATCTCACCAAAAAAATCAATGACTTTAAATATACGTTTGAACTGAGAACAAAACGCATGAGTTGAATTAGCCACTAAAGTAAACAGTGTGTGTCGTCTGCTTTCTGGGTCATGTCAGGACTGTTTTTGTTGTGGGCCGGGCAGCTTCTGGCACTGCCCCAGGGCACTGGCCAGTTGATCCCGTGGACAGGCCCTGGTCAATGTCCATGTCGTGCTAATTAGTGTAACAAGCTGGGTCAGTCACATGACCGGTGGGCATGTTGCAAAAGCCTGGGGTGGGGTCAAGGCTGAAAGGTCAAGGTCGACGCTATTGGCTAGGGTGGGCGGGGGAGGGTCAACGACACAAGGGGTGGGGGTCAATGCCATAGGCAGGGTGGGATTTAACAAAATAAGAGGTGTGTGTGTGGGGGGGTCATAATGACACAAGGGGTGGGGGGGTTATAATGACACAAGGGGTGGGGGGGGGGGCTGTCAATGCCATAGGCAGGGTGGGAGTAATCGATTCAGCCATGAGTAGGGGTCACGACACAAAGATCGGGGGTCAATGAAACAAGGGTGGGAGGGGGAGCCTCGAGGCATTTAGCAGTAGGGGTCACCAACACAGGTGGGGATGAGGTCAACTCCATAGGTCGGGATAGGGGTCATCGAAACAGACCGGGGTGTGGGTTACAGCGAGATTGTCAGAGTCGATTTTGTCCTTAAAGCAGGGTCATACATTTCATTAATACAACATATAGAAAACCTTTTATAATAAGAAAGTTTTAAAACTAATAAAAAAGAAACTAAAACTTTCTATAGTAAAAGCTTTGGTCGCTAAAATCTGTCAGGGATTTCATTATCGACCAACGCTTTTACTAAAGAAAGTTATTAATAAGAAAAATATTATTTTCTTATTTCAGTACATTTAAAATGTTTGTCATTACAACACTTTTATTATTTCTTTTTTTCCCCTACTTTTTAGTAATTAGTGATTCGTAAAATTAAAATAGTAAGCCGATATTTGTTTTTAAATACAATTAGTAGGTCACTAATAACTTTCCATTTTGTTCGTTCTTAATACAGCAGAAACCTTGTTTGAAAACGGTGTTAACTGGAATTTACAATTATCTTCCCCTTATAAACGTCCTTTATAGCTGTCATGCGTGAAAACATTCGTGAACAACAGTTCATCAGTCGCCCAGTGGCGTAGCGGCCCTTCCCGGCGCCCGGGGACAAACTTTCAATTTGGCGCCCCCCCCCCCCCACCCCTTAAACTTTTGATTTGCACCCCCCCCCCCCTCACACTATTTATAATGCAAAAATGCAGCTAAAATGACATTTTAATTTGTTTTTACAACCCATTTTGGCGCCCCCTAAGGTCGGCACCGGGGACATATGCACACCCCCCCATCGCTACGCCTCTGCAGTCGCCTGGCTGGCTCAGTTATACCGAGTGCTTTAACCTGTTATGTTCTTTTGTGTTATTGAATACAAGAATATTTAAACACTAATATCTAATTACGTTTAAAATAAGATATTATTGCGTTGTCGTCGGGAATGACTATTTTTTTGGGAAAGTTAAAGCGAAATCCTGAATTTATTTTATTTTTTTTACATTTTATTGAGATTTGACCACAAACCCCTACCCCCCCCCCCCCTCCATTCACATACAAGGCCAAAGCAAAAACTTGCAAAATGCAACCTTACATCTGTTATAAAAGAACAAGTTTATAATTCATCAAATTTGATCGAGACTGATTAATGGTTTGGAACTTTTTAAAATTATTAGTCTGTTTAAATGTATTTTGTGTTAACTGAGGATTCAACGTGTCTATTTAATGTATGCATTAATTTTGTCCTTAATTAAGCATTACAATTCTCACGCTCGCCGTAGCCCTTAATTATGTCCTAAACTAAACATTACGATTCTGTAGATTGTTAATTATGTCCTAAACTGAACATTACGATTCTGTAGAAAGTTAATTTTGTTCTAAGCTGAACATTACGATTCTGTAGATTGTTAATTATGTCCTAAACTGAACATTACGATTCTGTAGAAAGTTAATTTTGTTCTAAGCTGAACATTACGATTCTGTAGATAGTTAATTTTGTTCTAAGCTGAACATTACGATTCTGTAGATAGTTAATTTTGTTCTAAACTGAACATTACGATTCTGTAGATAGTTAATTTTGTTCTAAGCTGAACATTACGATTCTGTAGATAGTTAATTTTGTTCTAAACTGAACATTACGATTCTGTAGATAGTTAATTTTGTTCTAAACTGAACATTACGATTCTGTAGATAGTTAATTTTGTTCTAAGCTGAACATTACGATTCTGTAGATAGTTAATTTTGTTCTAAGCTGAACATTACGATTCTGTAGATAGTTAATTTTGTTCTAAGCTTAACATTACGATTCTGTAGATTGTTAATTATGTCCTAAACTGAACATTACGATTCTGTAGATTGTTAATTATGTCCTAAACTGAACATTACGATTCTGTAGAAAGTTAATTTTGTTCTAAGCTGAACATTACGATTCTGTAGATTGTTAATTTTGTTCTAAGCTGAACATTACGATTCTGTAGATTGTTAATTATGTCCTAAACTGAACATTACGATTCTGTAGAAAGTTAATTTTGTTCTAAGCTGAACATTACGATTCTGTAGATTGTTAATTATGTCCTAAACTGAACATTACGATTCTGTAGAAAGTTAATTTTGTTCTAAGCTGAACATTACGATTCTGTAGATAGTTAATTTTGTTCTAAGCTGAACATTACGATTCTGTAGATAGTTAATTTTGTTCTAAACTGAACATTACGATTCTGTAGATAGTTAATTTTGTTCTAAGCTGAACATTACGATTCTGTAGATAGTTAATTTTGTTCTAAACTGAACATTACGATTCTGTAGATAGTTAATTTTGTTCTAAACTGAACATTACGATTCTGTAGATAGTTAATTTTGTTCTAAGCTGAACATTACGATTCTGTAGATAGTTAATTTTGTTCTAAGCTGAACATTACGATTCTGTAGATAGTTAATTTTGTTCTAAGCTTAACATTACGATTCTGTAGATTGTTAATTATGTCCTAAACTGAACATTACGATTCTGTAGATTGTTAATTTTGTTCTAAACGAAGCACTTGATTTTTCGTCACTGTTGCCATAAGCTTTCTGTTTTTCTTCATCGTGTGAGTAGTGCCCCTTGTGTTGGTGTAATTTAATCTTTCCTCAAAATGCCAGGAACCGTTGCACAGGTACCACACGTTTCGTTACTCGGTCTTAGATGATACGCCCCCCCCCCGTGTATGGTCAACATCCAGGTAAGAAACAATGTTTACACTAAATGTCGTTCTTCTTCTTCTTTACCTTTCTCAACTCTAAGTGGAACATAAGCTATTTACACTA
The DNA here is from genome assembly GCF_028476545.2 of Physella acuta. Taxonomy (NCBI): domain Eukaryota; kingdom Metazoa; phylum Mollusca; class Gastropoda; family Physidae; genus Physella; species Physella acuta. The sequence continues at coordinate 843,377 of NW_026731972.1, forward strand.
TCTCTCCATGAGGTCCTTTGATTTAAAAAAGAAAATATTCTATCCAATGTCCAATTGTTTTACAATTTTTCTACTAGAAATGTGGTTTTTCTTCTGCTTCGCCTTTCTCAACCCTTCCAAGCTATCCTTTGCTATTTTTCATTTATTTTTAACTGTTTATAACAACTGTTTACAATGTATGTGTCAGGTACCTGTATTTTGAAGCCCCCCCCCCCAACCCCCCCCCCTCCGGTATGTCCTATCTGACAATGCTGTGGACCGGAGTGCTCATCCCCTGACCTATCCATCCCCGCCTCCTTATTGGCGTGTTGATATCAAGCAGCCAAATATTTACATTGAATCTGGGTCTTGTTAAGAGCTAGGAAACCATCCAATTATAATTCTTCATTTAGATCAAAGTGGATTCCCACATCAGCCGTATTCCTAAAATTTCGAACAGAAGGGTATCATTTACTGCTGCGTCTTTGAAGTCTGCATTGATTAGGTCCTAATGCATGAAGTAATGGAATAGAGGCAAGGTCTTAGAAGGATGAAGAAATCAGTCAATCAATGGGCAGTTGGGGGGGGGGAGGGTGGTTAAGGAAATCAAATAAGAGGTAGTGGGGGTTGGTTAAAGAAATCAATTAAGGGGTAGTGGGGTGGGGGGGTGGGGAGGTTAAAGATGGGGTGATGGGGGTGGGTGGTTAAAGAAACCAAATGAGGGGTAGTGGGGTGGGGTGGGGTGGTTAAAGAAATCAAATGAGGGGTAGTGGGGTGGGGTGGGGTGGTTAAAGAAATCAAATGAGGGGTAGTGGGGGTGGGGTGGTTAAAGAAATCAAATAAGGGGTAGTGGGGTGGGGTGGTTAAAGAAATCAAATGAGGGGTAGTGGGGTGGGGTGGGGTGGTTAAAGAAATCAAATGAGGGGTAGTGGGGTGGGGTGGGGTGGTTAAAGAAATCAAATGAGGGGTAGTGGGGTGGGGTGGTTAAAGAAATCAAATGAGGGGTGATGGGGGTGGGTGGTTAAAGAAACCAAATGAGGGGTAGTGGGGTGGGGTGGGGTGGTTAAAGAAATCAAATGAGGGGTAGTGGGGGTGGGGTGGGGTGGTTAAAGAAATCAAATGAGGGTAGTGGGGTGGGGTGGGGTGGTTAAAGAAATCAAATGAGGGGTAGTGGGGTGGGGTGGTTAAAGAAATCAAATGAGGGGTAGTGGGGTGGGGCGGTTAAAGAAACCAAATGAGGGGTAGTGGGGTGGGGCGGTTAAAGAAATCAAATGAGGGGTGATGGGGATGGGTGGTTTAAAGAAATCTAATGAGGGGTAGTGGGGTGGGGCGGTTAAAGAAATCAAATGAGGGGTAGTGGGGGGGTGGGGTGGTTAAAGAAATCAAATGAGGGGTAGTGGGGTGGGGCGGTTAAAGAAATCAAATGAGGGGTAGTGGGGTGGGGTGGGGTGGTTAAAGAAATCAAGTGAGGGGTAGTGGGGTGGGGTGGGGTGGTTAAAGAAATCAAATGAGGGGTAGTGGGGTGGGGTGGGGCGGTTAAAGAAATCAAGTGAGGGGTAGTGGGGTGGGGCGGTTAAAGAAATCAAATGAGGGGTAGTGGGGTGGGGCGGTTAAAGAAATCAAGTGAGGGGTAGTGGGGTGGGGTGGGGCGATTAAAGAAATCAAATGAGGGGTAGTGGGGTGGGGTGGGGTGGTTAAAGAAATCAAATGAGGGGTAGTGGGGGTGGGGCGGTTAAAGAAATCAAATAAGGGGTAGTGGGGTGGGGTGGTTAAAGAAATCAAATGAGGGGTAGTGGGGTGGGGGCGGTTAAAGAAATCAGATAAGGGGTAGTGGGGTGGGGGCGGTTAAAGAAATCAAATGAGGGGTAGTGGGGTGGGGTGGGGTGGTTAAAGAAATCAAATGAGGGGTAGTGGGGTGGGGTGGGGCGGTTAAAGAAATCAAATGAGGGGTAGTGGGGGTGGGGCGGTTAAAGAAATCAAATGAGGGGTAGTGGGGTGGGGCGGTTAAAGAAATCAAGTGAGGGGTAGTGGGGGGGTGGGGCGGTTAAAGAAATCAAATGAGGGGTAGTGGTGGGGTGGGGTGGTTAAAGAAATCAAATGAGGGGTAGTGGGGTGGGGCGGTTAAAGAAATCTAAGAGGGGTAGTGGGGTGGGGCGGTTAAAGAAATCAAGTGAGGGGTAGTGGGGTGGGGTGGGGCGGTTAAAGAAATCAAATGAGGGGTAGTGGGGTGGGGTGGGGCGGTTAAAGAAATCAAATGAGGGGTAGTGGGGGTGGGGCGGTTAAAGAAATCAAATGAGGGGTAGTGGGGTGGGGCGGTTAAAGAAATCAAATGAGGGGTAGTGGGGTGGGGGCGGTTAAAGAAATCAGATAAGGGGTAGTGGGGTGGGGGCGGTTAAAGAAATCAAATGAGGGGTAGTGGGGGGGGTGGGGGGTGGTTAAAGAAATCAAATGCGGGGTAGTGGGGGGGTGGGGCGGTTAAAGAAATCAAATGAGGGGTAGTGGGGTGGGCGGTTAAAGAAATCAAGTGAGGGGTAGTGGGGGGGTGGGGCGGTTAAAGAAATCAAATGAGGGGTAGTGGTGGGGTGGGGTGGTTAAAGAATCAAATGAGGGGTAGTGGGGTGGGGCGGTTAAAGAAATCTAAGAGGGGTAGTGGGGTGGGGCGGTTAAAGAAATCAAGTGAGGGGTAGTGGGGTGGGGTGGGGCGGTTAAAGAAATCAAATGAGGGGTAGTGGGGTGGGGTGGGGCGGTTAAAGAAATCAAATGAGGGGTAGTGGGGGTGGGGCGGTTAAAGAAATCAAATGAGGGGTAGTGGGGTGGGGCGGTTAAAGAAATCAAATGAGGGGTAGTGGGGTGGGGGCGGTTAAAGAAATCAGATAAGGGGTAGTGGGGTGGGGGCGGTTAAGAAATCAAATGAGGGTAGTGGGGGGGTGGGGTGGTTAAAGAAATCAAATGCGGGGTAGTGGGGGGGTGGGGCGGTTAAAGAAATCAAATGAGGGGTAGTGGGGTGGGGCGGTTAAAGAAAACAGATAAGAGGTAGTGGCGGGGGGGGGGGGTCGGATAAAGTCAAAGGAATCAAATGATGGGTAGTGGGGTGGGGCGGTTAAAGAAATCAAATGAGGGTAGTGGGGGGGGGGGGTGGATAAGGAAATCAGACAAGGAGAAATGGGGAGGGGTGGATACCAGAAACCTGACACTGCTCCGATTGTGAGACAACCATTCCAGCCTGAAGCAGAAGGAATGGAATCGGGTCGCAGAAATATGAAGAAACCTGTGCAGTGTGGGAAGAGTCAAGACTAGCAAGTGTTTCACACAGTCCATCATCACTCAATGGCACCACGTTATCATTCAGGATTGTTGGCGCCATTGACCACTAGATAACAACATGCAAACATAGGATGGCTGTAATTGTTTTATTATAGCAGCTACTGTTGGTTGAGAAGATTATTGATAAGATTATTAAGAAGATTATCAAAGTAGTTGCCAAATTTAGTGAATAATTTAGTGAATGAATAGGATTACTTAAATCCAAACTTTGTTTAAGCAATTAAATATACTAATTAAATATACTAATAAATAAAATTTCCATACGTATATTTTTAATTTTTATTATTATTATTTTTTTTTTAAATTTTAATTTTTATTAAACGTGGACCAAGTCATGACTATAAACATATCGGCAATATTAAAGATGAAAATATGTGTTCATATCTAAGCTATGTAGCTAATATAATACAGTTTTTATGTAAAACAAAAAAAAAATAAAAAAAAATTACTAGAATGTTTTTTGTGAAAACTCATCCAAAATTTAAATAAGTAATTTATAAATATTAACTAATGACAAATTAGTCCTATTTTATTTCTATTTAATGTATCTTTATTTTTACGACTGTTTGAAACATTGTTATTAGTTTTTTCCCTTGATATTTAAAGAAGTTTAAATGGGAAGTAACTAACAAATTAAAGTTCAACGTAAAGTTATTACATTGTTCAACAACACAAACTATTGATTACTTAATATATAAACACACACACAAACACACTCATATATATATATATATATATATATATATATATATATATATATATATATATATATATATATATATATATATATATATATATATATATATATATATATATATATATATATATATATATATATATATATATATATATATATATATATATGTATATATGTGTGTGTGTTTGTATGTGTGTATATATATATATATATATATATATATATATATATATATATATATATATATATATATATATATATATATATATGTGTGTGTGTGTGCGTGTGTGTATAGAGTACTTGCAAGAATACTAAAAATGCAAAGATGTTTTAATTAGATTTGTTTGAATCTAATGCAGCAAATAAAGCTCTTTGAGTAGCACTATGATATTATGTAATATACTAACAGCAGCACTAAGTTCGTTCAAAATAAGGTAATATTCGTGTCACAATTTGAACACAATACGCCCTCAAATTTTAGAAAGCTCCAATTTTTCGTCGTATCTTTTTAGCGAAATCAGTCGAGATTTTGACAGTCGAGATTTTGACAGTCGAGATTTTGACAGTCGAGATTTTGACAGTCGAGATTTTGACAGTCGAGATTTTGACAGTCGAGATTTTTCAGTCAAGATTTGACAGTCGAGATTTGTCAGTCGAGATTTTTCAGTCAAGATTTGACAGTCGAGATTTGACAGTCGAGATTTTGACAGTCGAGATTTGTCAGCCGAGATTTGTCAGTTAAGATTTGACAGTCGAGATTTGTCAGCCGAGATTTGTCAGTTAAGATTTGACAGTCGAGATTTGACAGTCGAGATTTTGACAGTCGAAATTTTGACAGTCGAGATTTGACAGTCGAGATTTTGACAGTCGAGATTTTTTCAGTCGAGATTTGTCAATCGAGATTTTGACAAATCTCGAGGTTTTGCACCTCCTTCAGGCGACAGTTTTAGTATATCTGTGTTTGTGTGTGTCTGTCTCTCTGTGTATGTGTATGTCAGTCTCTCTGTGTATGCGTTTGTCTGTCTCTCTGTGCATCTGTGTGTCTGTGAACACGATAACCTCATTACAGTTTCAGTTGTGTTGACGAAATTTCATATGAAAGTATAAGAGCTTATACTTTGAGGGACCTCCGATATCTAGAAGTGGTACTTTACTTTATTTTTGGTTTCTAAAATACCGATAACGTGAGTACCGTTTCGGGTAGGTGGAAGAAATTTCATATACAGGTATAAGATCTTATGTATTGGTTTGTGTGGACTTTAGAGAGACTTCAAATTTTGAGATATGTTTGACTAATATTTGAGCTATCATTGGGTTTAAAGTTAGGGTAAGGTTTAGCAGCAGGTTTACGGTTAGGTTTAGGGTTAGGATTATTTTTTTGCGGTTAGGATTAAGGGTTGGAGTAAAACTGACAAATCTGTCTGTAACTGCAACATCGCTTTGTTTCGAGCACTATAGGCGTGGTTGATTTCATTTTCTCGTGGAGTAAAATCTTGTTAGTCTTTCGTGCATGCTAACAAAGAGTAATGCTTCATCCTTTGTTTGCGCTACCCCTTGTCGAGTGAGAGCGTTAGAACTAACACAGTAGGTCTAATAGTGCGGATTGTTATGGAGAAATTCAGCTGTCTACAATTATATATATATATATATATATATATATATATATATATATATATATATATATATATATATATAATATATATATATATATATATATATATATATATATATATATATATATATATATATATGTATATATATATATATATATATATAAGAGAAAAAGAGAGAGATCGTAAAAAAGGTGTATTGATGTGTGGGGGAGGGGGGCATCATTTATTTGTCTTCTTAAGGCTAATGTAAGCCCATACTCAGCACAAACCCTAGTAAAATATGTTTCTAATATTCATATTTGTTACACCACCAAAACCGCTCATCATAAAACCCCTTAAAGCACATAATTAACTCGATGATTTCAACTCAACCCAATGGTAAATTATTGTTTTTGCTAACAAACATCTTTCTGCTTTATGTACAGTTTTATTATTTATGAAAAAAATGACAAAAACTAGAAAATTACTAAATCGATTTGCCTGTAGGCTGAATGCACTTGGACACACAGCCAGCGAAGAACACGATGTTGTTTTTCTCTGATTCTCCATTCGTAATTTCAAAGCGCTTAAAAAAACATTTCGGTTCCAAAAATCACTGATTTTTTTTCAAGTCCTGCGTATGTTGTAAGTTGTTATTGCGAGATGTCATCATATTCACTGATCATACAACACACGGTATAATAACATCACATAAATATAATAATATACAGGCATAATTTAACTGTGTGTCTGCCTATGTTAGTGTGTTTGTCTTGTTTGAGTCGGTGTGTATGTATAATGTTCATGTTTTTAGTCAGGTAATTACGATGATACAAAGTTAACAATGATACCAGTAAAAATCCATACATAATTATTAGCCTCTAGTATTTGGCTAAGTAAGGTTCTTATAAAATAAATTTGGTGTTAGCGCAATATATTTGCCACTTTCTGGTAATATACCCATTACAGCTTCATCAGAAAGACAAATAGAATAAAAGGTGAAATATTCACTTATGTTCGTTCTGTTTCTCGAATTTCTCTCTCTCTGATACATACATACATATATATATATATATATATATATATATATATATATATATATATATATATATATATATATATATATATATATGCATATATAAAATATACCTATACATATATATATATATATATATATATATATATATATATATATATATATATATATATATATATATATATATAGGCATATATATCTCTACACCATCGCTTATATATTTATAAGAGATGGATGTAGATAAAGTTTGAGAGATAGAGAACGACGAGTTAGGAATGTTAAAGCTTTAGCCACGATGACATAGAAGATATGTATGGGATGATCTGCGTCCTAAAGCTACGCTTTGTTTATCTGAAGAGAATCATGCGCCAGCAAGGCTAGCGGAGCTGGTACTGCTATATGCAGCTGAGACTTTAATTATTGCAGAAAGGGGAGGGGAGGGGGGCGGTGGAGAGAGGAGGTGGAGAGGGGAGGGGGACGGTGGAGAGAGGAGGTGGAGAGGGGTTGGATTATTCTGGGAAAATAGAATTCGTCTAAGACGGATTCTATAGATGACGTCACGCGTGTTTTTGTTGTTGTCTTTTGTCCACGTTCGTCGTTGTTACATGATGCCACAATCTTCCCCCCACCTAATTGTTACATGGTGCCACAATCTCCCCCCCCCCACCTAATTGTTACATGGTGCCACAATCTTCCCCCCAACTAATTGTTACATGGTGCCACAATCTTCCCCCAACCTAATTGTTACATGGTGCCACAATCTGTCCCCCACCCCACACCTAATTGTTACATGGTGCCACAATATGTCCGCACCCCACCCCACCTAATTGTTACATGGTGCCACAATATGTCCGTACCCCACCTAATTGTTACATGGTGCCACAATCTGTCCCCTCCCCCACCTAATTGTTACATGGTGCCACAATCTGTCCTCACCCCCACCTAATTGTTACATGGTGCCACAATCTGTCCTAACCCCCCCCTCCCCACCTAATTGTTACATGGTGCCACAATCTGTCCCCACCCACCCCCCCCCCCCCCCACCTAATTGTTACATGGTGCCACAATCTGTCCACCCACCTAATTGTTACATGGTGCCACAATATGTCCCCCCACCTAATTGTTACATGGTGCCACAATATGTCCCCCCCACACCTAATTGTTACATGGTGCTACGATATGTCCGCCCCCCCCCCCACCTAATTGTTACATGGTGCCACAATCTGTCCCCACCCCCACCTAATTGTTACATGGTGCCACAATATGTCCGTACCCCCCCCCCTAATTGTTACAATATGTCCCCCCCCCCACCTAATTGTTACATGGTGCCACAATCTGTCCCCCCCACCCCCCACCTAATTGTTACATGGTGCCACAATATGTCCGCACCCCACCCCACCTAATTGTTACATGGTGCCACAATCTCCCCCCTCCCCACCTAATTGTTACATGGTGCCACAATCTGTCCCCCCCCCCCACCGAATTGTTACATGTTGCCACAATCTGTCCCCCCCCCACCGAATTGTTACATGGTGCCACAATCTGTCCCCACCCCCACCTAATTGTTACATGGTGCCACAATCTGTCCCCACCCCCACCTAATTGTTACAATATGTCCGCACCCCCCACCTAATTGTTACATGGTGCCACAATCTGTCCCCCCACCTAACTGTTACATGGTGCCACAATCTGTCCCCACCCCCACCTAATTGTTACAATATGTCCGCACCCCCCCACCTAATTGTTACATGGTGCCACAATCTGTCCATACCCCCACCTAATTGTTACATGGTGCCACAATCTGTCCGCACCCCACCCCACCTAATTGTTACATGGTGCCACAATATGTCCGTACCCCACCTAATTGTTACATGGTGCCACAATCTGTCCCCTCCCCCACCTAATTGTTACATGGTGCCACAATCTGTCCCCACCCCCACCTAATTGTTACATGGTGCCACAATCTGTCCCCCCCCCCCCCACCTAACTGTTACATGGTGCCACAATCTGTCCCCACCCCCCACCTAATTGTTACATGGTGCCACAATATGTCCCCACCCCCACCTAATTGTTACATGGTGCCACAATCTGTCCCCACCCCCACCTAATTGTTACATGGTGCCACAATCTGTCCCCACCCCCCACCTAATTGTTACATGATGCCACAATATGTCCCCACCCCCACCTAATTGTTACATGGTGCCACAATCTGTCCCCACCCCCACCTAATTGTTACATGGTGCCACAATCTGTCCCCACCCCCACCTAATTGTTACATGGTGCTAAATTGTTAAATGGCTACATCTCCCAGTCACTGGATTGCCTTCCGTTAATGTTTCAAATAAAAATATTTTCAACAAGTGCTTAAAGTCACGTTTTCACCAAACCCAACCACACAAAATACCCCCCCCACACACACACAACCACACCAGATACCTCCCCTCTCCCCCCACACACACAACCCGTTAAAACAGCCAGCCGTTTCCTTTCTTTACCCTAGACCCGACATCATTTATTTGAAAAGCCTAAAGCTAAGTCCGACATTTTTGTACAATTATTAAATGTTCACGATTTAAAAAAAAAGAGAAGACACGTAATTAGTTTTGAGAAACAATGAGCTAGGCCACCAGCAAATGAAGTGTGAGTTGAACCGTCAGCTGAGCAATATTTTAGGCGCATGCGCACAACGGCTGTTCCGTCCTGTTACTGGTGTTGAAGATTGTAATCAAAAGTCAAGATACCAGCCCAAAACTAATAGCAGCCCCTGACAGTAATGTTTGAACAGCTAGAACTTTTATTCAGAGGTGGGGGGGGGGGGGGGGGGGGGGGGGGGTGAGGGGGGGGGGGGGGGTAATTACCCAGAGAGGGGATGATAGACAGGGGCAACTGTTCCGGGGAGGGGGGTAATGACGGGATGGGGGGGGGGGTAATTGCCCGAAGGGGTAATTGACCGGGGGTAATTGTTCCGGGGGTAATTGTTCCGGGGGAGGGGGTAATGATGGGAGAGGGAGGAGGAAGGAAATTACCCAGAGGGAATAAATAACAGGGGTTAATTGTTCCGGGGGAGGGGGGTAATGACCAAGGATGTCCGGGGAAAGGGTAATTGAAAGAGGGGGGGGGGGGGGTAATTTCCTCCAGCTTCCAAGTTTAGGGCCTACCACACTACCTGAGACTACGTCTAGTGACGTCATAAATGATAAACCAATCTACATAAAGACTAAATTGGAGCGACGATGAACGCTGTAAATTTATTACACAATTTCTAATGACGTCATAAATAGCACATATTTATTATATTAAGTCTACACCCAATGACGTCACAAAGATTACATGTATTAAACCTTGGCGTCACAAGTTTGGAGACTTCTTTCAATTAACATAACAATCTGTATGTGTGAATTTCAGTGTATGATTATAAGTGTACTTACGCTTAATAGTATGTACTGACGCTGAACATGTGTGTACTAGACAGATAGTAGGCCTACTTTACTTTTGCGTGCATGATAGATTATGGTAATTTTTTGTTTGTTTTTGCTAGATTATGCTTGCAAGTGTGTTAAATGATAAATCTGTGTGTACAAGTACAATATACGTTAAGCTAAATACACATGTACACTCTTGGTTACGCTAAATATATGTGTACACTCCTGAGAGAATGAAAAAAAAGATGTACGCTAAACTTATATGTCTACTCGCTAGGTAACGCTAAACTTATATGTACATGCTATACGTATGTGTACACGCTAGGCGAAGTCAAACTTACGGCTTACGCTAAGTTCAAATGTACACGCTAATCTGGAGATTGAACCCTTTGTTTATATGTCAATGTTTCTCTATACTACAATTCTAATCGACCTGTAAAAGGTTTTAATTCTAAAAATCCAATTAATGTCAGACATTAATTAAGTTTAATTACACAACGACTAAGACGACCAGAATGACGTCATACAGGTAGATAGAAGTAAAACTATAAATAACGAAAAAAAATTAATCTACATTATGCCATCACAACTAATAAAGGCGAAGTCACTAATGAGATGACAGTAATTAGTCTATTTTGGTCCGTTAATCGTCTTTTGATGTCGTCATTTTTTATTGTTGGCCAATGGCTACGGGGCTACACGCCACTAATGTAGGCAAACACGCCACTAATGTAGACAAACAACCCACTAATGTAGGCAAACACGCCACTAATGTAGACATACAACCCACTAATGTAGGCATACACACCACTAATGTAGGCATACACACCACTAATGTAGGCATACACGCTACTAATGTAGGCATACACGCCTCTAATCTAGGCATACACGCTACTAATGTAGGCATACACGCCATTAATGTAGGCATAAACGCCACTAATGTAGGCATACACACCACTAATGTAGGCATACACGCTACTAATGTAGGCATACACGCCACTAATGTAGGCATACACGCTACTAATGTAGGCATACACGCCACTAATGTAGACATACACGCTACTAATGTAGGCATACACGCCATTAATGTAGGCATAAACGCCACTAATGTAGGCATACACACCACTAATGTAGGCATACACGCTACTAATGTAGGCATACACGCCACTAATGTAGGCATACACGCTACTAATGTAGGCATACACGCCACTAATGTAGACATACACGCCACTAATGTAGGCATACACGCTACTAATGTAGGCATACACGCCACTAATGTAGACATTCACGCCACTAATGTAGGCATACACGCCACTAATGTAGACATACACGTCACTAATGTAGGCATACACGCTACTAATGTAGGCATACACGCCACTAATGTAGGTATACACGCACTAATGTAGACATACAGGCCACTAATGTAGGTATATACGCCATTAATGTAGGTATACACGCACTAATGTAGACATACACGCCACTAATGTAGGCATACACACCACTATTGTAGGCATACAAGCAACTAATGTAGGCATACACGCCTCTAATGTAGACATACACGCCACTAATGTAGACATAAAGGCCATTAATGTAGGTATACACGCCACTAATGTAGGTATACACGCCTCTAATGTAGACATACACGCCACTAATGTAGGCATACACACCACTATTGTAGGCATACAAGCCACTAATGTAGGCATACACGCCTCTAATGTAGACATACACGCCACTAATGTAGACATAAAGGCCATTAATGTAGGCATACACGCCTCTAATGTAGACATAAAGGCCACTATTGTAGGCATACACGCCACTAATGTAGACATAAAGGCCACTAATGTAGGCATGCACGCCACTAACATAGGCCTACACGCCACTAACATAGGCCTACACGCCACTAACATAGGCCTACATGTCATTAATATAAGCTATATCAACACTCCAACAACTATAGGCATATTCCTATTGTTATTTGCGTGTACGAATATGTCTATAGTTACAAACTATTGGCATATACCTACACGCCTCTTACATAGGCTAATACTTACACGCCACTAACTATAAGCCAATTCTAAACGCCACTAATTGTAGGCTTAGGGGTCATCCATTTATTACGTCCACACGGGGAGGGGGGGTTCCGAAAAAAAAATCGAATTTTGTGGGTGCGTGTGCCCTGGGGGGGGGGGGGGGGTAAATTCAAAATGTTTGTGGACGTCATAAATTGATGCCCCCTTAAAGCAACACGCCATTACATATAGGCACATACCTACTCGCCACTAGGCTAATATAGGCCGACACGCCAGTAACTATAGGCATATAGTATATATATACACGCCAGTAACTATAGGCATATGGTATATACATACCACTAACATAGACCTATACCTACACGCCACTAACTATTAGTCTATACCAGGGGTCTCCAAACTACGGTCCGCGGGCCGGATGCGGCCCGCTATGTCCTCTCATCCGGCCCGCGGAGAACTTTTTGTTCACGGAAATAACGTTTGTTGGTGATGGCTGAGGAACTTTGCTCAGAAAAATCAAAGACATGTCTGGAAAAAACTGGCCCCCGAACTGAAATTTGATAGTTAATGCGGCCCTCGGGCAGAAAAGTTTGGAGACCCCTGGTCTATACCAACGCACCACTAACATAAGCATAAGCACCACTAGCTTGGTCTATACCTACGCGCCACTAACTATGTAAGCCTATACCTACACGCCTCTAACATAGGCCTAAGCACCACTAGCTTGGTATATACCTACGCGCCACTAACTCTGTAGGCCTATACCTACACGCCACTAACATAGCCTAAGCACCACTAGCTTGGTCTATACCTACGCGCCACTAACTACAAGCCTCTACAGATCTGTTTACCCCGCTTCCTAGGCTCGCCTCGTTAAAAACATTTCCCAGGTGTATTCCCATCTCTGTTCCAGGTGTACTCCCATCTCTGGTTCCAGCAGGTGTCTACCCTGAGTCTAACCATAACCTTAACCTGTCCGCGGGTGTCACGCTGTTTATTTAATAGCATCACTAATTTAGATCCATACGTCTTTGATCAACACATTTGAATCAACACTGGATCAAAATTTGATCAACACTCAGATAAGCCCGCCTTTGATTAAAATTCTCTCCTATCAATACTGTCTTGTACTAGTACGCCTGTTATTCCATCAGCTATCAACCCGCGTTATCTACGTGCTAACGTGTCTTCCACATCATACATTTTTAATTTAATTCAACACAGTTAAAATGCGAAAAAAAACTATTTATAGCCACAGTTTAAAGCTAGCTGTGGTGAGGCCTTACAAATCACAGGCCAAGAGAGAAAAAATAGGTCAGTCTTAAACCTACCTGCTCACTAACGTGTGGTGGGTCAATGTGGTGAGTACTGCCTAGCTTCCCTCTATCCCCGGCTTGCACGCTCGGCTAGCCTAGTGTACGTCGCCTAGAAAATATTTCAAGTTGAGTAGAAAACGATGAAGCAATCCTGGCCGCTGACGATGTGGTCGGTAGACGTCTGCAAGCGGGCTATCCTCCCTGATGCTGGAGAAAAAAAACCGTGGCACAAAAATTGTGTTGGCTGACGAATTCAGGGACACGGCCGCTTGTTCCAGCGAGCGGGCGGACGAGGTGGCAGTAAGATCGATGAACAGATTATAAGGACAAGAGATTATTTTATTTTACAAGTGGGAAACCTCGGACATACAACACATTCACGGCCAGCGTATGTCTCCACCAAACATGTTTGTTCATATGTGAATATACATATAGACTTATTTTTTGAAGATATGGGTAAATAAATACGTGTAGAGAAAACAAATCCAATACAAAAATGTCAAACATTGTCTGTTATCTAGATGTGTACAAAGATTAGTTTAAAATAACTATGGGCAGGCATTAGAAGGTGTTTTTAACACGTCCTTCTACACAGTGCCTTGGAATATTCAAATATTTTTTTTTACAGGGGGGGGGGGGGGATTCGAAAAAAAAAAGGTATGGATCACGATCAATATGTATCGTTGAATATTATCCCTCTTTTTAGATTTATAAACAGATTGGGTTTTTTATTTTTAAAAAAGTTAAAAATTAGCCTAATGGATAAGAAAAGATAGCATCCCCCCCCCCTCCCCTCTACTCCTACACAATTCTATGTACTGTTTGAGCCAAGGAATGCACTCGAATAATACCACATAAAGCTGGGACTAAGCCAGGGTGTATGTGGATATTTTATTATGTGCTTGAAGGTGTTGGTCATATGAGGTTAAGCTCAGCAGAATGACGTCATAGCGTATGCTCATGGAGCGGCATCACATATATAAGTGACGTCACAATATTAATGTCGAGATAGATGTGTGACAGTTGGACTTCATGTACGGGAGATCAAGCTTTAGCTCATTTACGTGATGTCATATTTTTCTGCTCACTAAAGTGACGTCACAATTAGCCATAAGAACACTTTGAGCTGATATTTGTGACGTCACAGTCTTAGCTCAAGCGGAGCTCGCCTAGAATTGACAGTTTACCGTCTGGCCGTGAGAATCTAATTCCCAAACATCGGAACCTTGTTTCTGTCGTTAGTATGCGCGGGAGTACTGGGGGGGGGGGGGGGGAGGGCTAAACCTTGTGCGGGAGTACTGTAGGAGGCAGGGATACAAATTTAGCTATACGTACTCTGTGTGTGTGGGGGGGGGGGGGCTGAAACTTTAGTTACAAGTAGAAGGGAGGATGGGTTAAATTTTTAAAAATTGAGCAGTATGGGGGGGGGGGGGTAAATTTATTTTTGAGTAAGCGGGGGGATTTATTTATGAGTAAAGGGGGGGGGGGGGAGTTAAAATGTATTTATGAGTAAGAAGGGGGGGGGTCTAAAGTATAGTAATGAGTAGAAGGGGGAGTCTAAATTAAGTCAGTAATAGAGGTGGGACGGGGGGTTAAAATGTAGTCATGAGTAGAGGGGGGGGGGGGGGGCTAAAATTTAGTCATGAATAGAAGGTGGGGGGGGGGGGGGTAAAATTTAGGTCTGGTTACTTGGGCGAGGCATGGATACATTGGAAATTGTGGTTTGTGGGGGCTGGTGGGATTCACACAATTTCGTTTGTCAGTAATAATGTGAGTAAAAGTGATGAATGATTTACTGACATAAAGGGAACGAGTGCACTTTCGTCTAACATACACACTGATATACTGAATAAAGAGTTGTCCTGTATTTTTCATTTGATAAAAAGTAATCTAAAATTGATTAGGAACTTTAAAACTGTTTTGTGGTGAAACAATAGCAACTGTTCCAAAACATCAATACGCGGCACTTGTTTAGAACATACGTTGTAGCACTTGTGCTAGTGTGTGGCACTTGTTTTGAAAACATCAGTGTGCAACACATGTTCCAAAACATCAATACGCGGCACTTGTTTAGAACAGACGTTGTAGCACGTGTGCTAGTGTGTGGCACTTGTTTTGAAAACATCAGTGTGCAACACATGTTCCAAAACATCAATACGCGGCACTTGTTTAGAACATACGTTGTAGCACTTGTGCTAGTGTGTGGCACTTGTTTTCAAAACATCAGTGTGCAACACATGTTCCAAAACATCAATACGCGGCACTTGTTTAGAACACACGTTATAGCAGTTGTTCTAGTTTGTGGCACTTGTTTTAAAAACATCAGTGTGCAACACATGTTCCAAAACATCAATACGCGGCACTTGTTTAGAACATACGTTGTAGCACTTGTTCTAGTGTGTGGCACTTGTTTTAAAAACATCAGTGTGCAACACATGTTCCAAAAAATCAATGTGCCGTATTAATTTCAAAACACTACCGTATGGCACTTGTTCCACAACATCAATGTGTGGGACTTGTATCAGAAAATCAGAGTGCGATACATGTTCCAAAACGGCAGTATGTATAACATTTTTTTTTCTTTATGCATCTATATGTGATTTTAGTCCGTGTCGTGAGTTAATATGTAAGTTGCACGTGTTGTGTATGTGTTGTTTAACTAACTACAGTAGTAGCTACACACTAGTTACACACTAGCTACACACTAGCTACACAGTAGCACACCTACTGGCTGATGATTGTTTATTAGTTTAACACGAGATTTTTAGGATGACCTTGAAAGCAGTAAACCAGGCTGGTGATTCTATCACCGTTGCCATGGCGACTGTTTATGTTCTGGATGTGTGGCGTGCTACCCGTTTTGTTCCGGTTTAGTTTTTTTTTTTTCCCGGGCGAAGTTTCTTCATTGTATTGACCTCGGCTTTCGCGTTCACCTCAGCTTTTTATTCTTGTATTGACCACTTCCTTTTGTAATGACCTCAGATTTTTATTCTTGTATTGACCACTTCCTTTTGTAATGACCTGAGCTTTTTATTCTTGTAATGACCTCAACTTTTTATTCTGATATTGACCACTTCCTTTTGTAATGACCTCAGCTTTTTATTCTTGTATTGACCACTTACTTTGTAATGACCTTAGCTTTTTATTCTTGTAATGACCTCAACTTTTTATTCTGGTATTAACCACTTCCTTTTGTAATGACCTCAACTTTTGTGTTAAGCTCAACTTTTATTCTCGTATTGACTACTTCCTTTTGTGTTATATTTAGAAATGTATTAAAGTGCTGACCTCTGCCCTTTGTGTTGACCTTTGGTTTTATTGACCCAACTTTATCATTGAGTTAGTACAAGTGTGAAGTGATACAATGGGGTAGGGGGGGGGGGGTGGTGGGGGTGGGGGGGGGGTGGGAGATGTCTGGACAGTCATTTCACAGTGGGGAGCCAAAGAGGGTGTTTGTAGTACCAGATTGTGGTGGTGGTGGGGGCGGGCGGGCGGTCTGAGGTGTCACTAAAGTTTTGGGAATCATGGGATTCATGCTAGATTGTGGAGTCATGCTAGATTATGGAGTCATGCTAGAATGGGGGAGTCATGCTAAATTGGGGAGCCATGCTAGATTGAGCAGTCATGCTAGAATGGGGGAGTCATGCTAGATTGGGGAGTCATGTTGTGGAGTCATGCTAGATTGTGGAGTCATGCTAGACTGGGGAATTATGATAGATTGGGGAGTCATGCTAGATTGGGAGTCATGCTAGAATGGGGGAGTCATGCTAGATTGGGCAGTCATGCTAGATTATGGAGTCATGCTAGATTGTGGAGTCATGCTAGATTTGGGAGTCATGCTAGATTGTGGAGTCATGCTAGATTGTGGAGTCATGCTAGATTGTAGAGTCATGCTAGATTATGGAGTCATGCTAGAATGGGGGAGTCATGCTAAATTGGGGAGCCATCCTAGATTGGGCAGTCATGCTAGAATGGGGGAGTCATGCTAGATTGGGGAGTCATGTTGTGGAGTCATGCTAGATTGTGGAGTCATGCTAGACTGGGGAATTATGATAGATTGGGGAGTCATGCTAGATTGGGAGTCATGCTAGAATGGGGGTCATGCTAGATTGGGCAGTCATGCTAGATTATATGCTAGATTGTGGAGTCATGCTAGATTTGGGAGTCATGCTAGATTGTGGAGTCATGCTAGATTGTGGAGTCATGCTAGATTGTGGAGTCATGCTAGATTTGGGAATCATGCTAGATTGTGGAGTGATGCTAGATTGTGGAGTCATGCTAGATTGTGGAGTCATGCTAGATTGTGGAGTCATGCTAGATTGAGGAGTCATGCTAGATTGGGGAGTCATGCTAGATTGGGGAGTCATGCCACGTTTAAGATGGACTGATATACTTGGTGGATTGATATGTCGAGGTCTATGGTCTATTTTACACTATGTTTGTCTGATGTTTTTATCTGTATTTTGTGCTGTTCTGTGAGGCATGGGTAAATGCTGTTTGGTAGCTGTAGCCACTAGTAGCCTATACATTGTGGTACTATCCAATAAACATACAATATGTTACTCAGAAACACATAAAAAATGTAGGCTATAGGCCTACATCCACTTGTAGATGTATTTCATGATATGGGGCGTTAGTAGATTTATTTTATGATTTGTGGAACGTTAGATATATTTTATAAAATGAGGCACTTGTTGAAATAATTTATGATTTGAGGACAGGTGGATATATTTTGTGATTTACAGCCTTCAGTCTAATGTATTCAAACAGAAACATAGTTTTTCTTAACTAACAAAGAATTCTTATTATCAATAGCATTAACAAATCAGTAATTTAAATAACATGAACAAATCAGTATTTCAAACAACATGAAGAAATCAGTATTTCAAAAAAGATGAATAAATCAGTATTTCTGAGACAAAACAGTCTCACCCTTATCTGAAATATTCACTTAATCTACATACGACCGTTCACTGAGATTAAAGTATAAACGAAAAATAACTATAAGGTATGAGATCAATTGGGCAACAAAAGAGAAAACAATTCCTATCACTTACTTCTTACAGAATATTCACCGTCGACTCGGGTAGGAGTCACTAACCCCTGACTCTGACGCGGATGTCCATGTTTTTCTCCACCAACATACAACAATGAAGATTTGCTTCGGCCACTGATCCATGCGATAAATTCTATTAATAGCGCCGCGAGATCGATATGGCTGCACAAGCGCGGTCATTTGACCTAGTTAAA
Organism: Physella acuta; assembly: GCF_028476545.2. Classification (NCBI taxonomy): domain Eukaryota; kingdom Metazoa; phylum Mollusca; class Gastropoda; family Physidae; genus Physella; species Physella acuta. Next base: position 862,023 of record NW_026731972.1, read on the forward strand.
ACGGCGATAACAAAAAAAAACGTTCTAAAACAACAGACTCAAACAGGCTTGCCCAACTCAAACTGGCGGGGGTGGGGGGGGGGGGAGTCTTAGAATCAACAGCCTTTCCCAATTCAAACAGGCGGGGTCTTAGAATCAACAGCCTTTCCCAATTCAAACAGGCGGGGTCTTAGAATCAACAGCCTTGCCTAGGTCAAACAGGCGGGGTCTTAGAATCAACAGCCTTGCCTAGGTCAAACAGACGGGGTCTTAGAATCAACAGCCTTGCCTAGGTCAAACAGGCGGGTTCTTAGAATCAACAGCTTTGCCCAACTCAAACAGGCGGGGTCTTAGAATCAACAGCCTTGCCTAGGTCAAACAAACGGGGTCTTAGAATAAACAGCCTTGCCTAGGTCAAACAGGCGGGGTCTTAGAATCAACAGCCTTGCCTAGGTCAAACAGGCGGGGTCTTAGAATCAACAGCCTTGCCCAATTCAAACAGGCGGGGGGTCTTAGAATCAACAGCCTTGCCCAATTCAAACAGGCGGGGTCTTAGAATCAACAGCCTTGCCCAACAAACAGGCGGGGGTCTTAGAATCAACAGCCTTGCCTAACAAACAGGCGGGGGTCTTAGAATCAACAGCCTTTCCTAACTCAAGCAGGGTGATCTTAAAACTACAGTCCTACTCAAGTTTTGCCAACTAAAACAGCAGGATGTTAAAAACACCAACCTTGCCTAACTAAAACAGCAGGATGTTAAAAACACCAACCTTGCCTAACTAAAACAGCAGGATGTTAAAAACACCAACCTTGCCTAACTAAAACAGCAGGATGTTAAAAACACCAACCTTGCCTAACTAAAACAGCAGGATGTTAAAAACACCAACCTTGCCTAACTAAAACAGCAGAATGTTAAAAACAATGGCCTAGCCAACTAAAACAGCAGGATGTTAACAATAGCCTTGCCTAACTAAAACAGACGAACTGAAATAACGGCACTGTCCAACTAAAACAAATGGGCCTGGAGCGGCTAGCTTCACTAAAACAACAGAAACGTAGACAGCCAAGTCTTGCCCCACTTAAAGAGTGGTTCTTTCGGTTTCCTGAGTCAGACCATTCGTCACGCCAGCACACTCACGACATCACAGACAGAACACACTCACGACATTAAAGACAGAACACACTCACGACATTAAAGACAGAACACACTCACGACATTAAAGACAGAACACACTCACGACATTAAAGACAGAACACACTCACGACATTAAAGACAGAACACACTCACGACATTAAAGACAGAACACACTCACGACATTAAAGACAGAACACACTCACGACATTAAAGACAGAACACACGACATCACATACAGAGCACACGACATTAAAGACAGAATACACGACATTAAAGACATTACACACGCCATTAAAGACAGAGAACACGACATCACAAACAGAACCTATTGGATGTGAAATCTAGAAGACGGTAGAAACAGAGGTAGACACAGAGGTAGACACAGAGGTAGACACAGAGGTAGACACAGAAAGTTACAGTGAGTTGTGGACAGGAGAAATACATCTCCCACTCCCTCTAATCACACAACTGTATATTATCTCCTGCCAAATAAAAATACAGTCGGACATTAACCCCCTCTCCATCAAGCTTTCGACAACTAACGGACCCTAAATAAAATTAAAGTTAAGGTTAGAGATAGGGATATGTTGAGGATAGTTTAGGTACAAGGATTATAATATTTTAAGAAATAAGGGCTACTATTATTTTTGGTTAAGTAGTCGGGCACTTATATGCTTTTTACTTTCTCGTATATACGTAGTATAGAGAAAGTATTGTAATCGTGCAAAAAAAAAAATCGAGATTTTTACAAATCTCGACGTTTTACACCTCACTGATACGGAAAAAAATAATTTTGCAATCTTGTCCGTATGTCTGTGTGTGTGTGTGTCTGTCTGTCTGTCTGTCTGTCCGTGTGTAAACACGATAACTTGAGTACCGTTACAGCTAGGTTGATGAAATTTCATATATAAGTATTTTATCAAAATCGTAGATCCGTATCAACTTTTGAGCGATTTCCGATAACCGGAAGTGGTACTTTTCCTACTTTGAATTTTTCAAAAGCCTATAACTTGAGTACTATTTCAGATAGATAAATGAAATTTCACATGTAAGTAAAAGATCTAATTCTCTACCTTCTGTTAAATTTTGAGTAATTTCCGTTGACTGGAAGTAGTAATTTACGCTACTTCCGATTTCTCAAAAAACTAATGTAAATTTTTAAAGTACTAATAATATTGCGCACTATTATACGCGTTTTTATTCGGCGTTTGCTTGGTGCGCAATGTTTTTTTTATGAGATTCTATTCTATTTTTAAAAGTTTAAGTATTTAAAATGGATTAAAAATCATAACTATATCCCCAGTTACCACCCCCTGTTGTTTTATATAAGAATATTCGAGAAAGTTTAGGGGAGATCACTACCGGTTTATTTACTTAGTAATTACATTTTATCTTTGTGTAACTCTTACATTAGGGCTGATTTAAATATAATTCTACCCAAATGTGATTGATCCAACGTATTGGTTATATTTTTGAGCTACTTTCAATTTATGTGTTTATTTGAGATCAAAGTAGCGGCTTGTAATCTTTGATGTGCAAACTTCCTCCCCGTTTCAACACATTTATTAACTGGGTGTAATTTTTTCTTTCTATTTGTCTTGCTACGTTGTTTTTAAACTAATCTTGAAGCTGTAAACTATAGTTCAGTACCTATACCTGTGGTATACAAGTTTAACGGTCTATGTTTACCTACATCCCCTATCTAACCCCCCACTGCTACGCCTTCTTTAACAGCATCACTCACATGTTTTAGTTTTCCCTAAAATTTAAAATAGTTTAGCCATGACCTCTGTCACATTTGTTTAATTATGCCCCTTCTATAATATACCAATTACAAGTAACATACACATATGAACGATGTAATGCCTTTATAATATTATGTAATTAATTATGTCAAAAGGTTGAGCTGGATAGTGTTGATGAGTTTATAGTGAGCTTGATTGTGATGAAGATGAACCCCCCCCCCCCCCCCACCACAATCACAAAATTGAAATCCCTGCCCTCCAGTGAATTAGAACACCCGAATAAACAATTAGACAAAGTGTAGATGAGGTTAATGATGGATGTTAGCAAGAAGTATAAATTTAACAGAATGTGTAATTTTGTGAAATCTCTTCAATGCAAATTTAGTATAGTTTTTTCATTAATACATGTATTCTTTTCAGACTTTACAGAACTAATGAATTTACTGAACTAATGAATTTACTGAACTAGTGAATTACTGAACTAATGAATTACTGAACTAATGAATTACCGAACTAATGATTTACTGAACTAATGAATTACTGAGCTAATGAATTACTGAACTAATGAATTACTGAACTAATGAATTACTAAACTAATGAATTTACTGAACTAATGAATTTTCTGAACTAATGAATTTACCGAACTAATGAATTTACTGAACTAATGAATTACTGAACTAATGAATTACTGAACTAATGAATTACTGAAATAATGAATTATTGAACTAATTAATTTACCGAACTAATGAATGTACTGAACTTAACTACAATTTTCCTTTGGACGTTTCTCACATTTTGTTTTAAGCATTTTCCAGATGCGGAATTTCCGATGGCGCAATTTTTTATCACGTGCTGTTTGCCAATGCGCAATTTGTTTTTTGTGGAAACTTTTTTTGTTCTATTGTGTGGGTACGGTATTTTTCAAGGGCTAAATATTCTTTACCCAAGTTTCCGTTGCGCAACATTTTTTTTGTATCTCCCAATGTCGCCATGTTTAGTATGTACATTACATCCAATATAAGCTGTAATCTACATGTCTTGTAAACATCCAACATAAACTGCCAAACATACATAGTAAATGTGATTAATCTACAATAAATATAAACACGTACGGTCAGCTTTTACACGAGTAACATGAACGTAAAAATGATATGTTAACTAAGATATTCAACCTTTACCCTAACTCTAGCCCACATCCTCATCCACGCCACCGTAATAAGCGATATTAGCCCTCGGAATACGGATGTACGGCTGACGGATATTCATGACGATCTGCTCAAGCTGCAGTTTTTAAGAGGGCTGGCACGAGAAAAAGTAGCCAACACTCTGGAATTGGGTGGGGGATCAGGGCCGTAGGGCCGGGTCATCGCGAGCCATTGAGTCAGGGAAAAACGTTTACATTTTAATATCGCTCAACACTTGCAGTAAAAACGTGGTCAGCTGATTGCAAAATTGGAAATGTTAGCGCTAAACGTATCGTCGTTAGTCAATGTTAGCGCTAAACGTATCGTCGTTATTCAATGTTAGCGCTAAACATATCGTCGTTATTCAATGTTAGCGCTAAACGTATCGTCGTTATTCAATGTTAGCACTAAACGTATCGTCGTTATTCGATGTTAGCTCTTTAGTTTGATTAAGGTCTCTCTGCGATGTTAGATTAAGGTCATTCTACGAATTTAGGTTAAGATCTTTTTATGATGTTGGATTTAGTCAAAAGATCTTTCTACAATAGCAAATCTAAACATATTATCTTTATACAGTTTTACACTGTCAGTAGGTCTTTCTACAATATTAGATTTATTTGTATATTTTTACGAAATTATTTTTTTTTTTTAAATCAGCTCAATTGGTCTACTGTACTTGAGTCAGCTTAAAGGCTGAAATTTGAAAACTGGATTGAATGTTTCAAGTAAGATATACTTAATATGTTAGAAGTGTAACTTGTGGATTTATCCTGCCCGAACTGGTCCCCCTACTTGTTCTAAAACCCTTAAGCCGATACTTTACTTCAATATAACCAGTTACTGATGATAAAGCATTAACTAGCGCTCTCAGGCAGATGTATCAATAATTTCATAAAATAACCGGATTTCGATTCGCGTTGAAGGCAATACTTTTGTTGATGAAATAAATTCGAGCCGTCTAGTTAACCAGCGAGTGTACGTCACATTCTTCTTGCTGGGTCTGTATCTGGGCAGACGACGGTTCGTGCGTTCTGCTAATGAGCTTAGAAGCAGCAGTAAAATTGTGTTAGAGGGGCTAGCACTCGAGCACTGAACTGTGGCCACCCAGCCTTTCTAGATTCAGATAAAGTTAACACGCGGACATTCGGGCGATCGCGAGAGAAAAAAAACCCAACACAATTTATTAGTCTGAACATTAGATTTGAGGTTAGATACAGGGTTATGGTTAAGGTTTGGGTAATAAACAATGAAGATGATTGGTTTTCTTGAAATGAACGCAAGTGCGAGTGAGTTGTGAATAGAATTTATGTCTCGGGTAGGACATTGGGTTAGTGTACTAAACAAAGTAAACAGAGTTATGTTTTCCTTTCTGAAACATATATGAATAGTGAATAGTTTAGAAAATCGATTATAACTAAGAGCCTGTTTGATTTATTTAAAAAAAAAAAAACTATTTCATACACCATGACACGTTTTTTAATCAAATATTCAATTGCTTTTTTTGCTTTATAAATTCGGTCAGATTTTAAAAGATTTTTTTTTACAGCGTATGACAAGGAAAGAAAAAAGTTTGTAGTTCATATAGGCAACATGTCGAAATAATGTAGTGGACATCTGTGTGGGTGCTGACCGGTAGTGTTGTCTGCTTACCTCTAGAGATGGACAGTCGTGTACATTTGTACTCTGTAAGGAATTGTACACTGTGTATAAAGCATGTACTGTGTACTGTGTTCTGGGTTAGCAGTCCGGCCTTTGGGTCTGTAAAACCTCTTTGAGTCCACCCAGCTCTGATGGGTACCTTACTCATGTTATGGAAAGTAAAGGCGCCTGGGCATAATGCCTACCACACTATCACCCTGTATACAGATGTCATTGAAACCACGCGAAAAGGTGTTGAAGACAGCACAAGACATTGTGAAGAGTGTAACACAGCACTACGTGTTGTGCTAACTGAAGCACAGCACTAGATACTGGACAGGGTTGCGACTCACGGTGTTCCATCTAGCACTCACCACACCAAGGCTGCTGTTGTTTGGTAAAAGGTTGTTGTATGGCGTGGCACCACGACCGCCACACGTTTGTATTAGTGATTATAACACTTGAAAAAATGCAATGCTGATTATAAAATCTATGACTAACTTGGAGGATTATAAAAACTATGACTTACATGCACTGAAAAATTATAAAAACCTATGACTTACAAGAAGTGCTGATTATAAAACCTATGACTTACAAGAAGTGCTGATTATAAAACCTATGACTTACAAGAAGTGCTGATTATAAAACCTATGACTTACAAGAAGTGCTGATTATAAAACCTATGACTTACAAGAAGTGCTGATTATAAAACCTATGACTTACAAGCTGTTGTGTCCCTTACAGAATCACATCGACTACTGCAAGAGCTATGGCTTCTGAATTGGAGGACACAACCAATGCTATCACTAGAGACTAATGTTATAAATTGTCACAATGCTTTCACTAAAAGCTAATGCTATAAATTGTCACAATGCTACCACTAGAGGCTAATGTTATAAATTGTCACAATGCTATCACTAGAGGCTAATGTTATAAATTGTCACAATGCTATCATTAGAGGCTAATGTTATAAATTGTCACAATGCTATCACTAGAGGCTAATTTTATAAATTGTCACAATGCTATCATTAGAGGCTAATGTTATAAATTGTCACAATGCTATCACTAGAGGCTAATGTTATAAATTGTCACAATGCTATCGCTGGAGGCTAATGTTATAAATTGTCACAATACTATCACTAGAGGCTAATGTTATAAATTGTCACAATGCTATCACTAGAGGCTAATGTTATAAATTGTCACAATGCTATCACTAGAGGCTAATGTTATAAATTGTCACAATGCTATCACTAGAGGCTAAAGTTATAAATTGTCACAATGCTATCACTAGAGGCTAATGTTATAAATTGTCACAATGCTATAACTAGAGGCTAATGTTATAAATTGTCACAATGCTATTTCTAGAGGCTATTGTTATAAATTGTCACAATGCTATCACTAGAGGCTAATGTTATAAATTGTCACAATGCTATCATTAAAAGCTAAGGTTATAAATTGTCACAATGCTATCATTAAAAGCTAATGTTATAAATTGTCACAATGCTATCACTAGAGGCTAATGTTATAAATTGCCACAATGCTATCACTAGAGGTTAAGGTTATAAATTGTCACAATGCCATCACTAGAGACTAATGTTATAAATTGTCACAATGCTATCACTAGAAGCTAATGTTATAAATTCTGAAAATGCTACCACTAGAGGCTATTGTTATAAATTGTCACAATGCTATCACTAGAAGCTAATGTTATAAATTGTCACAACGCTATCACTGGAGGCTATTGTTATAAATTGTCACAATGCTATCACTAGAGGCTAAGTTTATAAATTGTCACAATGCTATCATTAGAGGCTAATGTTATAAATTGTCACAATGCTATCACTAGAGACTAATGTTATAAATTGTCACAATGCTATCACTAGAGTTTAATGTTATAAATTGTCACAATGCTATCACTAGAGGCTAATGATATAAATTGCCACAATGCTATCACTAGAGGCTAAGGTTATAAATTGTCACAATGCTATCACTAGAAGCTAATGTTATAAATTGTCACAATGCTATCACTAGAGGCTATTGTTATAAATTGTCACAATGCTATCACTAGAGGCTAATTTTATAAATTGTCACAATGCTATCACTAGAGGTTAAGGTTATAAATTGTCACAATGCTATCACTAGAAGCTAATGTTATAAATTGTCACAATGCTATCACTAGAGGCTAATTTTATAAATTGTCACAATGCTATCACTAGAGGTTAAGTTTATAAATTGTCACAATGCTATCACTAGAGGTTAAGGTTATAAATTGTCACAATGCTATCACTAGAAGCTAATGTTATAAATTGTCACAATGCTATCACTAGAAGTTAAGGTTATAAAATGTCACAATGCTATCACTAGAGTGTAATGTTATAAATTGTCACAATGCTATCACTAGAGGCTAATGTTATAAATTATCACAATGCTATCACTAGAGTGTAATGTTATAAATTGTCACAATGCTATCACTAGAAGCTAATGTTATAAATTGTCACAATGCTATCACTAGAGACTAATGATATAAATTGCCACAATGCTATCACTAGAGGTTAAGGTTATAAATTGTCACAATGCTATCACTGGAGGCTAAGGTTATAAATTCTCACAATGCTATCATTAGAGGCTAATGTTATAAATTGTCACAATGCTATCACTAGAGTGTAATGTTATAAATTGTCACAATGCTATCACTAGAGGCTATTGTTATAAATTGTCACAATGCTATCACTAGAAGCTAATGTTATAAATTGTCACAATGCTATCACTAGAAGCTAATGTTATAAATTATCACAATGCTATCACTAGAGTGTAATGTTATAAATTGTCACAATGCTATCACTAGAAGCTAATGTTATAAATTGTCACAATGCTATCACTAGAGGCTAAAGTTATAAATTGTCACAATGCTATAACTAGAGGCTAAGGTTATAAATTGTCACAATGCTATCACTAGAGGTTAATGTTATAAATTGTCACAATGCTATAACTAGAGGCTAAGGTTATAAATTGTCACAATGCTATCACTAGAGGCTAATGTTATAAATTGTCACAATGCTATAACTAGAGGCTAATGTTATAAATTGTCACAATGCTATCACTAGAGGTTAATGTTATAAATTGTCACAATGCTATCACTAGAAGCTAATGTTATAAATTGTCACAATGCTATCACTAGAGGCTAAAGTTATAAATTGTCACAATGCTATAACTAGAGGCTAAGGTTATAAATTGTCACAATGCTATCACTAGAGGTTAATGTTATAAATTGTCACAATGCTATCACTAGAGGCTAATGTTATAAATTGTCACAATGCTATAACTAGAGGCTAATGTTATAAATTGTCACAATGCTATCACTAGAGGTTAATGTTATAAATTGTCACAATGCTATCACTAGAGGCTAAGGTTATAAATTGTCACAATGCTATCACTAGGGCTAATGTTATAAATTGTCACAATGCTATCACTAGAGGCTAATGTTATAAACTCTGAAAATGCTACCACTAGAGGCTAATGTTATAAATTGCCACAATGCTATCACTAGAAGCTAAAGTTATAAATTGTCACAAAGCTATCACTAGAAGCTAATGTTATAAATTGTCACAATGCTATCATTAAAAGCTAAGGTTATAAATTGTCACAATGCTATCATTAAAAGCTAATGTTATAAATTGTCACAATGCTATCACTAGAGGCTAGTGTTATTAATTGTCACAATGCTTTCACTAGAGGCTTAATTTATAAATTGTCACAATGCTATCATTAGAGGCTAATGTTATAAATTGTCACAATGCTATCACTAGAGACTAATGTTATAAATTGCCACAATGCTATCACTAGAAGCTAATGTTATAAATTGTCACAATGCTATCACTAGAGGCTAATGTTATAAATTGTCACAATGCTATCACTAGAGGCTAATGTTATAAATTGTCACAATGCTATCACTAGAGGCAAAGGTTATAAATTGTCACAATGCTATCACTAGAGGCTAAGGTTATAAATTGTCACAATGCTATCACTAAAAGCTAAGGTTATAAATTGTCACAATGCTATCACTAGAAGCTAATGTTATAAATTGTCACAATACTATCACTAGAGGCTAATGTTATAAATTGTCACAATGCTATCACTAGAGGCTAAGGTTATAAATTGTCACAATGCTATCACTAGAGGTTAAGGTTATAAATTGTCACAATGCTATCACTAGAGGTTAATGTTATAAATTGTCACAATGCTATCACTAAAAGCTAATGCTATAAATTGTCACAATGCTATCACTAGAGGCTAATATAAATTGTCACAATGCTATCACTAGAGGTTAAGGTCATAAATTGTCACAATGCTATCACTAGAGGCTAAAGTTATAAATTGTCACAATGCTATTTCTAGAGGCTAATGATATAAATTGCCACAATGCTATCACTAGAAGCTAATGTTATAAATTGCCACAATGCTATCGCTATAGGCTAATGTTATAAATTGTCACAATGCTATCACTAAAAGCTAATGTATAAATTGTCACAATGCTATCACTAAAGGTTAATGTTATAAATTGTCACAATGCCATCACTAGAGGCTAAGGTTATAAATTGTCATTCTATCGCAGTCTAAACCGCTATGTGTAGACAAGGTGAGAATTGTCCCCCGACCCAGCACTACTTACGGCTGAACTGATCCTACCCCATAAAACCTTGGGTGTTTAAGTCTAGGCCAGGGGTCGGCAACCTGCGGCTCGCGAGCCGCATGCGGCTCTTTTGATATCAAGATGCGGCTCTCCAGCTCCTTGAACAAATACTAATAATCTTAATAAAAAAAAATTAAAAAAAAATGTTAGTGGCTCTTTAAAACCAGGGAAATTTTGAAAATTGTAACTTTTGGCTCTTCCGCTTCAAAAGGTTGCCGACCCCTGGTCTAGGCTATTTGGCTCGCTTTCTCATTTTGTTTTATTTGTATGGATCAAACAACGACAGAGTTATTTTCATTTGTAAATACTCTTCTATCTTATCCCTTATACTTATAGATTATTTTTAAAAAAATTAAATTTTGTTTTACATCAAATGCATAAGTAGATCTCCCTTTTGCGTCGGGGGTGGAGGGGTGGGGGTTGGGAAGAAGTGGATAGATATAAAAAGGCTTATATATTTCTTGGGTGCTCCATATTATTCCGGGAATTTCGCATAGCTATACACATTTATATTAATTTATTAACAACAGAATATACAATTTTATAAAAAATTAGAAATAAACAAATGACTGGGGTGGGGGGGGGGCTAAGGCCATCAATGAGCCACCTCATACATCTGTCTAGGCCTAGGGTTATAGAACTAGACTTTATGTGGATAGATCCTTGCCATAAGTATGTTCCCTAAATACGTTTCAGTTACATTTTTTTACAGAAGTTGTAAATGAGCTTAATGCTCACATTTGACTCCAACCTATAGCATCAATGGCAGCTGTACTCGAGTCATCAAAAGAGTCCACGTGGAGTCACTCACAGACAAACACAACGGACGTATCAAAAGTTTACCAGGATACGGCTGGGCGCGCGTCATTCCCACCCACAAAATGTGTCAAACGTGTCGGGGGACGAGTATAATAGATCGTTGTTTGCTGGGGGGGGGGGGGGGTGGGGGGGGGGGGGGGGGATGAGGACATGACCAGACGAGATCTAATCAACTACCCAAACAAAACAAGTGCATGGAAGCCGTAATGGACGCCTCGACAACGCTACGTACACGGATTTAATGGACGTAATGACAATGTTACATACACGGATTTAATGGACGTAATGACAATGTTACATACACGGATTTAATGGACGTAATGACAATGTTACATACACGGATTTAATGGACGTAATGACAATGTTACATACACGGATTTAATGGACGTAATGACAATGTTACATACACGGATTTAATGGACGTAATGACAATGTTGCGTACACGGATTTAATGGACGTAATGACAATGTTACATACACGGATTTAATGGACGTAATGACAATGTTGCGTACACGGATTTAATGGACGTAATGACAATGTTACATACACGGATTTAATGGACGTAATGACAATGTTACATACACGGATTTAATGGACGTAATGACAATGTTACGTTCACGGATTTAATGGACGTAATGACAATGTTACGTACACGGATTTAATGGACGTAATGACAATGTTACGTACACGGATTTAATAGAGTAATGTAGAGCAACAGTTTTGATGTCAGGAACGACTAAAGCTACAAAACGGTGATAGCTGGAGGAATAAGAATTAACGACTGAAGAAGAGGAGTCAGCAGGCTAGAGTTATTGGTTGGAGGAGTCATTAGAGTTTGTGGCTGGAGTCAGCAAGTTAGATTTACTGGATAGAGGCGTCATTAAGCTAGAGTTTGTGGCTGGAGTCAGCAAGTTAGAGTTACTGGTTAGAGGAGTCATGACGCTAGAGTTTGTGGCTGGAGTCAGCAAGTTAGAGTTACTGGTTAGAGGAGTCATGACGCTAGAGTTTGTGGCTGGAGTCAGCAAGTTAGATTTACTGGTTAGAGGAGTCATTAAGGTAGAGTTTGTGGCCGAAGAACAGAAAGCTAGCTAGAGTTTATGGCTAGATGGGTTAGCTAAAGCTCGTCTGGAGGAGAGAAATCAGCTAGCAAGAATTGATTTTTTGGAGAATAGATATGTTGTGTATACAAACACTGCAGCCTTAGTTTCTTGGTAGAGAAGAAATACTCTATTCAACTACTTTACCGAAACGGATTTGGCGAAATTCTCAAATGGCCTTCATGAAATAAAAAAAAGCTGACATAATTTTAATTAGATTCATTTAATTTAATTACAGTGTCACTTTTAAACATGCACTGTGTAAATGTTTGTTTATTTTTTTTTATATTCTGTGCTCAATCGATTGATGTAATTGGGAAGGTATGTTGGTGTTGGAGCTAATTACGCTTAGACATAAAAAATTAAAATTAATAACAGAACTCAGGTCGAGAGAGGGGGGGGGGGGGGGTGGGGGGCGGAGTATGAGCGTGTCCCCGGGCTGCAATACTTCATCTAAGGAGAGATGGAAACTTTTGTGTTCCATCACATAAACCTTGCTCACATTCAGCCCGCAGCCAGAATATTATTAATGTAATTGATAATTTGCTGGGTAATTACATCTGACCTGTAGATACTCGACAAAGTGAGACAGGAACGAAAAAGCACAGTTAAAAAATCAGTTTTTGGCTTGGAAAAAAGTCACAGAAAAAAAGTCTCAAAAGAAAACTTTTATTGAAAAAAGTCATTGTAAATTATATTATTGTATTTTTACTTATTATTGTTATAAACCATAATGCTTTTAAATTTTATAAATATGCTAACAAATAAAATAAGCAACCCGCGACAATAAAAATCCAAAATTTTACAATTGTCAACAATTAAATCAAAATATTTCTTTAAATATTTTTCTGACTTTTTTCCTGTGACTTTTCTTTTTTTTCCCGTGACTTATTTTGATGTGACTTTTTTTTTTCCTGAAGTACATGAAACCATGTCGCTATGGCCAGCATTAGTTTTGCTCAATAAACTATTCCATGTTTAAATATAGCACCTCAATTTCTGTTGTATACATAGTGAACCATTAACAATGGGTATCTATATTTTAAGATATCAGGGTAATACATGTAAACTTAAAATTTTAAATCTTCCCTATCGTTTCTAGAATATCAAATGTTTTAACGAACCGTGTATTAGAAAATTTTGCAAGCTAGCTGATCCTGACGAGGTCTTGTAAACTAACTGGTCAATAGATATTCTCAGAAACAAACTCATCATTTGGAAAACATTTGGCACGAAATTAATGTTTTTAAATCTCGTGTGCGAAAATTTGGAAATCTCGTCAACGAACTCATCATTTGAAAATCTTGTGAACGAGATTACTATTATGAAATCTCGTCAATGAACTCATCATTTGGAAATCTCGTCAACGAACTCAACATTTGGAAATCTCGTCAACGAACTCATCATTTGGAAATATCGTCAACGAACTCATCATTTGGAAATCTCGTCAACGAACTCATCATTTGGAAATATCGTCAACGAACTCATCATTTGGAAATCTCGTCAACGAACTCATCATTTGGAAATATCGTCAACGAACTCATCATTTGGAAATCTCGTCAACGAACTCATCATTTGGAAATCTCGTGAATGAACTCATCATTTGGAAATCTCGTGAATGAACTCGTCATTTGGAAATCTCGCGAGTTCTTGGTGCTGCTACACAAACTCCAATGATAGAATGGTGCTGCTTTAAACCATCGGCTTGACCAGCATCGACTTCATCATAGAAACATCAGACTCACTAGCGCGGGCGCTATCACCCGTGACGGAAAATCAATTTGTTTTAATTCAGAAAATCTTTCAAATCAGGGCCCGGTATTTTCAGCTCATCTCCGTGGACTATCTTGTTAACTCCCTTCATTCATTCAGCACTTTCAGCACTTTATGGCTGCTACTATTATATTGCTCTCTTTGTACACAGCTGAGGGCAGAGTGTATTCAAATTGGAATAAGTTTGTAAATCATATATATATATATATATATATATATATATATATATATATATATATATATATATATATATATATATATATATATACATATATATATATATATTTATATATATATATATATATATTTATATATATATATATATATTTATATATATATATATATATTTATATATATTTATTATTTATTTATAATTTATTATTTATAGAAATCTCAATGTCTGCCCACCCGTAAATGGGGGAGTGTATTTATAACGGAAACCGTTCATGCTAGAACCGACACCTCGCCTATTGTACGGCACCCAACGACGCCTGAATTCTTACAAATATCTAGTTTTTGTTTATAATGAAGCGTAGTGAAGTAAGGGTAAGTTGTTTTTATAATCTCTACCCCTTATAAATTATCCCATTACGTAAGGGGTTTTATTTTGAAATCTCCAACCCAGTGATATATTTCTTGTGTGTTGGGAGTTAAATGGTCGAGTTTATGGCGAGTTACACAGGAAGTCATTTTTCTCTTCAGCTCCCATTTGTACGCGAGTGTTTATAGCTTGACTTGCGAGGGTGCTTGATGTATTTTATAGAGCCAGAGTCACCCGGCCCAGATCTAGATGCTGGCTCTGACACGTGTCTAGACGGCCCAGACCACGCGAGACACGGCGATGGCCAAGGTGGCGATTTATGGCCACTTCCGGGAGTCAGCTCGCCAAAAGTGTGTCGGGGTTATTTAAGGTGGAGCGTTAATTTATTCCTGGGTGAGCTCATCTGAGCTGTGTTCGTGTGAGCTTAGAGTTAAGGGTTGTGTTCGTGTGAGCTTAAAGTTAAGGGTTGTGTTCGTGTGAGCTTAAAGTTAAGGGTTGTGTTTGCTTGAGCTTAGAGTTTGGGGTTGTGTTCGTGTGAGCTAAGAGTTTGTGTTCGTGTGAGCTTAGAGTTAAGGGCTGTGTTCGAGTGAGCTTAAAGTTAAGGGTTGTGTTCGTGTGAGCTTAAAGTTAAGGGTTGTGTTTGCTTGAGCTTAGAGTTTGGGGTTGTGTTCGTGTGAGCTAAGAGTTTGTGTTCGTGTGAGCTTAGATACGGGTTGTGTTTGTGTGAGCTTAGAGCTAAGGGCTGTGTTTGTGTGAGCTTAGAGTTTGGGGTTGTGTTTGTGTGAGCTTAGAGTTTGAGGTTGTATTTGTGTGAGCTTAGAGTGTAGGGTTGTGTTTGTGTGAGCTTAGAGTTTGAGGTTGTGTTTGTGTGAGCTTAGAGTTTGAGGTTGTGTTCGTGCGAGCTTAGATACGGGTTGTGTTCGTGTTGAGTAGCTCTGATGGTTTATGTGAAGCGGTGGTCTGTGTTATGGGGCGATTTGGTCTTTGTGTGTCCACTAAGGTATAGCCTTTCAGGTTGTGTATGTATGAATGTATGTGTGAAGATTCAGTCTGTGTGTCTTTATTTATTGGAATGTTAGGTCTTTTAGTGTGTGTGTATGTATGTCTTTGTCTGTATGTATGTGTGTGAAGATTCTGTCTTTAGAGTGTGTGTCCGTATGTTTGTGACACTTTATTTTTCGAAGTTATATTAGTTTAGTTTGGAATTTAAAAGAATGTCAGTTTCCAAAAGTCTTTTTCCAGTTTGTCCAAAAAACAATTGCTCAAATATCAAATTTCCGAAACTTTTGAAAAATTATGAATGTCCACGTATTTTAGCCACCAAACTGAATGTCCACGTATTTTGACCACCACCAAACTGTATGAATCTCCACTTATTTTCGCCACCAACAAACTGTATGAATGTCCACTTATTTTGGCCACCACCAAACTGAATGTCCACGTATTTTGGCCACCACCAAACTGTATGAATGTCCACTTATTTTGGCCACCACCAAACTGAATGTCCACGTATTTTGGCCACCACCAAACTGTATGAATGTCCACTTATTTTGGCCACCACCAAACTGTATGAATGTCCACTTATTTTGGCCACCACCAAACTGAATGTCCACTTATATTTTCCACCACCAAACTGTATGAATGTCCACGTATTTTGGCCACCACTAGGTTGTATGAATGTCCACGTATTTTGGCCACCAAACTGTATGAATGTCCACATATTTTGGCCACCAAACTGTATGAATGTCCACGTATTTTGGCCAGCAAACTGTATGAATGTCCACGTATTTGGCCATCACTAGGTTGTATGAATGTCCACATATTTTGGCCACCAAACTGTATGAATGTCCACATATTTTGGCCACCAAACTGTATGAATGTCCACGTATTTTGGCCATCAAACTGTATGAATGTCCACGTATTTGGCCACCAAACTGTATGAATGTCCATGTATTTTGGCCACCACTAGGTTGTATGAATGTCCACGTATTTTGGCCACCGCTACATTGTATGAATGCCCACGTATTTTGGCCATCAAACTGTATGAATGCCCACGTATTTTGGCCATCAAACTGTATGAATGTCCACGTATTTTGGCCACCGCTACGTTGTATGAATGCCCACGTACCCTGGCCACTTGACTAGACCTCTCGAGTGAGTTCATTACGTGCCCGGGCACATGGAATGTATTGGCCCCTGTATCGCCACTCGATCATCTGTTTTCTCATTCGACTCCCGGAGCAACTATTTGGGCGTCTACAATTCTTTTTACCACATTATTCGCTTTCACTACAATGTTATACATTTTAGGATGTTCAAATGAACAAAAAATTGCAAAAATGTGATCTTTTCAAATGAATTGTATTTTAGTTTTGAATATTGAACATTTGTTCCCTGAAATTTGGAGCATTTTTTATGTTGAAAATATTTTCAGTTCTTTACCTCTAGACCTAGAGTTAGTTCTTTACCTCTACACCTGGAGTTAGCTCTTTACCTCTACACCTGGAGTTAGCTCTTTACCTCTACACCTGGAGTTAGCTCTTTACCTCTACACCTGGAGTTAGCTCTTTACCTCTACACCTGGAGTTAGCTCTTTACCTCTACACCTGGAGTTAGCTCTTTACCTCTACACCTGGAGTTAGCTCTTTACCTCTACACCTGGAGTTAGCTCTTTACCTCTACACCTGGAGTTAGCTCTTTACCTCTACACCTGGAGTTAGCTCTTTACCTCTAGACCTAGAGTTTTGATCGCACCTTGTCACGTGATATGTTGGTCTTTCTCCCTGGAACACGGGCCAGCAGTAGTGGTTTGTGTTTGTTCTCTACTGGTTGGTTGCCATGGCGACGGGGTTTTTAAAAGGTGCGGCGGTGCTGATTGGGAGAGCAGGTCATTCTGATGGCCACACAAATAGATGGCCCCATCAGACTTGGCCATGTACAGTTAGTGGGTGGCCCCGTTAGACTTGGCCATGTTGAGATAATGATCCGGAGGCCATACAACTTACAAAATTGGCATTTACAGATAATATTGTAATGGCCACATAAGATTAGACCTGGTACAGTTCTAATGGCCAACCAAGACTTGGCCAAGTACAAGTATTGTCTTGGTGGCCATATTCACTTGTCCTATTACAAATATTGTTGTGATGGCCATATACATTTGACCACGTAAATATATTATTGTGATGGCCATACAAGACTTGGCCATGTACATACATTGCCGTGATGGCCATATACAATTTGCCACGTACATATAATTTTGTGTTGCCCACGTACATATATCGTTGTGATGGCCATACAAGACTTGCCCATGTACATATATTGTTGTGATAGCTACATGCACTTGGCCATGTACATACAATGTTGTGATGACCATGTACAATTTGCCTCATTCATATAATTACATACATATAATTGTGTTGGCCACGTACATATATTGTTATGATGGCCGTATACACTTGGCCATGTACAGACCTAGTTCCAAAGGCCTCAACAATCCCTTACAATTAGCACAGACTTCCCGACTTCAATTTTCTCTTATTTCCTCAATCGATACCTGTTTTTATACTAATCATTAAATGTATGATGATTACATGTAATAAAAGACCTCCCAGCAAGCTCTAGCTCTGGCCACATAAAAACTGTTACAAAAATTGTGAATGAAAAAAAACGAAACAAAGATCCTTAGATTTGTGAATGTTAGTTGTACTTATTTTCATGACGTTGTTCATATCGTCGTATTCATAGGTATTTTCTTCTACTAGTCTACCTCAAGCATAGTTAAGTTAGGATGAAATAGAATACAAACATAGATGTTCGTAAAGCTGGTTTAATTTTTCGTGGTACACTAACCAACCCATACCCCGTACATTCAATAACATTAACCCTAAACCTACCACTAATTAAACCATTATGGTTCTGCATGTTCTACATAGAATCAGTGCTCAATCATCGACTAACAATTCAGCTTTATTCTGATACCGTATTATCTTTCCATTTAGATCAGAATTAGTATCTTGACATTTGTTTGTATCATTTAATGAAGAAGTTCACTATAGTTGTATCATTTACCTGTATTCGCTATAGTTGCATCTTTTGACTTATTTTATTAATTTTGGCTTCTTTAATGTACTTCTGCTATTTACCATAGCTTGTATCTTTGTAGTTAATGAAACTATTCATAATTTTTGGACCAGTTACTTGAGATTTTTTATTTTACTTGTAACTGGTATCTTGTCTTAATGATATTCACTTTTACCTGTAAAATGTCCTAAAGATCTCAAACCCCCTACAACATCCATAGATCTGACCTCATGCCCACAACATCCATGGATCTATTCTTTCTTCTTCTTCGTTCTTAATTTTAGTGTTGTAAGGGATCCCCTCCAAAACAATTAAGTATACGTGTCAACTGGTTATGCGCCATTGAGGCCATTGACTCCGATTTCAGCCTGCTTTTCTTTTTGTATTTGCTTCCATAGCCTTTGTCCAACCAAGAACAAACTACAAGGCAGCAGTTGTTTGATTTTGGAGTTGTCTCTTTTAGAAGAGTGGCTGTCCCCAGCTAACGAGCCTCATCTCCCCGAGAATTCAAACTGGATCTGACCTCATGCCCACAATATCCATGGATGTGATCTCATACCTCCCACAACATCCATGGATCTGACCTTACACCTCCTACAACATCCATGGATTCGATCTCATGCCTTCAACAACATTGTCTAGCCGGGGAAAATCTCTTTACATTTTTCATGTACGTTTCTCATACAACCCTGGCTATTGCTGGCATTTCCGTTTCTTCTAATTTGGCCTTTCCCCAATATATTTTCCTTCTGCATAAATTCGATACTTTTTTTGTTACAGAATACAATCTACCTCGGCCCAGAAAAAAACTATGTACGTGTCGAAACCAGCCGAAATTTTGTTAGTGCATGTTTATTTGTTTTGTTATCGTGAGGTTTGCTTTTGCTGGCGTCTTGGCTTTTACTCGGCTTAAAAAAATAAAACGTGTGTTTTAAAGCCTAACTTTGTAATGTCGTAATGACGTATATACATTTTCACTGCAGGTGTGGGGCTAATTAGCGTACAAGTTATTTTATATCGTCTTGTGCCTCCCCCTCCCATCCCCACCCACACCCCACCCCCTCCATCTTCACCAGCCATTTAAAAGGTTTCTAGTTGTGTAAATGCGGCAACATGTGTTTTCATGTTCGATAGACACTGAGTGATTGAGTAAAGGCTAGAGCTAGAGCTAGGGCTAGGGCTAGGGCTAGGGCTAGGGCTAGGGCTAGGGCTAGGGCTAGGGCTAGGGCTAGGGCTAGGGCTGGGGCTAGGGCTAGGGCTAGGGCTAGGGCTAGGGCTAGGGCTGGGGCTGGGGCTGGGGCTGGGGCTGGGGCTAGAGCTAGGGCTAGGGCTAGGGCTAGGGCTAGGGCTAGGGCTGGGGCTAGGGCTGGGGCTAGGGCTAGGGCTAGGGCTAGGGCTGGGGCTGGGGCTGGGGCTAGGGCTAGGGCTAGGGCTGGGGCTAGGGCTAGGGCTAGGGCTAGGGCTAGGGCTAGGGCTAGGGCTAGGGCTAGGGCTAGGGCTGGGGCTAGGGCTAGGGCTAGGGCTAGGGCTAGGGCTGGGGCTGGGGCTGGGGCTGGGGCTAGGGCTGGGGCTGGGGCTGGGGCTGGGGCTGGGGCTGGGGCTGGGGCTGGGGCTAGGGCTGGGGCTAGGGTAAGCACGAAATACGATTTAATCTTACTTTGGATGTAAATGTATAATATACATGCTCGTGACGGGATAATATTCACGGGGGAGTGAGAGGGTAATTAATAGGGGGGGGGGGGGCTATTGATTGATAGGGGTAAATGGCAGGTGTTAATGACCCGTGAGTAAGTTCATAGACTCGGGGCATCTCGTGCAATTATGATAATTCACAGACAATATAATAAAGGTAATAAGATGCACCCGAAGTACAAATAGCGAATAATGATGTACCCATAAATACCATTAGAATGTATTATTATGTATTAAGAACTACATATGGAGTGCATTCAGGTACATTTGCAATGTAAATGTAATGTATCAGGAAAAAGCTGAAACATGCACCTAATATGTTGGTTCAAGTGTCGGTGTAATGTCCATGTCAATAATAACAGCACTGAGCGCAGTGTTAGGGCCGTGTATAAGAACACAGCTAAGTTATTGCCCTGATGCCTATTCATTCCTTGAGCCGTAGATTGAATATCAGTGATAAATGCGACAATACTCAACCCCCCCCCCACACACACACCCTAGCCGCACTGTCTAGCGGCTATAGATGCGCCCAACGCCTCTCCGTGGCTCTAAGATTCATGATAACCTTGATTTAAACGAGATGGGGCAGGGGAGGGGTCTTTACTTTAAACTGGCTATCTGGGATGGAAATAAATACGTCAAAAGATTCTCATCGTCTTGACGTCTTGACGTTGTGTCTAGCATGACGTGGAAAATTCGGCCTTAACACGGGCACAGGTTACGTGAATCTGGGGTGTAAGGATTGGATTAAGTGGAGTCGAGAGATGAGGGTCATCTAGGGGAAAATGTTAATATATGAGGGTCAGCTAGGGGCAAATGTTAACTACTTGAGGGTCATCTAGGGGAAAATGTTAATATATGAGGGTCAGCTAGGGGCAAATGTTAACTACATGAGGGTCATCTAGGGGCAAATGTTAACTACATGAGGGTCATCTAGGGGCAAATGTTAACTACATGAGGGTCATCTAGGGGAAAATGTTAACTACTTGAGGGTCAGCTGGGGAAAATGTTAACTACATGAGGGTCAGCTGGGGAAAATGTTGAGGGTCATCTAGGGGCAAATGTTAATATATGAGGGTCAGCTAGGGGCAAATGTTAACTACATGAGGGTCAGCTAGGGGCAAATGTTGAGGGTCATCTAGGGGCAAATGTTAAGGGTCATCTAGGGGCAAATGTTAACTACATGAGGGTCATCTTGGGGAATATGTTAACTACATAAGGGCCATCTAGGGGCTGCAGCTGTACCAAGTGTGCTACAGCTAAACCATGGAAATAAAATCATTTATTTTGGGCCACCATCTACTGACAGTTATTGCACAAAACAGAGCATGTAAAACTCAGATAGTGAGCCAACACTTATTCAGTGGCCTGCATACATAATTTACTTTCATAACTGTAAGTGCTTTGTAACACTTTAGCAATTAATAATTAATACATTGAAATGAAAAATCAATTCAATATATAAAAGTCCATGTGAGGACTTCTCTCTCTGTCTGTCACATTTTGTTCGAGACTGAGAGATCAGAATCTTCAAAGATTTGTGAAGAACTAAAGATAATTAGTTTTGTTGATAAAGATTTGGTGGTTATACTGATTGGATAAACTTGATTCAGTTTAAAGATGGTAATAAAACATAAATAGATATTTGAATGTGTAAACACACATTTAATTAAGCAAAGGGAGAAGCAATGCTTTATAGTTCAACATTTCTGGAAATAGTTGTCTTCAAAACAAACATGGGGTCTAATCAGACATTAGACACAACTAAAGCTGCTGATTCAAAAGTTTTCTGCGTTGTATCACATTTTTATGTTTCGGCTATAGCTCTAACGATACATGTATTTATTATTCCTATAATGCTCTACCAATGCTCTAACTTTTCAAATAAGATTTCCTTGATAGAAGAAATCAATACAACGGACGACCAAGAGGTAAATTTTTGTCGACCAAAAAAAAAATGATAAAAATTAATTCAAAACTAATAAAACAAAAATAAAAATGGATAACCGTTTTTCTAACTAAATTATTTACGGCCATTCCATTGGGCATTCGATAAGATGTTTGTTTCCATGTTTGTTTGCATGTTTGTTTACATGTTGTTATTTCTTTTTAGATCGCAGCAACGAGCGACAAGTACGTCGGTTAACTCTTATAAACCCAGTTTGGTTTTAATTATTCCATCTTTTACGGGGCAACGCACCCCCTGCACTCCCTAGAACCGCCCAAGATCTCCGAATAGCTAAGGCCTCTGCAATAAACTCCCCAGAGACAACTTGCTACTCGGAGAGCGAGTAACCCAATTAATCCTGCCCATAGAAGACCCTGTCTCAGGTAAAACGCTTCATCGCGTCTGCGCGCCGTGGACGTGATAGCAGATAGGCCAGTGCCAGATCTCTAGCAGATCTCATTAAGGCGAATTTGGGCGGATCTGGCTGGCCTGCTGCCAACACATTCAATACCTAGTCGTCTGCCCTTGTGATGTCATTTTAAATGTATTTATTTTTGTATCGTGTTTAAATTTCGACAAAATTAACGGGTTTTTAATGAAAAGTAATTTTTAAATTGATAGGACCAACACTACACCTGCTAAATGGGAAGAGAGTGGGTGGGGGGGGGGTTGTTCATGGGAACTTCGGCTAGTTGTGAAGCTGGTTGAACTGAATCAATAGTTGGGTTCAAATCTGGCGCACTGACCACTGGCTATCTCACGCACAGGGGAGTCCAAAAACCTGGCAACATACGGGCTGGTCAAGTTGGTAACACAAGACTGAAGTCTCGTGAACAACACGGAAATCATGAACAGGTAAATCTTTTTCTTCTTCGTTCTAAATTATATTTACGTCGGAGGATTCAGACGAGCCCAACTTTGTGGATGAACTGGACTGTGGACTCCGGATCTTCGGGCACCCAATACAGTTTTTCATTGAGTGTGTGTGTGTGTGGGGGGGGGGGGGGTATTGGGACCAGAGTTTAGACCTCGCCTGGTTGTACAAGCAGCAGTCTTGTAGGACGTGCTCAGCATTCTCCGGTGCCATACCACGATGAAAAGGTAAATGCATTGAGGCCATTTTACAAATAAACAAATACATTTATTTAAAGGATGTATGTCGGATTTTTTACTCCCCCACAGGTATTTGTTTGGTTGATGCTTAAATAAGATTAAATTAAACAAGAATTATACACACAACATTAATACTACAGCTTTAATTCATTAATTTCATAGATATTGAGATCTGAAATGTAAAAAAAAACATCAACTTATCATTACAAGTACAGAGAAAGTTGCTCGCCAACACCTTTGTCTTCTGTGTGAAACTACATTCGTATGTTTTTATGTGAACCTGTATTCGTGTATTATGGCAAACTATACTAGTGTGTTGTGTTTAACTGTTTAGTGTATTACCGCAAACTGTGTTAGTGTATTATGTAAAAATGTGTTAGTTTGATATTTATAGTGTGTTAATTTGTCTGAATATAATTATAAAATGGTAGGCGAACAGAAACAAATGCTGCAATAATGGATTTTAATTATCATGCTGCTAATATTTATTTATTTATTTCTTCAGCTAGTCCAAAACTTACCTTTTGCTTCATGTTATTTTATAATGAATTTCTGTAATAACTTTATAAGGTCTCCAAGCCATCAAGTATTGTCACATAAAGCTAGACACCCCCCCCCCTAATATGACGTCAAACCAGCCTACAAACCAACAACCCCATCTCCCTCAAAATTGCAGTTGTATTTTTGTAAACATCGATATTTTTTTCTAAAATATTTTCTGAGCTCGGTAAACATAACGTATTTTAATCAATTTCTTATTCAATGTACTAAAACAGTTTTCAAAATGTGAAATAACGGCTAAAATTAAGTTACAAACATTTCTTTTTTAAAATGAAAAAAAAATGTGACGTCACACTATCTGAACCCATATTTCCCTCATCACATATCGTCACAAAATTACAGACCCCCCTCCCCCTCTCTCCCTACGAGTATGACGTCATTTATAGACGACCCATGATTAGAAATCTATATATAATTCAGTTTGTATTCCTACACCATCAAAGTAGCAACCCAAGTATTATGAATCACTCTTAGGGTAAGAACTTTAAGGCTGTCTTTTTTTTTTTTTGTCCTTTAAAAAAATCTAATACGGTCTTGTATTTAATAAAATCTTCATCTTAAAAGAAAAAGTTGAAAAATGATCCAACGAAAGGCCCAATCTTGTGTCGTCTTAGAGTTTTACGCAGCGGTCGTCTCTCTTTAAAAGAGATGAGTGATTTCCCCTGGTCTAGAGGGGTGTATGCACGATTCTAAACAATGGCGTCCTTCATCTTGTGGCTTTTCATAGTTGGACGCCTTCTCTCTCGATTCATTACCCACATTCTGTGGGAGCACAACCACACTTTGGCAGACAATCTCATCCACGCACAAGTCAAGATAACCACACGAACCCACACGAACTCGCACAACTACGCACAACTACACTTTGGCAGACAATCTCATCCACGCTCGCACAACTACGCACAACTACGCACAACTACACTTTGGCAGACAATCTCATCCACGCACAAGTCAAGATAACCACACGAACCCACACGAACTCGTCCAACTACGCACAACCCAGCACAACCACACTGACGCACAAATAGGTGCACAAGAGCGAGTGGGCTTGCACATTTCCACACAACCCACATCTGCTACTTCACCAGTCTGTCGGAATCAAGACTTATAACACCCCATCAACATACTTGAATCAAGACTTATAACACCCCATCAACATACTTGAATCAAGACTTATAACACCCCATCAAGATACTTGAATCAAGACTTATAACACCCGTTTCTAAAAAAATGCCTGAGGAAAGACCGATGTTACCCCATCAAACTGCCTAAATAAAGACCCCCCCCCCCTTCACTAATCCCATCAACCAGCCCAAAAAGACCCCGTTTTCGCTCAATCTGCCTGAATAAAGACCCTCTTTACCCCTGTTACCCCATCAACCTGCCTCAATAAAGACCCCTTGTTACCCTATCAATGTATCTTACACAATCAATTAACCTGAATGACCCCCCCCCCAATACCCCATCAATGTATCTTAATAAACACCCCCTTTACCCATCAACCTACCTCAATAAAGACCCTCCCTGTTACCCATCAATGTATCTTAATAAAGACCCTCCCCCCCCCCCCTTTAACCCCATCAAAGACCCACCCTGTTACCCCATCAATGTATCTCAATAAAGACCCCCTTCTCCCCCATCACCGTGCCGGTATGAAGCGTCTCTATGTAGTTTGCTTGTATTGGCGCTCTAGCCAAACCTCCCAATGATTAGGTTACAAAAGGTATCTTTGCCGTCGTCATTTGGTTGTCGGCTGTTTATTTTCTGCTCCATCCCACCAAGGCTTAACCAAACGATGGGGCGGATCAAGGAGGGGGGGGGGGGTACGCAGATTGACCGCCCATGAAGAAATTGTTATAAGCACGCTACGTTACGGATATACAACTCGTTAAGATTCTGCGTTTCATTATCAAAAAATTCGTGTGAACACTATTATAAAATTATTTTCTTGAAACACTTATCATTAGCGCTCATTTTCCAGGTGATTTTTTTTTTGGTTTCAAGAACGACAAGCCATCTTGGAATATTCTCGCAACTTGCGCTCAACTTAGACTTAGGCCCAGTTTTGTCAACAGCTTTAGACCTAATCTTATTACAACCATCAGGCTGAAATTTAAGGCGTCTTTTCAAACGTGCGAAACAATGTATTGATTTTTTTCTATCATAAAACGTATTGATTTTTTAATCATTGGTAGATGTGGTTAGGTTTATGGCTTGGTGAAGGTTTTCTATGGGGAATGGTTAGATGTCTGTTTAGGTTCTATTTGTGTTAAGGTTTAATGTCGGTTTAGTTTTATATGACTTAAGGTTTAAGGTTTGTTTAGGTTTTATAAGTGTTAAGGCTTAGACTCTGTTTTATATGTGTAAAGGTTTAAGGTCTATTTAGCTTTTATATGAGTTAAGGTTAAAGGTCTGGTGTTAAGGTTTTATTTGAGTTAAGGTTTAAGTTCTGTTTAGGTTTTAAATGCTTTATATTTTATATTGGTTTATGTCTTTGATGTAGATTTAAAGCGTAGATTAAAATGTAGATTTAAATGGTTTTTAAGTTGTATGTGTTCAGCTTTGTTTATTTATTTTGAGGTTTTTTTTTGTATTTTATGTTCAATGTGATTATGTTTCAGATGAGTTTATCTTTTATTTATGTAAATTAATGTTGTGTTAGGTATGTTAGGTTTACGCTTTAGTGCTTGTGATGAGTAACAAAAGTAATTGACGTCACACGCTAGGAATGAAAGGGAAGGGCGAGGGGGGGGGGGGGTCAGATATCTCATGTAACCCTTGCCAGGGGTTAGGGTGGTTAAGTAAGGTGACGTCACAGCAAAGGTCAGAGTTACTCGCGCGCTGGCTGGAATAAAAATAAAGCGGTCTCACTAGCTGACAGGGTTCTGTTCAGTTGTAGGGAGGGGGGCTGTTTAGTCTGGGGGGAGGGGGTGTAGGGGGGTCTGAGTGTTTAGTCTGGGGGGTGTAAGGTGTCTGAGTGTTTAGACTGGTGCGAGGTAGTGTAGGGGCGTCTGTGTGTTTAGTCTGGAGGGAGGGGGTGTAGGGGCGTCTTATTTTTTATTGGTGGGTTTAAGGGCGTCTGAGTGTTTAGTCTTGGGGGAGGGGGTGTAGGGGCGTCTGAGTGTTTAGTCTGGGGGAGGGGGTTTAGGGGCGTCTGAGTGTTTAGTCTGGGGGGAGGGGGTTTAGGGGCGTCTGAGTGTTTAGTCTGGGGGGAGTGGGTGCAGGGGCGTCTGATGTTTAGTTTGGGGTGGGCGGTTAGGGGCGTCTGGTGTTTGGTTGGGGGGGGGCGGTTAGGGGCGTCTGAACGTTTAGTCTGTGGGTGTAGGAGCGTGTGAATGCTTCGTCTTGGGGTGGGGGTTGCAGGGGCGTCTGCGTGTTTAGCCTGGGTGTGTATGGGCGTCTGTGTGTTTTGTCTAGTGGGGTGTAGGGGCGTCTGATTATCTTTGGAGGAGGCTGCAGATCGTTTAAATAATTAGTCTGTGGGTCAGTGAGAATCCTGATTTGGCGTGAATTCATGTACACGCCTCAATCAGCAACGTAATCTACAACCCACGTCTTATAAAATTAGAAAAACCAGAAATGTATGAGACAATTAGTCTTGCTATGATAAGGACTATCGGCAGTTGCAAGCAACATATACACGGACAGGTAAGTGCAGTAATTAGTGTTGGACTTCATTCGCCGGTCATCGCCGTGACCTGCTCAAATGGTGGCTGCCATGTCTTGCACTCTGGTGCAGAAAACATAATTAGTTTAGTTTAATATTAAAACCCAGCATAAGAGAAATCTCATGAGTCAAACAATTGTTGCCTTGTAGATTGTTCTGGGTGGACAAAGGTTATGAACGCAAAGCATAAAACAATAGCAAGCAAAGGCGGAGTTAACGGGCCATATGGTGAAAAACTATTGAGACTAAAATGCTTAATTTTAATGGGGAAGTGTCGTTCAATAATTGCAATTTTTAGAACGAAGAACAAGAAGATTATTATTTTATTAAAATACATTGTTTATAATCACACGTTAACACAATCAGATACAAACACCCCCACACATTTTATATAAAAATACCCACACATTCTCATATAAACGTATAAGCATACTGATACATTTTATATAAACATATACATTCTCATATAAACATACTGACACATTTTATTTAAACATACACATTCTCATATAAACCCCCCCCCCCACACATTTTATATAAACATACCCACACATTCTCATATAAACATAACAATTCTCATATAAACATACTGACATATTTTATATAAACATACCCATACATTCTCATATAAACATACCCACAAGTTCTCACATACATACCCAACATTCTCGTATAAACATACCAATTCTCAATTCTCATATAAACATAGCCACACATAAACACCCACCCAAGGTAATACAAACATCACACCTACCATTCAGTGAAACAAACCACAGACACGCAAACACCCCCACACATTCCCACACTAACCGGCATTAGTCAAAAATATAACAAAGCAATGAAACCGATACAAAACAACTATAAATAGATCAAATGGGAGCTAACCCCACATATTTGTGTACAAATCTACCTAAGTAAGACAACTCTACTGATATTCACTACACGCCTTAGTAACACAACGAATCATACTTTATCTCAACAAACCGAACATCTCGTCCCAAATTTTTATACCAGCTGAATCTGTCTAACTTGGCCTAAATAAAGGTGTGGGAATGAAAACATCTCGTGTGTTGTGCCAGGTGTGTAGCTGATGTGCTGGCCGGGTGTGCTGCAGTGTAGAAATTGTGTCATGCTCTACCAACAATCTAACTGCACTACACTGCAGAGACCGGTGCACATTCATGCGTGTCTGTCGTGGTGTAGTGTGCACGCGTACCCGGTGACAGACAGACAGACATACAGATAGACAGAAAGACATAGAGAGCACAGCTGTGTGGTGTAGTGGGTAGACACGGATTAAGTTGCGAGCTAAAAATGTTTGGGCTCAACATCTGACTCAAGTGAAGGTAAGCTACAGTAGATAAGTTAATGTCACCTGTTCCAATTATAGATAAACGTACACACATAGG
Source organism: Physella acuta (assembly GCF_028476545.2). Taxonomy (NCBI): domain Eukaryota; kingdom Metazoa; phylum Mollusca; class Gastropoda; family Physidae; genus Physella; species Physella acuta. The sequence continues at coordinate 891,097 of NW_026731972.1, forward strand.
TGTTATATATATATATATATATATATATATATATATATATATATATATATATATATATATATATATATATATATATATAGGCATAAATCTTAAATATACACGTACCTCTATTTATTATACATGTATGCATTAATTGTGTTGGTTTATGCACATTTTGACACTTTAACAAATGACAGGCTAGTATGATGATAACCTCTCTAGCCGAAATTACATGTTAGATTGATGACAAACCACCCCTAGTCCAAATGACAGGCTAATTAATGATAAACCACCCCTTGCCGAAATGACAGATTAGATTAATGATAAACCACCCCTAGTCCAAAAAAAAAACAGATTAGATTAATGATAAACCACCCCTAGCCCAAAAAACAGATTAGATTAATGATAAACCACCCCTAGCCCAAAAAACAGATTAGATTAATGATAAACCACCCCTAGTCCAAATGACAGATTAGATTAATAATAAACCACCCCTAGCCCAAAAAACAGATTAGATTAATGATAAACCACCCTCTTGAAACTTCGTGTATCAATATATTCCCTCAGTAAAGATGACTGAAGCCTTTATAGCCCATGTATTCAAACAAACATTTGAACTTAGAACATTATATAGACAAGTATATTGCATTAAGCTGCTGGACATCTCTTTTCATAACCCTAAACATTAACTGACTTAATCGTTAGTCTAACCCAGACCCTAAACGTATAATAATTTTGGTACTTTTATAAGACCCTAAAAGTATAAGTAATGTTGGTACATTGATAAGACCCTAAAAATGTCATTAAAAAATCACCGCCCCCCCCCCCCTCCACGCCTTCTTGCCTAAGTAGCATATGATATGTGTTTATCTAAGAGCAATATCCTGCAATAATCACACACTACCTAGGACATTCCAACATTATCTAGGACCCGAACAGTCCCACATTACATAGGACCCGGACAGTCCCACATTACATAGGACCCGGACAAAGATTGACCGTGCTAAAAATATAGTTCCTGGAAAAAAAACAAAAATAAAAGGTTGAAAAAAAAACCAGCTTTAATGATTTGTTACGTGTTTTCATCAAAGAACACCGAGTGACACCCATTTCAAGTTTAAATAATTAAAAATCTCTGGGTTAAAAACTTAATGTACTGGGTATTTTTTTAGGGTGGGATGGGGAAATCGTTTTACACTTCGTTGTTGTAACAAACCTTCGTGAAAAGTTTCAAATGCAGACATAAGTTAGAAGTGCAGAAGTGCATGTTTGCTAGTAGTAGAAGTCTGTATGCTGGTCTCTGCTGGTTGCAGGTTCTGTCTTATGCTTGTCTATACTTTTTAAGGGTACTTCCTGCATACTGATACTTTCTGTATACTTGTCTATACTTTCTACTGTTGCTGTCTGTATACTTGTCTATACTTTCTACTGTTGCTGTCTGTATACGTGTCTATACTTTCTACTATTGCTGTCTGTATACTTGTCTATACTTTCTACTGTTGCTGTCTGTATACGTGTCTATACTTTCTATTGTTCCTGTATGTATACGTGTCTATACTTTCTATTGTTGCTGTCTGTATACGTGTCTATACTTTCTACTGTTGCTGTCTGTATACTTGTCTATACTTGTCACCACTACATAAAAAATACAACACCAACAAAGTCATAAATAAAATCAACAGGGGCTTCCTGGGAAAGGTATGGGAAGGAGCTCTACACCCCCCCCACCCCATAGCACAGCAATCACACATAGAACCATCTAGAACCATCTAGAACCCTAGTCCCTTTCACGCCTTAAATAGGTGCCCCTCCCTGTATACACTGTGACGTCACGGGCACGCTTGAATGAACCAGACAGATATTACTTCCCTAAGTTCGACATAACCACCGTTTCTTCTCGAACTTTCTCCCCCAGCACCATGGGCAACCGACTGTGCAGGAGACGCAAGAAGGAAACCACCGAGAGCCAAAACCCTTCACTGCTCCTCATCAAGCAGGCGCAGGAAAAATATTTTCACAGCCATGTGGAGAGCGACACCGACGACAGTGACGTCATGGAAGAATCCATCGATGCCATGTCTACCTCCCAAGACAGCTTGGATAATTTGGATATCGAATCCGGGGAGGCTGAACGATGGATCGAAGATCGATCTAACCCGCTGGAGAGTGCGTGCACACTAAATCAAATCTCCACAATAGGTGCACAAAATGACGAGTCGAACAAATCTCTTGATACAACCAGCGAACAAAACCCCGTGGAAAATCGAAAAGGGAAAAAGGGACGTAGAGCTAAGTATATCCGGCTCAGTAGGAGAGAGAATTTCTTTTCTATTTTCAATGAGGAAGATAAGAAAGCTAGAAGTGTGGACCCTAGGTTGTACGCTTATCCATTCGAAAACATTGTCTTTGAAGGGGGAGGTAACAAAGGAATAGCTTACTGTGGCGCGGTCAGGGTAAGTTGCTCTTGACATTAGGGAAATATATGAACGCTTCAAGCGTAATTGTTTGACAAGTTCAATTGTCGTTTGACATTTTATGAAGTTGGTGTTCGAGTTGTTTGATACAGGAAATTAGTTGCCCGTTTCAAATAAAACAGGCCATGTAATTATAACAGAGAAATGGTGGGTTCGATTCAAATAACATTGAGCCAAATGGAAAGCAAAATGTGTCATGGTTTGTTACTTTCGTTTATATAAACCATGTTTAAGAAAATGATAGCGTCAAGATTAGTTAGTACTTTTGACATAAAATAAATTAAGACATAATTTCGATCAATTTCAGGCTCGATTTAGAAAATAGCTATATTGTGTATAATATCTATCGAGATACACAGATTGTAATTGTTAGCACTTTTTTCTTGTACTAAAATAGCTCTAAATTCAGTGAAATTGGTGGGTAGGCAAGATAATTGATGTTCGTCGGGGTTACAGTTTGAAAGTTTAATTGGCTGCTCAATCATGAGATCGATATTTGCAATGCAAGATATTGGAGGTTATTGTTGGCAGGTATAGTGCAGACACCACCACCATGTTGGTGGGTATAGTGCAGACACCACCATGTTGGTGGGTATAGTGCAGACACCACCATGTTGGTGGGTATAGTGCAGACACCACCATGTTGGTGGGTATAGTGCAGACACCACCACCATGTTGGTGGGTATAGTGCAGACACCACCACCATGTTGGTGGGTATAGTGCAGACACCACCACCATGTTGGTGGGTATAGTGCAGACACCACCACCATGTTGGTGGGTATAGTGTAGACACCACCACCATGTTGGTGGGTATAGTGCAGACACCACCATGTTGGTGGGTATAGAGCAGACACCACCACCACCACTATGTTGGTGGGTATAGAGCAGACACCACCATGTTGGTGGGTATAGTGCAGACACCACCATGTTGGTGGGTATAGAGCAGACACCACCACCATGTTAGTGGGTATAGTGCAGACACCATCATGTTGGTGGGTATAGTGTAGACACCACCATGTTGGTGTGTATAGTGTAGACACCACCATGTTGGTGGGTATAGTGCAGACACCACCATGTTGGTGGGTATAGTGTAGACACCACCATGTTGGTGTGTATAGTGTAGACACCACCATGTTGGTGGGTATAGTGCAGACACCACCACCATGTTGGTGGGTATAGTGCAGACACCACCATGTTGGTGGGTATAGTGCAGACACCACCATGTTGGTGGGTATAGTGCAGACACCACCACCATATTGGTGGGTATAGTGCAGACACCACCACCATGTTGGTGGGTATAGTGCAGACACCACCATGTTGGTGGGTATAGTGTAGACACCACAATGTTGGTGGGTATAGTGTAGACACCATCATGTTGGTGGGTATAGTGCAGACACCACCACCATGATGGTGGGTATAGTGCAGACACCACCATGTTGGTGGGTATAGTGTAGACACCACCATGTTGGTGGGTATAGTGCAGACACCACCATGTTGGTGGGTATAGTGCAGACACCACCACCACCACCATGTTGGTGGGTATAGTGCAGACACCACCACCATGTTGGTGGGTATAGTGCAGACACCACCATGTTGGTGGGTATAGTGCAGACACCACCATGTTGGTGGGTATAGTGTAGACACCACCATGTTGGTGGGTATAGTGCAGACACCACCATGTTGGTGGGTATAGTGCAGACACCACCACCACCACCATGTTGGTGGGTATAGTGCAGACACCACCACCATGTTGGTGGGTATAGTGCAGACACCACCATGTTGGTGGGTATAGTGCAGACACCACCATGTTGGTGGGTATAGTGCAGACACCACCATGTTGGTGGGTATAGTGCAGACACCATGTTGGTGGGTATAGTGCAGACACCACCACCATGTTAGTGGGTATAGTGCAGACACCACCATGTTGGTGGGTATAGTGCAGACACCACCATGTTGGTGGGTATAGTGCAGACACCACCACCATGTTGGTGGGTATAGTGCAGACACCACCATGTTGGTGGGTATAGTGCAGACACCACCACCATGTTGGTGGGTATAGTGCAGACACCACCATGTTGGTGGGTATAGTGCAGACACCACCATGTTGGTGGGTATAGTGCAGACACCACCATGTTGGTGGGTATAGTGCAGACACCACCATGTTGGTGGGTATAGTGCAGACACCACCACCATGTTAGTGGGTATAGTGCAGACACCACCATGTTGGTGGGTATAGTGCAGACACCACCACCATGTTGGTGGGTATAGTGCAGACACCACCATGTTGGTGGGTATAGTGCAGACATCACCATATTGGTGGGTATAGTGCAGACACCACCATGTTGGTGGGTATAGTGCAAACACCACCATGTTGGTGGGTATAGTGCAAACACCACCACCATGTTGGTGGGTATAGTGCAGACACCACCGAGTTGGTGGGTATAGTGCAGACACCACCATGTTGGTGTGTATAGTGCAGACACCACCATGTTGGTGGGTATAGTGCAGACACCACCATTTTGGTGGGTATAGTGCAGACACCACCACCATGTTAGTGGGTATAGTGCAGACACCACCATGTTGGTGGGTATAGTGCAGACACCACCACCATGTTGGTGGGTATAGTGCAGACACCACCATGTTGGTGGGTATAGTGCAGACACCACCATGTTGGTGGGTATAGTGCAGACACCATCACCATGTTGGTGGGTATAGTGCAGACACCACCATGTGGGTGGGTATAGTGCAGACACCACCACCATGTTAGTGGGTATAGTGCAGACACCACCATGTTGGTGGGTATAGTGCAGACACCATCACCATGTTGGTGGGTATAGTGCAGACACCACCATGTGGGTGGGTATAGTGCAGACACCACCACCATGTTAGTGGGTATAGTGCAGACACCACCATGTTGGTGGGTATAGTGCAGACACCACCATGTTGGTGGGTATAGTGCAGACACCACCACCATGTTGGTGGGTATAGTGCAGACACCACCATGTTGGTGGGTATAGTGCAGACACCACCATGTTGGTGGGTATAGTGCAGACACCACCATGTTGGTGGGTATAGTGCAGACACCACCATGTTGGTGGGTATTGTGTAGACACCACCATGTTGGTGGGTATAGTGCAGACACCACCACCATGTTGGTGGGTATAGTGCAGACACCACCATGTTGGTGGGTATAGTGCAGACACCACCATGTTGGTGGGTATAGTGCAGACACCACCATGTTGGTGGGTATAGTGTAGACACCACCATGTTGGTGGGTATAGTGCAGACACCACCACCATGTTGGTGGGTATAGTGCAGACACCACCATGTTGGTGGGTATAGTGCAGACACCACCACCATGTTGGTGGGTATAGTGTAGACACCACCATGTTGGTGGGTATAGTGTAGACACCACCATGTTGGTGGGTATAGTGCAGACACCACCATGTTGGTGGGTATAGTGCAGACACCACCACCATATTGGTGGGTATAGTGCAGACACCACCAGCATGTTGGTGGGTATAGTGCAGACACCACCATGTTGGTGGGTATAGTGCAGACACCACCACCATGTTGGTGGGTATAGTGCAGACACCACCATGTTGGTGGGTATAGTGCAGACACCACCACCATGTTGGTGGGTATAGTGCAGACACCACCATGTTGGTGGGTATAGTGCAGACACCACCACCATGTTGGTGGGTATAGTGCAGACACCACCATGTTGGTGGGTATAGTGCAGACACCACCATGTTGGTGGGTATAGTGCAGACACCACCACCATGTTGGTGGGTATAGTGCAGACACAACCATGTTGGTGGGTATAGTGTAGACACCACCATGTTGGTGGGTATAGTGCAGACACCACCACCATGTTAGTGGGTATAGTGCAGACACCACCATGTTGGTGGGTATAGTGCAGACACCACCATGTTGGTGGGTATAGTGCAGACACCACCACCATGTTGGTGGGTATAGTGCAGACACCACCATGTTGGTGGGTATAGTGCAGACACCACCACCATGTTGGTGGGTATAGTGCAGACACCACCATGTTGGTGGATATAGTGCAGACACCACCACCATGTTAGTGGGTATAGTGCACCCACCACCATGTTGGTGGGTATAGTGCAGACACCACCACCATGTTGGTGGGTATAGTGCAGACACCACCATGTTGGTGGGTATAGTGCAGACATCACCATATTGGTGGGTATAGTGCAGACACCACCATGTTGGTGGGTATAGTGCAAACACCACCATGTTGGTGGGTATAGTGCAAACACCACCACCATGTTGGTGGGTATAGTGCAGACACCACCATGTTGGTGGGTATAGTGCAGACACCACCATGTTGGTGTGTATAGTGCAGACACCACCATGTTGGTGGGTATAGTGCAGACACCACCATTTTGGTGGGTATAGTGCAGACACCACCACCATGTTAGTGGGTATAGTGCAGACACCACCATGTTGGTGGGTATAGTGCAGACACCACCACCATGTTGGTGGGTATAGTGCAGACACCACCATGTTGGTGGGTATAGTGCAGACACCACCACCATGTTACTGGGTATAGTGCAGACACCACCATGTTGGTGGGTATAGTGCAGACACCATCACCATGTTGGTGGGTATAGTGCAGACACCACCATGTGGGTGGGTATAGTGCAGACACCACCACCATGTTAGTGGGTATAGTGCAGACACCACCATGTTGGTGGGTATAGTGCAGACACCACCACCATGTTGGTGGGTATAGTGCAGACACCACCACCATGTTGGTGGGTATAGTGCAGACACCACCATGTTGGTGGGTATAGTGCAGACACCACCACCATGTTGGTGGGTATAGTGCAGACACCACCATGTTGGTGGGTATTGTGTAGACACCACCATGTTGGTGGGTATAGTGCAGACACCACCACCATGTTGGTGGGTATAGTGCAGACACCACCATGTTGGTGGGTATAGTGCAGACACCACCATGTTGGTGGGTATAGTGCAGACACCACCATGTTGGTGGGTATAGTGCAGACACCACCATGTTGGTGGGTATAGTGCAGACACCACCACCATGTTGGTGGGTATAGTGTAGACACCACCACCATGTTGGTGGGTATAGTGTAGACACCACCATGTTGGTGGGTATAGTGTAGACACCACCATGTTGGTGGGTATAGTGCAGACACCACCACCATGTTGGTGGGTATAGTGCAGACACCACCATGTTGGTGGGTATAGTGCAGACACCACCACCATATTGGTGGGTATAGTGTAGACACCACCATGTTGGTGGGTATAGTGTAGACACCACCATGTTGGTGGGTATAGTGCAGACACCACCATGTTGGTGGGTATAGTGCAGACACCACCACCATATTGGTGGGTATAGTGCAGACACCACCACCATGTTGGTGGGTATAGTGTAGACACCACCATGTTGGTGGGTATAGTGCAGACACCACCACCATGTTGGTGGGTATAGTGCAGACACCACCACCATGTTGGTGGGTATAGTGTAGACACCACCATGTTGGTGGGTATAGTGCAGACACCACCATGTTGGTGGGTATAGTGCAGACACCACCATGTTGGTGGGTATAGTGCAGACACCACCACCACCACCATGTTGGTGGGTATAGTGCAGACACAACCATGTTGGTGGGTATAGTGTAGACACCACCATGTTGGTGGGTATAGTGCAGACACCACCACCATGTTGGTGGGTATAGTGCAGACACCACCACCATGTTGGTGGGTATAGTGCAGACACCACCACCATGTTGGTGGGTATAGTGCAGACACCACCATGTTGGTGGGTATAGTGCAGACACCACCATGTTGGTGGGTATAGTGCAGACACCACCATGTTGGTGTGTATAGTGCAGACACCACCATGTTGGTGGGTATAGTGTAGACACCACCATACTGGTGGGTATAGTGCAGACACCACCATGTTGGTGGGTATAGTGCAGACACCACCACCATGTTGGCGGGTATAGTGCAGACACCACCACCATGTTGGTGGGTGTAGTGCAGACACCACCATGTTGGTGGGTATAGTGCAGACACCACCATGTTGGTGGGTATAGTGTAGACACCACCATGTTTGTGGGTATAGTGCAGACACCATGTTGGTGGGTATAGTGCAGACACCACCATGTTGGTGGGTATAGTGCAGACACCACCATGTTGGTGGGTATAGTGCAGACACCACCATGTTGGTGGGTATAGTGCAGACACCACCATGTTGGTGGGTATAGTGCAGACACCACCACCATGTTGGTGGGTATAGTGCAGACACCACCATGTTGGTGGGTATAGTGCAGACACCACCATGTTGGTGGGTATAGTGCAGACACCACCACCATGTTGGTGGGTATAGTGCAGACACCACCATGTTGGTGGGTATAGTGCAAACACCACCATGTTGGTGGGTATAGTGCAGACACCACCATGTTGGTGGGTATAGTGCAGACACCACCATGTTGGTGGGTATAGTGCAGACACCACCATGTTGGTGGGTATAGTGCAGACACCACCATGTTGGTGGGTATAGTGCAGACACCACCACCATGTTGGTGGGTATAGTGCAGACACCACCATGTTGGTGGGTATAGTGCAAACACCACCATGTTGGTGGGTATAGTGCATACACCACCATGTTGGTGGGTATAGTGCAGACACCACCATGTTGGTGGGTATAGTGCAGACACCACCATGTTGGTGGGTATAGTGCAGACACCATCACCATGTTGGTGGGTATAGTGCAGACACCACCACAATGTTGGTGGGTATAGTGCAGACACCACCATGTTGGTGGGTATAGTGCAGACACCACCATGTTGGTGGGTATAGTGCAGACACCACCACCATGTTGGTGGGTATAGTGCAGACACCACCACCATGTTGGTGGGTATAGTGCAGACACCACCATGTTGGTGGGTATAGGGCAGACACCACCATGTTGGTGGGTATAGTGCAGACACCACCATGTTGGTGGGTATAGTGCAGACACCACCATGTTGGTGGGTATAGTGCAGACACCACCATGTTGGTGGGTATAGTGCAGACACCACCATGTTGGTGGGTATAGTGCAGACACCACCACAATGTTGGTGGGTATAGTGCAGACACCACCACCATGTTGGTGGGTATAGTGCAGACACCACCATGTTGGTGGGTATAGTGCAGACACCACCACCATGTTGGTGGGTATAGTGTAGACACCACCATGTTGGTGGGTATAGTGCAGACACCACCATGTTGGTGGGTATAGTGCAGACACCACCATGTTGGTGGGTATAGTGTAGACACTACCATGTTGGTGGGTATAGTGCAGACACCACCATGTTGGTGGGTATGACACCACCATGTTGGTGGGTATAGTGTAGACACCACCATGTTGGTGGGTATAGTGCAGACACCACCATGTTGGTGGGTATAGTGCAGACACCACCATGTTGGTGGGTATAGTGCAGACACCACCATGTTGGTGGGTATAGTGCAGACACCACCATGTTGGTGGGTATAGTAAAGACACCACCACCATGTTGGTGGGTATAGTGCAGACACCACCATGTTGGTGGGTATAGTGCAGACACCACCATGTTGGTGGGTATAGTGCAGACACCACCATGTTGGTGGGTATAGTGCAGACACCACCATGTTGGTGGGTATAGTGCAGACACCACCATGTTGGTGGGTATAGTGCAGACACCACCATGTTGGTGGGTATAGTGCAGACACCACCATGTTGGTGGGTATAGTGCAGACACCACCACCATGTTGGTGGGTATAGTGCAGACACCACCATGTTGGTGGGTATAGTGCAGACACCACCATGTTGGTGGGTATAGTGCAGACACCACCATGTTGGTGGGTATAGTGCAGACACCACCACCATGTTGGTGGGTATAGTGCAGACACCACCATGTTGGTGGGTATAGTGTAGACACCACCACAATGTTGGTGGGTATAGTGCAGACACCACCACCATGTTGGTGGGTATAGTGCAGACACCACCACCATGTTGGTGGGTATAGTGCAGACACCACTATGTTGGTGGGTATAGTGCAGACACCACCACCATGTTGGTGGGTATAGTGCAGACACCACCACCATGTTGGTGGGTATAGTGCAGACACCACCATGTTGGTGGGTATAGTGCAGACACCACCACCATGTTGGTGGGTATAGTGCAGACACCATGTTGGTGGGTATAGTGCAGACACCACCACCATGTTGGTGGGTATAGTGCAGACACAACCATGTTGGTGGGTATAGTGCAGACACCACCATGTTGGTGGGTATAGTACAGACACCATCACCATGTTGGTGGGTATAGTGCAGACACCACCATGTTGGTGGGTATAGTGCAGACACCACCACCATGTTGGTGGGTATAGTGCAGACACCACCATGTTGGTGGGTATATTGCAGACACCACCATGTTGGTGGGTATAGTGCAGACACCACCATGTTGGTGGGTATAGTGCAGACACCACCATGTTGGTGGGTATAGTGCAGACACCACCACCATGTTGGTGGGTATAGTGCAGACACCACCATGTTGGTGGGTATAGTGCAGACACCACCATGTTGGTTGGTATAGTGCAGACACCACCATGTTGGTGGGTATAGTGCAGACACCACCACCATGTTGGTGGGTATAGTGCAGACACCACCATGTTGGTGGGTATAGTGCAGACACCACCATGTTGGTGGGTATAGTGCAGACACCACCACCATGTTGGTGGGTATAGTGCAGACACCACCATGTTGGTGGGTATAGTGTAGACACCACCACCATGTTGGTGGGTATAGTGCAGACACCACCACAATGTTGGTGGGTATAGTGCAGACACCACCATGTTGGTGGGTATAGTGCAGACACCACCATGTTGGTGGGTATAGTGCAGACACCACCATGTTGGTGGGTATAGTGCAGACACCACCACCATGTTGGTGGGTATAGTGCAGACACAACCATGTTGGTGGGTATAGTGTAGACACCACCATGTTGGTGGGTATAGTGCAGACACCACCACCATGTTAGTGGGTATAGTGCAGACACCACCATGTTGGTGGGTATAGTGCAGACACCACCATGTTGGTGGGTATAGTGCAGACACCACCACCATGTTGGTGGGTATAGTGCAGACACCACCATGTTGGTGGGTATAGTGCAGACACCACCATGTTGGTGGGTATAGTGCAGACACCACCACCATGTTGGTGGGTATAGTGCAGACACCACCACCATGTTGGTGGGTATAGTGCAGACACCACCATGTTGGTGGGTATAGTGCAGACACCACCATGTTGGTGGGTATAGTGCAGACACCACCATGTTGGTGGGTATAGTGCAGACACCACCACCATGTTGGTGGGTATAGTGCAGACACCACCATGTTGGTGGGTATAGTGCAGACACCACCACCATGTTGGTGGGTATAGTGCAGACACCACCATGTTGGTGGGTATAGTGCAGACACCACCATGTTGGTGGGTATAGTGCAGACACCACCATGTTGGTGGGTATAGTGCAGACACCACCATGTTGGTGGGTATAGTGCAGACACCACCATGTTGGTGGGTATAGTGCAGACACCACCATGTTGGTGGGTATAGTGCAGACACCACCACCATGTTGGTGGGTATAGTGCAGACACCACCACCATGTTGGTGGGTATGGTGCAGACACCACTATGTTGGTGGGTATAGTGCAGACACCACCACCATGTTGGTGGGTATAGTGCAGACACCACCACCATGTTGGTGGGTATAGTGCAGACACCACCACCATGTTGGTGGGTATGGTGCAGACACCACCATGTTGGTGGGTATAGTGCAGACACCACCACCATGTTGGTGGGTATAGTGCAGACACCACCACCATGTTGGTGGGTATAGTGCAGACACCACCACCATGTTGGTGGGTATAGTGCAGACACCACCACCATGTTGGTGGGTATAGTGCAGACACCACCACCATGTTGGTGGGTATAGTGCAGACACCACCATGTTGGTGGGTATAGTGCAGACACCACTATGTTGGTGGGTATAGTGCAGACACCACCATGTTGGTGGGTATAGTGCAGACACCACCACAATGTTGGTGGGTATAGTGCAGACACCACCATGTTGGTGGGTATAGTGCAGACACCACCATGTTGGTGGGTATAGTGCAGACACCACCATGTTGGTGGGTATAGTGTAGACACCACCACCATGTTGGTGGGTATAGTGTAGACACCACCATGTTGGTGGGTATAGTAAAGACACCACCACCATGTTGGTGGGTATAGTGCAGACACCACCACAATGTTGGTGGGTATAGTGCAGACACCACCATGTTGGTGGGTATAGTGCAGACACCACCATGTTGGTGGGTATAGTGCAGACACCACCATGTTGGTGGGTATAGTGCAGACACCACCACCATGTTGGTGGGTATAGTGCAGACACCACTATGTTGGTGGGTATAGTGTAGCTACCACTACCTAGTATATTAGTATAGAGATCACTAAACCTATCGCACACCGACTTATATTTAGTCTTATCGGTTTATTTACCGAAATCAATAAATCATTTGATAAAAATCATTTAAGAGTGGCGTTTATTGTAGCTTCAAAGCTATTTTTTTTCACATTATGGAGAACAACTGCTTGCATCTAAAGTCTAATAGTTTTGTGATCGGTCTGTCTAGTCTTGCTACGTTTTAGGTCAGAATTCAAACCGTATCAGATAGCATTTGTAGGGTTTAAGCGTGATTTTGGGATAAGCTAGCCTTACAAATATATTATGGTAATGGTTTCGGGATAAGTTAGGTTTAAACGGGTTTTGGATAGAGAAAAAATAAACAAAGTGGTATTGAGGATAAAACATGTATTAGAACCAGAATACCATAAAACATGGTTCTGGGATATGAAGGCATGATAACATCATTTGGGATTTAGGGATAAGAAGTTTAAAAAATGATTCCGGGATGAGAAGGCTTAGAAAAAGAAAAAGATATTATTTAGGGATGTAGAGTGTTACAGAAATGATTTTTATCTTGATCAGAACTGTCAAGTGGCGCTATAACAGCCACCCGTCGTAAAACAAATTTATTTCTCCGTTATTACGTGAACTGGAGATGTAAACACTCAGAGAAAAAATACAGCAATTTTATTATGTTAATTTCTGACAAAATTGTTTTTTTAGTGATATTCGAACACAGACCTATGGCATGTTTACAATGCCAGAATTACGTAGGTTAATATATACATAGATATCATAATTATATACACATACTCATATATATATATATATATATATATATATATATATATATATATATATATATATATATATATATATATATATATATATGTAAATATATATATATATATATATATATATATATATATATATATATATATATATATATATATATATATTTAAATATTTAAATATATATATGCATATGCATATGCACACATATCTATCTATATATATATATATATATATATATATATATATATATATATATATATATATTCATTCTTACTTTAAGTATAAATAATTATAAACATAATGTAGGAATTAATGTATGCATATGATATATACCAGCGTATATACCATAATTCCTCATCTATTACTGCCCAGAATATGCATGCTAGTTTTCATTTTAAAGTGGTGATTGTCAGAATTCAGATAGTTTTTTTAATTGTTTATTTGTATACACAAGACGTTGAGTATATAGACTATTTTTAGCACCGTGTAAAATGTAACTAAAGACTACTAGGAAAGTGTACTGAGGTGTGGACCTAATGGCAGTTAATGAGATCTGTAGGTTATCAAATGAAACTTCAACTCGGAAAGAATACTGAGTAAGGTATTTTAGTCAGTGGGACATGCATGAGAGATCTTACAGCTTGTCAGACCATGGCGGGTGATATAAGGGGACAAGTAAATTGATCACGTGATCTTATCTTGTTTATAAACACTGAATAAAAAAACATTTGAAGCGCTTTATATCCCACAACTTCCTGTGCTATTTAGACACACAAGGATGTATTGTTTTGTGCTCAAATGAGATTTATTTAAATGCCATTTTCCCACCTGTGAGCCATACACATGATGTACTCACCTTTCAAATGATGTACTCACCTTTCAAATGATGCACTCACCTTTCGAATGTTGTACTCACCTTTAGCTGCTGGAGGAGCTGGAACTCTGGCCCCAGGTGAAACGTTTGGCTGGCACCAGTGCCGGGGCGATGACGGCGGCGCTGCTAGCTGTGGGCTACGACTCGCATCATCTGGAGGAGTTCTTCAGTCTCAACCTCAACCAGATCTTTCTAGGTCAGTCTCAACCTCAACCAGATCTTTCTAGGTCAGTCTCAAGGTCAAACAGATATTTTTAGGTCAGTCTCAACCAGATCTTTCTAGGTCAGTCTCAACCTCAACCAGATATTTTTAGGTCAGCCTCAACCTCAACCAGATCTTTCTAGGTCAGTCTCAACCAGATCTTTTTAGGTCAGTCTCATGCTCAACCAGATTTTTCTAGGTCAGTCTCAAGGTCAAACAGATCTTTCTAGGTCAGTCTCAACCTCAACCAGATATTTTTAGGTCAGTCTCAACCTCAACCAGATATATTTAGGTCAGTCACAAGCTCAAACAGATATTTTTAGGTCAGTCTCATGCTCAACCAGATCTTTTTAGGTCAGTCTCAACCTCAACCAGATCTTTTTAGGTCAGTCACAACCTCAACCAGATATATTTAGGTCAGTCTCAACCTCAACCAGATCTTTTTAGGTCAGTCTCAACCTCAACCAGATATATTTAGGTCAGTCTCAACCTCAACCAGATATATTTAGGTCAGTCACAAGCTCAAACAGATATTCTAGGTCAGTCTCAAGGTCAAACAGATATTTAGGTCAGTCTCAAGGTCACGCAGATATTTTAGGCCAGTCTCAAGGTCAAACAGATATTTTTAGGTCAGCCTCAAGGTCAAACAGACATTTTTAGGTCAACCTCAACCAGATATTTTTATGTCAGACTCAAGCTCAAACAAAATTTTAAGGTCAATCTCAAGGTCAAATAGATATTTTTAGGTCAGACACAACCTCAATCAGATCTTTATAGGTCAGTCACAACCAGATGTTTTTAGGTCACAACCAGATATTTTGAGTTAGATGACTGATAGAGTTAATTTTTTTTGCAGAAATAATAGCCGAAAAATAGATTGTCCAAAATAGATTATCCTTGACCTTGTGAACATTGTCCAATAGATCTAGACATGATATCCTTGACCTTATGAACATTGTCCAATAGATCTAGACATGATATCCTTGACCTTGTGAACATTGTCCAATAGATCTAGACATGATATCCTTGACCTTGTGAACATTGTCCAATAGATCTAGACATGATATCCTTGACCTTGTGAACATTGTCCGATAGTTCTAGACATGATATCCTTGACCTTGTGAATACTAGATTATGCAGAGAAGCCGCGTATTGTTTTTTCAAAGAAAATTATTCAAAGATAACACATCTGATAAATAACAGCACACGACACAACACACGGTTTAGCACACAACACATTAGATTAACTTGAACACCTACACAAAACACATCTTAACACACAACACATCACATAAACCTCAGCACTACACTCGTTGCGCATAACCTCTTTAAAATATTCTCTTTTCAAATAAGATTTTTGTACCTAGATTTTTACTTTGTTTCGTAACACATTTTAAAGCTTATTTTGCTAATGTAATTCAACGACGCTAAAAACTCTCCATTGATATGCATGCGCAAATTAAATCCCCGCTAAACGACCCCCCCTTTTTTTTCTCTTTCCACACACTCACACACACACACACACAGCAGATTAAAGTAAAGCCTTCTTGTCATCAAACATCCAATTGTGACAAAACAAAAACACAGCCTGAAATAACAACGGAACACTCTAGAGAAGCGACAAATTAGAGCTCAATAAAAGCGTTAGAACAGGCATTGGGAGGTTGACAATCCGGACAATTACTGGCACCATGCTGTTAAATGCAATCACATTATCTACATCATTATACACTTACCACTTGCACACTACCCCACCAGACAACACGTCCACATTACTATACCAAAACACCCCCACACTACTACACCACACAACACACCAACACAACACGCCCACACCACTACACCACACAACACACCCACACTACTACACCACACAACACACCAACACAACACGCCCACACCACTACACCACACAACACACCCACACTACTACACCACACAACACGCCCACACTACTACACCACACAACACCCCCACACTACAACACTGACAACACCACACAACACACCAACACAGCACACCCACACAACACACCCACACTACTACACCACACAACACGCCCACACCACCAAAGTACACCCATCACTAACTGACTACCAAAGTACCCCCAATACTAGCTATCTACCAAGGCACACCCTCACACCATCACTAGCACCAGCACCATCACTAGCACCAGCACCATCTACCTACTTGTCCTGCTATGTTCCACAGACCACAAGTGTGGCTACCTCAGCCTCATCCCCAACCTGCTCCGCTACTACGGCTGGAATCCAGGCAAAAAGATCTACGAGTGGATGGGAGAAAAGATAGCAGCACAGACAGGAAACCCAGACTCGACGTTTAAACAGGTCAGAGGTTAATGTCAGTGTACAGATAGTCAGGGAAGTCAATGTCATTGTACAGGTAGTCAGGGTAGTCAATGTCATTGTACAGATATTAAAGTCAATGTCATTGTACAGATAGTCAGAGAAGTCAATGTTATTGTACATATAGTAAAGTCAATGTCAGTGTACAGATAGTAAAGTCAATGTTATTGTACAGATAGTAAAGTCAATGTCATTCTACAGATAGTCAGAGAAGTCAATGTCATTATACAGATAGTAAAGTCAATGTCATTGTACAGATAGTAAAGTCAATGTCATTGTACAGATAGTAAAGTCAATGTCATTCTAAAGACAGTTAGGGAAGTCAATGTCATTATACAGATAGTAAAGTCAATGTCATTGTACAGATAGTAAAGTCAATGTCATTATACAGATAGTAAAGTCAATGTCATTGTACAGATAGTCAGAGAAGTCAATGCCATTGTACAGATAGTCAGAGAGGCAATGTTATTGTACAGATATTCAGAGAAGTCAATGTCATTCTACAGATAGTCAGAGAAGTCAATGTCATTGTACAGATAGTAAAGTCAATGTCATTGTACAGATAGTAAGAGAAGTCAATGTCATTGTACAGATAGTCAGAGAGGCAATGTTATTGTACAGATATTCAGAGAAGTCAATGTCATTCTACAGATAGTCAGAGAAGTCAATGTCATTGTACAGATAGTAAAGTCAATGTCATTGTACAGATAGTAAGAGAAGTCAATGTCATTGTACAGAGAGTAAAGTCAATGTCATTGTACAGATAGTAAAGTCAATGTCATTGTACAGATAGTTAGAGAAGTCAATGTCATTGTACAGATAGTCAGAGGAGTCAATGTTATTGTACAGATAGTAAGAGAAGTCAATGTCATTGTACAAATAGTCAAGTCAATGTTATTGTACAGATAGTAAAGTCAATGTCATTGTATAGATAGTCAGAGAAGTCAATGTCATTGTACAGATAGTCAGAGAAGTCAATGTTATTGTACAGATAGTAAAGTCAATGTCATTCTACAGATAGTCAGAGAAGTCAATGTCATTATACAGATAGTAAAGTCAATGTCATTGTACAGATAGTCAGAGAAGTCAATGTCATTGTACAGATAGTAAAGTCAATGTCATTCTACAGATAGTCAGAGAAGTCAATGTCATTCTACAGATAGTAAAGTCAATGTTATTGTACAGATAGTCAGAGAAGTCAAAGTTATTGTACAGATAGTCACAGAAGTCGATGTCATTGCACAGATATGTACCAAATAATTGTATCGTGCCGGTATATTGCCAGTTGTACCAAGTAAATGTATTGTGCTGGTATATTGCCAGTTGTACCAAATACATGTATTTTTCTGGTATATTGCCAGGTTTACCAGACTTTTAATCGTGAGCTGTGTGTCGTGGTTACAAACCTGAACCAGATGACGTCACTATACTGCCATCCTAAGACAACACCGGATATGCCAGTGCGGCTGGCAGTGCGCATGTCAATAAGTATTCCAGGTAACAACATAGTGAATTGTACTTTAATCTTTTTTTAGACATTTGACTTCTATTTTTTTTTTAATTTTATTCGGTTTCAAAAGTAAAAATATTGTTAATAAACTGTATAATTTGCAACAAGTACATTTATTTTCAACGTGATACATTTTGAGACAAGTATATTTAGAATTCCTTTATTTTATTTTTTTTTTGTTGAAGCATTAGATGTTCCATGTTTAAACATTGTTTACAATGATTAAACCGTTACATTTACTTAAATTTTAATTTATTTACTTGACTTACGTTAGTTGAACTAATATTCAATTTACTCTCTATTTTAAATATTTGAAATTATATTTCAAGTATCATAATTACAAACATCATAATTAGCACTATACGCCGACCATAATAATTGTATCTAATACCGTTTACAATTTTCGATTAAAATTCTGATTATATTCATTTCGCTAGGAATTGGCATATGCAGTGGGGTGGTAAGAACTGTGTAGTTTTCTTTGTTAATTTTCCGGGGGTTGGGGGGAGGCATACTCTGGTTAAAGTATACATCTTGTATATAAATATATAAATTATATTTCGTTCGGTCGTTCGGGGGGGGGGGGGGGGGGTACACCTTCTTGCCCCCAACCCCACCCCGACGAGTTACCTGAATAAACTCTGAAAGTGGGTATGTAGGTCTTGTTTGTTTAACCCAACCATCATTGAAGTTTTTTTTTTATTGTGTTTGAAATCTAAGCCAGGTATCTAGCCCTAAAACTTGCTTCTAAACACGTGCGTTCACGTGAGATTGTGTGTTCACGTGAGTTCATGTGTTCACGTGAGATCATGTGTTCACGTGAGTTCATGTGTTCACATCAGTTCATTTCGAGGCTGAGTGACACCCGGCAAACCAACAGCCGTAGGGCCCGTCAGTCGCCCGATCAAACCCACCTTTTGCCTGCCACAAACCACCTTTTCTCTGCCTTAACTTCCCTCAACCACTTACACCTGTCACAGGCGACGTGAAGCCCAAACTTCACCTGTCAACCTGTCTGCAGGGAGCCAACGTTGAGCCAGGCACGATGTTCGGCTCTGTGGCTCACAGTGTCCGATTGTCTGCTGACCCAGCCCGTGGGTCTCACTGATCTTCAAGTGATCAACGCTAGGGGGGGGCGGCCTGTTGTCTCTGCTGATATATATATATATATATATATATATATATATATATATATATATATATATATATATATATATATATATATATATATATATATATATATATATACATACAGAACTCGTCTACAGATGCTGAAAATAACTCCAGACTTTTCTGGCACCAGGTTGATAGAATCTTTTCCAGTTTTTTTTTTTTCATCACTGGCGTTAAATTCAATTGGCATGCGTATACACACATATACATATATATATATATATATATATATATATATATATATATATATATATAAGGCAAAGTGGTCGGGTGCCCGATAGGGCACTTCCCGGCGCCGCAGGCGCGTCAAATTTGGCACGATGGTGCCTTGGGGCGATAGAACACGAGGGCCGGTGACGGTTGGCCGAAAAGTCTACGGAGAGGGGGTCAAAACTGACCTCGACTGACCGGCGCCTTATATGGGCTATATTACGAAAAAAAAATTCCTCCGACGGTTACACTCAAAGCCCTCGACGAGGGCTAAAAAGTGACCGCGAGTGAAATTCTCTTTATATGAGCTTTATTACGAAAAAATTTTTCCTCCGACGACCCCCCTTGATATTTTGTGAGGTGGTAGAAGAACACCTAGGGGTGTCACAAAAAACTCGGCATATCTGGGAAAACTTCGTAAAGGGGTCAAAACTGACCAGTTGTATTTCCCTATATAATCTTAGTATTTTATGGGAAAAACAGAGGGTCATTTCAACGCAGACTTTAGGGTACTTAAACTCAGTATATCTGGCTAATTTTTTGCATACTCTTAGGTCAATGGCTTGACCTTTAGGGAAAACTGTTGGTTACACTCAAAGCCCTCGACGAGGGCTAAAAAGTGACCGCGAGTGAAATTCTCTTTATATGAGCTCTATTACGAAAAAAAATTTCCTCCGACGACCCCCCTTGATATTTTGTGAGGTGGTAGAAGAACACCTAGGGGTGTCACAAAAAACTCGGCATATCTGGGAAAACTTCGTAAAGGGGTCAAAACTGACCAGTTGTATTTCCCTATATAATCTTTGTATTTTATGGGAAAAACAGAGGGTCATTTCAAGTATATTGTTGAATGTTTACAAAGGTAAATTTGGTTAAAGACTGACTTTTGTGAACATCCTAGGGATGTTTAGGGCAGTCAAACACAGAACATACGGCCACACAGATGTGTTTGTTGACGGGGGAGTCCTGTGTAACTATCCCATACATTGCTATGATGGTGAGTACACATCCATGAACAGCAGTAAACCTACAACACAAAAGTAAACCTACAGCACACAAGTAAACCTACAACATACCAGTAAATCTACAACACACAAGTAAACCTACAGCATACAAG
The DNA here is from genome assembly GCF_028476545.2 of Physella acuta. Lineage (NCBI taxonomy): Eukaryota > Metazoa > Mollusca > Gastropoda > Physidae > Physella > Physella acuta. The sequence continues at coordinate 912,285 of NW_026731972.1, forward strand.
TAAACCTACAACACACAAGTAAACCTACAGCACACAAGTAAACCTACAACACACAAGGAAACCTACAACACACAAGGAAACCTACAGCACACAAGTAAACTCACAACATACAAGTAAACTTACAACACTCAAGTAAACTTAACTTAAAGTAAACTTACCGGAAAACTTAGTTTGTTACTGCTGAAAGAACAATCAGCAACTGTGTGATTGACGTCATTAAAAGATGATCAGATAACATTTATTGGAGTTCGATTTCTCGGTCAGTGAGAAAAGTCTACAAATATCTTTCAGCTTAGCCAAGATTTTTTTTTCTCAAATGGCGCAACAATGTCTTTAGTTGCCTCGTGGGAATTGTTTTCTTTTTAAGTTGGTGGCGCTTTGACGTCTTAAGCGCGGGGATGGGCTGGGGAGGGGAGGGGGTGAAAGTAGAATAAGTCAACTATGGTCACGTGCACTTAAAGTAGAATAACTTCCGATATTTGTTTTAGTGTGTTTTGGTTTGATATTTCACATTGTTGGCTATTTATTAATGTGAGGCAATACCTAAAAAAAACGTGTTGTTACAATGTCCGTTTGCCGATCTTATTCAGGAAAATTTAGTCGCTTCATCTGTTAGACTCAAACATCCTCTTGTAAAACAAAGTTTTAGGCAGAGGAAATAGTCACTTTTAAAACAATATCAGCAGAGGAAGAGATTGTATGGTCAGCATTTGACCAGCTGACGTGGCCTCGCCTTAGTCTATTAGTGGTGGGATGTCCAAAATACAAGCTTTCAACTAAATTCGATTCTTCCCAGTAGACACCCATGGACTCGCGCCCGCGATGTTAGCGATAAAATTAGCATTAAACCCCCAATGGCACCAGAAGATTGATGTCAATGTGCTTGCCGCAGGTTGGTGGCTGTCTATGGAGCCCGAGGACAACTTCCTGGAGAGGCTGCAGCCCTTAGAAGATGTTCCTCGGCTGCTGGAGAGATCTGAGCGGTTTGGGACTTACAACGAGAAGACGCTGGGCATGCAGTTGGTGATTACACACACACATACACACACACACACACACATATATATATATATATATATATATATATATATATATATATATATATATATATATATATATATATATATATATATATATATATATATATATATATATATATATATATATATATATATATATATATCGTTTAGGAGTCAACATACGTTAGTAAGTAAAGTACCTTTAGAAACAGACTGTCCATATGGCAGGTAAAGTATGAGTTCACTTGTTTCTGTATCCTGGACACTTGATGGGATAGTCTGGTCAGCACTATTCCCAGCCGCCTTTGCTTTCCCAAACGTGAGTCAGTTACCCATCTGTGATGAGTGGACTCAGGGACGACCAATGATGCAAGCCTGGGGTCCGAACCCGGGACTTTTGTGTTAGTAGTCGAACGCTCTACGCCGTCCTTACATCCCATAAAGCCTCCTGACATCCCATAAAGCCTCCTGACATCCCATAAAGCCTCCTGACATCCCATAAAGCCTCCTGACATCCCATAAAGCCTCCTGACATCCCATAAAGCCTCCTGACATCCCATAAAGCCTCCTTACATCCCATAAAGCCTCCTGACATCCCATAAAGCCTCCTGACATCCCATAAAGCCTCCTGACATCCCATAAAGCCTCCTGACATCCCATAAAGCCTCCTGACATCCCATAAAGCCTCCTGACATCCCTGACTTGTTGCAGTATTCCGACAACGAGCAGGATCTACTCAAGTACCAGCTGGAGAACTTAAGACACGGCGTCCAGCTCCAGGACCTGCCCAACACCAAACTGGCTAGGTGGGTTCGTCTCTTGTGGTCCAGAGTGTGGCAAGTGTGTTGTGTATAGGGTGTGTCGTGGCTCTCTCACGCTGTTTAATGTGTCATCTCTCTCATGCTTGGTCCTATGTCGTTATGTGTATTGACTCTCATTCTGTATGATGTGTCATCTCTCTCTCTCTCTCTCTCTCTCTTTCTCTCTCACATGCTGTGTTGTACGGCATAATCACGATAACAATTGAAATATTAAACTTTAAAAAAACAATTGATGTTTTAATTTTAACAAATATTTAGTATTGATTCCTGTATTTGATCTGATTTTATACCAGTGGTTTATTTTGATCACCTTCTATTACGTCTGTAATTAAAGTATTTTAAAGTCTATTTAATGGCTCATACAGTCGATTTTTATGAAACCCAAAACAATTTAAAATAATTTTTTTATTTGATTACCAGATACTAACAAAAGTTAATTAATTGCAAAGTGTTGACCAACATTTCGACAATCCACTTTTATATTTTGATTAAATAAGACCAAAAATCAAGTTTTTGTTGACCAATGAAATCATCAGTTTATATTTTGATCTAATACGACCAAATGTGTATTTATATTCGTTGATCAATGACGCCTAGTAATTATTTTTTTTTAAACTCGTAAAGACTTCATCCATCCATTTTTTATCTGGCTATATCACACAAGCAAAAAACTCGAAAGTTTATTTGTTGACGTGATGTGCCATAATCCATGAATTTGTGGATTTAATTCGGCCAACTAAAAACGTGCCTAATCTAAAGATGCGGAACAAAATCAATAAGACTTACAGTGTCGACATGAGCAATCTGCTGCCTGCACCTAAATGACCTTCTTAAGTTATCGATGTGTTGGGGGTGGGGTGTGCAGGCATGCAGTGTGGAGTTGTAGAGCGTTTACAGAGACCTAAATGGCCAAACAGTATTGCTTTACGCATGCCCGTGTGGCCAAACATAGTCACCTTACATAGATCTATGTGGCCAAATATTATTGCTTTACACATGCCGGTCAAACTTGGTCCCTTTACACATGTCCATGTGGACCAACATAGTCGCTTTACACATGTCAATGTGGCCACACATAGTTGCTTTACACATGCCTGTGCGGTCAAACTTGGTCCCTTTACACATGTCAATGTGGCCAAACATTGCTTTACACATACAAATGTGGCTAAACATAGTCACCTTACATAGATCTAAGTGGCCAACCATTACTTTACACATGCCAATGTGGCCAACCATTGCCTTACACATGCCCATGTGGCCACACATGGTCGCTTTACACATGCCCATGTGCCCAAACACTTGCTTTACACACGTCCGTGTGGCCAAACATAGCCTCATACATTCCAATATGGCCAAATATTCTCTAGCACTGCAGCGTTGATTGAATCAAATTTTAGCCATCAAGTAAAAAAAACTGCAATCCGCTTGCAACTTTCCTTTTTTTTCCTTTTTTTTTCTTTCCATTATCTTTCTGTGCTGCAATCTGACTTGAGCAAATATTTGTTAGCGACAGTTCTCTCTCCCGTCACATCCAATCCGTCTAAATTTAAACACTAAACGTATTGTCTCCCTTATTCAAATCTCTACAGGAAGGATAACTCGTAATGCTTCGTTGCTACTCTCCCCTTTTCTAAACCCGAAATCCTAACTTAAAAAAATAAATCTGGAGACGGAGCATAAAGCAATACACACACATAAAGGGGCACAACTGCTGCTGTAGGGGCGATAATTTAGAAATTACGTGTCGTTACACACATTTTGATTTTAGTGTTGAGTATCGTTAATGATAAATCTGAATGTAATTTGTGTTTATTTCTTACTTTATTTTTACAAAATATGTGCACAATTTTTATAATGTTTCAATCTTCTATTACTGCTTTAAAAAAAAAAATAATTTGATTTTTAGGGCTAAGATTAGGAAGAAAAAATTGCAGCTAAAAACAGATCGTGAACACAGGCGTCTAGTGAACGCCATGAACGCATTTCTCCGGGTATGTTTTTGTAATTACATCAAGTGTTTAGATGTGTTTGCTTACACTTTTCATTAGATCAAGTGTTTAATGTGTTTGTTTACACTTAAATGTGTTTAATGTGTTTGTTTACACATGTAATCATGTGTTTAATGTGTTTGTTTACACATGTAATCATGTGTTTAATGTGTTTGCTTAAACTGTGCTGGCCAATCCTTTAGGATATTACTTACTAGCCTATGTTGGCTTGAAAACTTGAGATAGATTTGGCTACTGACTGTTAAAGGGTTAATTTGGTCGAACTGTTTGGCCTGAAGACCTAAATTGGTTGGATTTCTATCAACTCATAAATGAAGAAAATTTTTACTTATTTCACGAATACAAAATGACTAATGCGATTTATTCTCTTAGCACGATAATTAAGTCAGATATTTACAAACTTTTGGTATTGGCCCTAACATGAATGTCCAAACATCGATGGCCCAAATCTGATCCTAACAAACATCGATGGCCCAAATCTGATCCTAACAAACATCGATGGCCCAAATATGACTCTAACACAAAATTCACGCATCGATGGCCCAAATATGACTCTAACACAATATTCACGCATCGATGGCCCAAATATGACCCTAACAAACATCGATGGCCCAAATATGACTCTAACACAATATTCACGCATCGATGGCCCAAATATGACCCTAACAAACATCGATGGCCCAAATATGACTCTAACACAATATTCACGCATCGATGGCCCAAATATGACCCTAACAAACATCGATGGCCCAAATATGACTCTAACACAATATTCACGCATCGATGGCCCAAATCTGATCCTTACAGAATATTCAAACATTGATGGCCCAAATATGACCCTAACAAAATATCCAAACATCGATTGCTCAAATCTCAACGAAATCGAGAATTTCGTCGATTCTATTTCCTAAACACTCGAAAATTACGACCTTCAGAAGCTGAATAAATAATTCAATTAATACAAGCGACAAAAACAGGAATGTGTCTGCGAGGCTGTGGGTCACCGGAAACAGATTCGTAGAATGGCTGACAGCCAATGGATGTACATCCGGGCTCGAGTTCTGATAACGTCACCGGCACACGTGACGTGTTGTGCTGTATTCATCACACTGTGCTGTTTATAGCTTCACTGCTCAAACCCTAGCCTTATCCCTAGTTCTGTCAAATCCTAATCCTAACAACGATACGTCATAACGCATAGTGCAATACTGTATTGCCTTCCAACGAAGACAGACACATTACGATAAGTTGTCTCCCATCTTTGCAAAGATGGGCAAAATACGATAGGTTGCTTCCCATCCTTACACAGATGAACAAAATACGATAAGTTGTCTCCCATTCTTACAACGGCAAATAGGATAATCAGAAATATGACCCGAGCGATGAATGACTTGTGATGGCAGATATGCAAGAATGTCCAACATTGATTAAACAAACTCCAGCAGATTATCATTCGTATCTAAATGTAATATTTCTGGTTAGCCTAGGAAAAAATAAATTTGGCTTTCAATTTATTTTATTACATTTTTATGTTCGTGCATAATTCATTGTGAAAATAACAACAATAATGTGAATGATTATAAAGAAAATAACATGAATATTTAAAGGACCAAACGTATTATTAATGAAAAGGGTGGTCGTGCATTCACTGGGTCGCTGTGTTCAGTCAGTGAATCTCGATAACAGATGAAAAGTCGAGCAAATTTAACGTTATCTAGTTATCAGTCCTATCACTCTTTACGTTGTGAATATATATATATATATATATATATATATATATATATATATATATATATATATATATATATATATAAAATTATGAGCTATGTATGTGTTCTTGCATGTGTGCGCGTGTTTTTGAGGTGGCTGGGCCCATAGATATGTGGCCTGCCATGAAGATTTGGACATAAATCCATATAATCCATATTGTCTACAATCTTCCAGTCTCTAAGACACCACGCAGGCGGTGGAGATTCGATTGACCACAATGAGCTGAAGGAGGCGTTACAGGATGTAAGGATCATTTTTTTTTTATCTTACACCGGGCAGATTTGGGAGTTGCTTTTTTTTTTATGTATCACCGGCATATTTAGAAGACATTTTTTAATCTTACACCGGACAGATTTCGGAGACTTTTTTATATACTACATCTGGCAGATTTTGGAGACTTTTTTTTATCTCACACCGTGAAGATTAAGGAGACTTTTGGAGATTTCTTTTTATCTTGAAACGGACAGACTTTTGCCTTTCTGTAATTCTTATTACACCGGGAAGAGTTTTTTTTTCAAACCCAAACAGATTTCGAACGGTTTTTTTGTGTTAAAATTTACACCGGAAAGATGTGTGATATTTTTTTTTAAACTTAAAAAAAATCTTTATTAGCGAACATTTTTCATCCTACACCGGTCCGACTTTAATTGACTTTAGTGACTAACCCCGGATCTTTTCTCTATCCTTATTACATTAGTGAGGCCGTAATTTGCAGGAGTAAATAGCTTTATTAACTAGCAGATTGCAACTGAACTACGTGAACGGCTGTTCTAAAAAGTTCCCCTGGTGTCATCTTGAGCACTCAGGTTGACGTTGAGAAGGGGGGGGGGGTTCATTTTCTTTTTAAATTTGTTACAATGTTTTTTATGTTAAAACGTAATTAGGCCTGTATCATTCACCCATATCATAAACTTTAACATATGATGAAAGATTCAATACAGACATGTACGAAATGAAATTAAAAAAACGATTACTGTGCTAAGTTTCATAGTTCATTGTTTAAGTTTTGATGCGTCTCCTTTGTTTTAGTTCTGTCATTGATTCCTTTTACTTACAGGAGCGACGCTTCTCCAACGCGAAAAGATTAATTTTGTTTGGTGACGTCAGCTTTGACGTCATCCTGGATTATTTGGATAGCGACCACGACGGACAGGTATCAAAAGAGAATTTCTTTGTTTAGTTATAAGGGGGGGGGGGGGTTACAAGAGAATTTCTTTTAGTTGTCCTGGGAAAATTTCTTTGTTTAGTTGTCCCGGGGTGGGGGGGGGGGATTACAAGAGAATTTTTGTCCCGGGGAGGGGGTACAAGAGTGAATTTCATTGTTTAGTTGTCCGGGGGGGGGGGGGGGGTTACAAGAGAGTTGTTCCGGGGAGAATTTCTTTTTCCGAGAGAATGGAGTGTCGTATGTAGAGAGAATGGAGTGTCGTGTGTAGAGAGAATGGAGTGTCGTGTGTAGAGAGAATGGAGTGTCGTGTGTAGAGAGAATGGAGTAGCGTGTATAAAGAGAATGGAGTGTCGTGTGTAGAGAATGGAGTATGAAGAGAAAACTGTGTTTTCCTGTAACTGGAGAGAACGATTCCCCGGCTGGTTGCTTAAAGCTAGCCCTGAATTCTGGACACGAGTATCCCATGATGCAAGTTGCGCTCTAGGGAGGATCACATATAAACTCTGTCACTTCACTCTGTTAGAGGGTGGGGGGGTGGGGGGTGGGGGCAATTACAGGGGGCTACTCGAAGGGGAAATAGATTTCGCCGTATAGAACTGCCCATTTTTTGCCTAGCTTTAAACAAGCAGCAACAGAGATGTTATTGAGGGTCCAAATGCGTTGATCGTTTTGTTTGGTTCAGCTGAGAGTATAGCAATTACAGCTCTTTCTTTTTAATGTTGTCTGTTTATATCAGTGAAATTGATTTTCTTTCATTTTTGTTTTGTGTATATTTCAGTGAGATTGATTCTCTTAGATTTTTGTTTTGTGTATGTATCACTATCAGTGAGATTGATTTTCTTTGAATTTATTTTTGTGTATGTATCACTATCAGTGAGATTGATTTTCTTTGAATTTTTTTTTTGTGTATGTATCACTATCAGTGAGATTGATTTTCTTTGAATTTATTTTTGTGTATGTATCACTATCAGTGAGATTGATTTTCTTTGAATTTTGTTTTGTGTATGTATCACTATCAGTGAGATTGATTTTCTTTGAATTTATTTTTGTGTATGTATCACTATCAGTGAGATTGATTTTCTTTGAATTTTGTTTTGTGTATGTATCACTATCAGTGAGATTGATTCTCTTAGATTTTTGTTTTGTGCAGTAGCGTAGCGAGGGGGGGGGGGGCGGGGGGGGGGGGGCTTATGTCCCCGGGCGCCGAGCTTAGGGGGCGCCAAAATGGGTTGGAAAAATAAATTGAAAGGTTGAGGGGGGTGCAAATTGAAAGTTTGAGGGGAGTGCAAATCAAAATCTCGAGGGGGGGTGCAAATCGAAAGTTTGAGGGGGGGGGGGGGGGGGGGGTGCAAATCGAAATCTCGAGGGGGGTGCAAATCGAAAAGTTTGTCCCCGGGCGCCGGGAAGGGTCGCTACGCCTCTGGTTTTGTGTATGTATCACTATCAGTGAGATTGATTCTCTTTCATTTTTGTTTTGTGTATGTATCAGGTACATCAAATCACATTTGTTTTGTCCTGTGTATAGATCATTAACAATAAACCACATTTGTTTTGTTCTGTGTGTAGATCATTAACAATAAACCACACTAGGTTGTTTTGTCCTGTGTATAGATCATTAACAATAAACCACATTAGGTTCTGTTGTCCTGTAGATAAGCTACAATGAGTTGCTCAACTTTATGGAAGACACTGGTATCAGCATGCAAAACCGTTTCCTTGGTTACCAGAGGCGTCAAATCAAAAATTTGCCATCGTTCTTAGATACACTCCAGGCAACGCTTCTGACAAACGTGAAGAGGGTGTATGTGGAGGTGAGTTAATACTTTAGCTCAGGTGAGGTTATGTCTTAAATCAGGTTAAGTTATACCTCAGCTCAGGTGAGGTGATACCTTAGCTCAGGTTGTTATATCTCAGCTCAGGTGAGGTGATACCTTAGCTCAGGTTAAGTTATATCTCAGCTCAGGTGAGGTGATACCTTAGCTCGGGTTAAGTTATATCTCAGCTCAGGTGAGGTGATACCTTAGCTCAGGTTAAGTTATATCTCAGCCCAGGTGAGGTTATACCTTAGCTCAGGTAAGAGGAATGTGAGTTTATAGTATTTATACTAGCTCAGCTGAAGGTGGATTTATACGTAGGCTTACTATTTACACCAGGTAATTAAAAAAATAATGTTGAGTTTCTGACTCAAATGGCCTACCTCAAATTCTCTTTTAACTTTGACTTCACGATATCTAACTGCCCACATTTGAATGGGATGTGGGGGAATTTGTTCCAACTGACTGTCCTATAAACACGCTTTAGCCCTTGACACCATCACGTCTTAAGGTGGTCTGTTGACCCCATTAAATCTTGCACGGCTACAACTTCTGCTTTAGACCCCATCAAATCTTGCACAGCTCGAGCTATTGACCCATCAAATCTTGCACTACCCTAGCTATTGACCCATCAAATCTTGCAATGGTCTAGCTATTGACCCATCAAATCTTGCACAGCTCGAGCTATTGACCCATCAAATCTTGCACTACCCTAGCTATTGACCCATCAAATCTTGCACTGGTCTAGCTATTGACCCATCAAATCTTGCACTGGTCTAGCTATTGACCTATTAAATCTTGCACTGGTCTAGCTTTTGACCACATCAAAAATCTTGCACTGGTCTAGCTTTTGACCACATCAAAAATCTTGCACTGGTCTAGCTATTGACCTATTAAATCTTGCACTGGTCTAGCTTTTGACCACATCAAAAATCTTGCACTGGTCTAGCTATTGACCCATCAAATCTTGCATTGGTCTAGCTCTTGACCCATCAAATCTTGCACTGGTCTAGCTATTGACCCATCAAATCTTGCACTGGTCTAGCTAATGACCACATCAAATCTTGCACTGGTCTAGCTCTCGACCCATCAAATCTTGCACCGCTACAGCTTGTCCTGTTGACCGTATACGTTAGACAGCCTCTAGTTTCACCGGACTCTGGAATTATCTCCAAATTGTAACCGCAGGACATATATCTTTAATATCTCGTCCCCGTGTGACACCCCCACCCTCTCGCCTCGACCCCTGGGGCATATGCCCATCTAACGGCACTCCTACTACTCATTCAGACAGAGCTACTATCGATCCTATCCTACGTATTCATCAAAAATCGTGGTTTTTCTGTTTTTCCACATAATTACTCATTTACTGATGTAGATACAATCGCGCTTGTCTGACTGATACTTGGAGTGTGTTAATGTGTTTCATTTCGGTGCTTGGCTGTGCTTTGGCGCAGACTGACACAAGAACATATAGACGTCCTCAGGCATGAATATCTCTTGTTCACTTGTGTGGTTGTTGATGAGTCAAAGTTTCCTTTGTATCTAGTACCTACATCAAACAGTTTGGGTCTAACGGGTAGAGGAAAAACATACAAATATACTCCACAGATAGATGGAAATGGTTAGACCTGATCAGGTCAAATGATAAGTTTAAGATTAAATGATTTAGAATTCAATTTAGATTTAGATTAAGACAACCCTATTTTTTTGTGAAATAAATGTGCCAAGACGAACATCATTAGTTTTTTTTAATTACAGTATATATATATATATATATATATATATATATATATATATATATATATATATATATATTATTTAGTGAATGTAACCAAAGTTGTAGCAATGCCCTAATGTCGTGAAGTTTATTTAGCGAATGTAACCAAGGTCAAGGCTGTAACCATGCCCTAATGTCGTGTGTTCTATTTCCCCTGAAGGAACGAGATTTAAAGCGGACGGTGGGTATCAATACAGGTCATGTGGGCACATCAGACTTTGTTCTCGAACAAGATGATATCGATTTTTTGATTGAACGGGGCAGGCGATCTTTAGAGGCCTTCTTGAAATACTACGTGGCCAGCAATCACTTAAAAAAGAGAAGGCAGAGATTTCCCGGGGAGGGGAGGAAAAACTCCCAGGCATCCTTGTTGTCCACAGGATCTGCTCCTAGTCTGGACAGCGTGGAGACCCGCTCGGTGCCAGAGTCTGAGGCATCGGCACCCGTGCAAGGGCATGGCAAGAAGTCCATCCTGACCAACAAATCGGTGGTCATTTCTGATGTGGTCAACTACATCGGGCACAGCAATAGCCAGGGAGATATTAGTGAAGAGTCTAACCTTTCCAATAGTGAAACGTCGACCCTTTTAGACAGTGAGACTCCTAACCCTTTGATTAGTGAACAGTTGAATTTCTCCAATGATGATCGGTCTCACCTTTTAAAAAGTGAACATTCGAATACATCTAAAGGTGAAGAAATTGAACTCGCAACAAATTCTACTGGTACTTAAAAGGGTTGCTGTTGTTTCTTAGCACATATAATTATTTGTATTATAAAATTTATACATGAAAATATATTAAAAGATTTATTTAAAACACATGTATTTTTGTTGTTTTTTTTTTTGTTGCAATAAAGCCACATCTCGTGTATGGTATCTAGCATCTATCGTCTGGCATATATTGAGGCTTAGGTACTCTGTTATCATGTTTTATGATCTTCATATTTAAAATAACTCTAGGTCTACTTGTGACTCTGACTCCACCAGTGACTCTAGATCTGCCGGGATTGTGTGCTAGTGACTCCACTAGTGACTAGACTTGTGTTGTGTGACTCCAATAGTGACTCTTGTCTACCTATGGCTCTTCTAGTGATTGGTTTTGTACCAGTGACTCATGTGTACCTGTGACTCATTGTACCAGTGACTTATGCGTACCAGTGACTCATGTGAACCAGTGACGCATGTGTACCCGTGAGTCATTGTACCAGTGACAGTCTAGACAGAGAATCAGATACCTCGAACCAAGAAGCTTCTATGTTTTATGTTTTCCTGCCGGCTATTTCCAGTTGCTATGTTTGGGATATAGTGGCAAATATCCAGGCTACACAGAAAATATATTAAATAATTTTATTTAAAATGTTTGAGCACAAAATACTTGAACGAATCTAACGATGAAAATGTTTTTCATTCAGAGGAAAATTAGTTTAAATATATAAATAAGAAAAGTATTTATGAAAGTGCAAACATTTAATTGCTAAAGAGAATTATCACATTTCGTAAAACATTATTCATTTGGTGATAATACTGAATTTCTTAAGATACAAGATACAAATGAATTTTGCGAATCCCTAATGTCACTACCATACACAATCCTTTACATCTGAGCAGTCTAAAATAGACAACTTTAACACACAAATACGACAACACGTAAAAATTGTCCATACAGACATTTATGAGGGGTCAAACATTGACATAATGACACATAGCTACATCTACATTTCATCAAACTTGTTGTATATAGCCGTAATGCCCCCCCCCCCCTATATTCTTTAAGCTCTCCATACAACCCACTCCAAGGTCTTAACAACCACCTCACCACTTCTATACCTTCACTCCCCCCCCCCATACAACTAGAGTTCATTATCAAACGTTCCCTAGACGCCAAGTATTAACGCCCCCCCCCCCAATACAACTAGAGCTCATCATCAAACTTGTTGTCCGTAGACGCCAAGTCCATGGTCTTAACCCCCCCCCCCCACCCAATACAACTAGAGCTCATCATCAAACTTGTTGTCCGTAGACGCCAAGTCCATGGTCTTGACGTCCCCCCCCCCCCCCAATACAACTAGAGTTCATCATCAAACTTGTTGTCCATGGTCCTAACGCCCCCCCCCCCATACAACTAGAGCTCATCATCAAACTTGTTGTCCGTAGACGCCAATTCCATGGTCTTGACGTCCCCTCCCCACCCAATACAACTAGAGCTCATCATCAAACTTGTTGTCCATGGTCCTAACGCCCCCCCCCCCCCCCCAATACAACTAGAGCTCATCATCAAACTTGTTGTCTGTAGACGCCAAGTCCATGGTCTTGACGTCCTGCCTGTACTCCTTCATCTCAGCGGCCGTGCAGAAGGTCTCACACATGGTCTCTGAGAGCTGCCTGTCGCCCCTGGTCTTGTACATGTCGTAGATGGTCACCTCGTCCAGCAACCCCACAACTTCCTGGCAGATTCCCTGCATCCTGGGGGTCAAAGTTCACCAGGGTTCAACCAGGGGTTAACCACAATTTAACAATAGAACAATAAAGCAAAAAGTCAGTTACGATACATTTATAAGAATTTAAATTTCATCTAAAAATCAAAATCTTAGAATGTAGAATAGAAAAAAATCAAAATTATTCTATAGTTAGCGTCGCAAAAATATTGAAAGTACATTTTTTAAATTAAAATTACAGGTGGGGTAGGGAAAAAAACAGTAATTAAAATGTTTTTATTTTTAAAAATGCATAATTGCTGCCAATTTTCAACGGTTGGAGAATATTTTTATAATGTTCATTAAATTTCTAATTAATAGCTATAAATATTGCTGTTACACTTTTAAACGATTTTTGTAGAGTGTAGGTTTTACGCAGTTGTGTCTCCTTAATGAGTTATCTGTTCGCACCGTGTGTAGGGTATGTGGCTTAATGCGTAAGAAAAGACGAGAAATACTGAGAGTATTAAAAAAAAAAGGTGACCTTTGAACCCAGCCAGGTCCTATGCCTGTCATTCCGTACTCGTAAAACGCCTTCAAGCCTTCTCCAGACAAGCGAGTTCTTCCGTCCAAGGTTTTGGCACCGTATCTGAAGAAGCAACATCCCAGTCTTAAGAAAAGGCACATTTTAATTGGATGAAAACTAATTACTGTTCCCATTTGTTCCCTACAAATCAAATGAAAATGCCCACAATTTTATTATGTGTATATTGATTAGATTTTCATTTCTTCAATAGCTGGGGCTCTCCGCCAGCGGCCAAAAATGGGATGCATACATTTAGGGCTGTCTCCATCTTAAGATGATTCAATTTACACCTTTTTTAGTCTCAAACCTCAGACTGCACGTGATTAGCAGGTGTTAGAGCTACCCGACCATCCTGGCAACTATCACCCCCCCCCCCCACCCCCCCCCCCCCACACACACACACATACTCCCCACCGCACACACACGCACACACACTCTATTTCTGGTCTCACATTAATAGGATTACTGGGCAGGGATAGCTTAGTAAAAACAGTGCTCACTTTCAGCTAACATAATTAAACACGTTACTGCACTAAATAACATGTCCCCACATTACTGCAGTAAACAAAATGTCCTCACATTACTGCAGTAAACAAAATGTCCTCACATTACTGCAGTAAACAAAATGTCCCCACATTACTGCAGTAAACAAAATGTCCCCACATTACTGCAGTAAACAACATGTCCCCCACATTACTGCAGTAAACAACATGTCCCACGTTACTGCAGTAAACAAAATGTCCCCACATTACTGCAGTAAACAAAATGTCCCCACGTTACTGCAGTAAACAAAATGTCCCCACATTACTGCAGTAAACAACGTCCCCACATTACTTCAGTAAAAAAAACATGTCCCCACGTTACTGCAGTAAAAAAAATGTCCCCACGTTACTGCAGTAAACAAAATGTCCCCACGTTACTGCAGTAAACAAAATGTCCCCACGTTACTGCAGTAAACAAAATGTCCCCACGTTACTGCAGTAAACAAAATGTCCCCACATTACTGCAGTAAACAACGTCCCCACATTACTGCAGTAAAAAAAACATGTCCCCACGTTACTGCAGTAAAAAAAAATGTCCCCACATTACTGCAGTAAACAAAATGTCCCCACGTTACTGCAGTAAACAAAATGTCCCCACGTTACTGCAGTAAACAAAATGTCCCCACATTACTGCCGTAAACAAAAAGTCCCCCACATTACTGCAGTAAACAACATGTCCCCACATTACTGCAGTAAACAACATGTCCCCACATTACTGCAGTAAAACAACATGTCCCCACATTACTGCAGTAAACAACATGTCCCCACGTTACTTCTTAAAGCCCTTGCTACACAGCCTGTCTGTGACGTCAAGTATTTGAGACTCCACTAAATCAGCTCCTTTCTTCGATCGTTTCTCCTCCTCTAAGCGAAAATGTTTCTGAAACTAACATAAAGCAGATATATATAAATATATATATATATATATATATATATATATATATATATATATATATATATATATATATATATATATATATATATATATATATATATATATATATATAACGCACAGAAACGATCTCTAACAGACATGATAATTCTACTCATACGACGTGAAACTGTTACAAAGTCTGACAACAAATAAGTTCTAACTGTCTAACTGTAAATTGACAAGCTATTTCCAATCAGTCTTCCGAACATATTTTGTAAACAAGTCCTAAGTAACTTTAAATCTATACTTAAAGGACTAACATCTTACCATAGGCTTACTGACCTAGAAGCGATCTGAAATAACCTAAATGGTTGGGCCACTTAAACGGGCCAATTTCTTTCATACTTGGTACGTGGCTCAAGATCCGATGACAATACAATGTGACAACAAATTTGACATGGATCCACGTATTAACCCTAACCCACCTGATAACCCTAGTGTATACGAACTTAGAATGAACCCTAACCCACCTGATAACCCTAGTGTATACGAACTTAGATTTAACCCTAACCCACCTGATAACCCTAGTGTATACGAACTTAGAATTAACCCTAACCCACCTGATAACCCTAGTGTATACGAACTTAGAATTAACCCTAACCCACCTGAAAACCCTAGTGTATACGAACTTAGATTTAACCCTAACCCACCTGATAACCCTAGTGTATACGAACTTAGAATTAACCTTAACCCACCTGAAAACCCTAGTGTATACGAACTTAGATTTAACCCTAACCCACCTGATAACCCTAGTGTATACGAACTTAGATTTAACCCTAACCCACCTGATAACCCTAGTGTATACGAACTTAGAATTAACCCTAACCCACCTGAAAACCCTAGTGTATACGAACTTAGATTTAACCCTAACCCACCTGATAACCCTAGTGTATACGAACTTAGATTTAACCCTAACCCACCTGATAACCCTAGTGTATACGAACTTAGATTGAACCCTAACCCACCTGATAACCCTAGTGTATACGAACTTAGAATTAACCCTAACCCACCTGATAACCCTAGTGTATACGAATTTAGAATTAACCCTAACCCACCTGAAAACCCTAGTGTATACGAATTTAGAATGAACCCTAACCCACCTGAAAACCCTAGTGTATACGAACTTAGAATGAACCCTAACCCACCTGAAAACCCTAGTGTATACGAATTTAGAATGAACCCTAACCCACCTGAAAACCCTAGTGTATACGAACTTAGAATGAACCCTAACCCACCTGAAAACCCTAGTGTATACGAACTTAGAATTAACCCTAACCCACCTGATAACCCTAGTGTATACGAACTTAGAATTAACCCTAACCCACCTGATAACCCTAGTGTATACGAACTTAGAATTAACCCTAACGCACCTGATAACCCTAGTGTATACGAACTTAGAATGAACCCTAACCCACCTGATTACCCTATTGTATATGAACTTAGAATTAACCCTAACCCACCTGATAACCCACGTGTATACGAACTTAGAATGAACCCTAACCCACCTGATAACCCTATTGTATATGAACTTAGAATTAACCCTAACCCACCTGATAACCCACGTGTGTACGAAGTATTAACCCTAACCCACCTGATAACCCTATTGTATACGAACTTAGAATGAACCCTAACCCACCTGTAAACCCTAGTGTATACGAACTTAGAATGAACCCTAACCCACCTGGTAACCCTAGTGTATACGAAGTATTAACCCTAACCCACCTGATAACCCTAGTGTATACGAACTTAGAGTTAACCGTAACCCACCTGATAACCCTAGTGTATACGAACTTAGTATTAACCCTAACCCACCTGATAACCCTAGTGTATACGAACTTAGTATTAACCCTAACCCACCTGATAACCCTAGTGTATACGAACTTAGAGTTAACCCTAACCCACCTGATAACCCTAGTGTATACGAACTTAGAGTTAACCCTAACCCACCTGATAACCCTAGTGTATACGAACTTAGAGTTAACCCTAACCCACCTGATAACCCTAGTGTATACGAACTTAGAATTAACCCTAACCCACCTGATAACCCTAGTGTATACGAACTTAGATTTAACCCTAACCCACCTGAAAACCCTAGTGTATACGAACTTAGAATGAACCCTAACCCACCTGATAACCCTAGTGTATACGAACTTAGAATGAACCCTAACCCACCTGATAACCCTAGTGTATACGAACTTAGAATGAACCCTAACCCACCTGAAAACCCTAGTGTATACGAACTTAGAATTAACCCTAACCCACCTGGTAACCCTAGTGTATACGAAGTATTAACCCTAACCCACCTGATAACCCTAGTGTATACGAACTTAGAATGAACCCTAACCCACCTGATAACCCTAGTGTATACGAACTTAGAGTTAACCCTAACCCACCTGATAGCCCACGTGTATACGAAGTGTTAACCCTAACCCACCTGATAACCCTAGTGTATACGAACTTAGAATTAACCCTAACCCACCTGATAACCCTAGTGTATACGAACTTAGAGTTAACCCTAACCCACCTGATAGCCCACGTGTATACGAAGTGTTAACCCTAACCCACCTGATAACCCTAGTGTATACGAACTTAGAATTAACCCTAACCCACCTGATAACCCTAGTGTATACGAACTTAGAATGAACCCTAACCCACCTGATAACCCTAGTGTATACGAACTTAGAATTAACCCTAACCCACCTGATAACCCTAGTGTATACGAACTTAGAATGAACCCTAACCCACCTGATAACCCTAGTGTATACGAACGTAGAATGAACCCTAACCCACCTGATAGCCTACGCCTATACAAGCCTCACATCTGAACTTTGGTGGCATGGTCCATGAGCCCTTGTCGGCCACGTCTATGTTGGGCGCCGAATAGAAATAGGAGGTTTTCTCCTTGTTGCCGATCAGCGATTCGATGTCAAAGTCTGGCATGTCTTGGGCCAAACTCCCAGTCACCATCAGCAACACAAAGCAAAGTCTTATGCACAATCTAAATACAAACAAAAGTCTTGTGCACAATCTAAATACAAACTAAAGTCTTATGCACAATGCAACTAAAAGCAAAGGTCATGAGCACAATATGGAGCCTGGATCCAAAAATAATTAAATAAAGCATAAAACAAAGTAAAATAAAAATTAAATCATTTAACTGGATCTAGAATCTTACTATAAAAACAAAGCTTTAGAGCTTCCTAATATTAATAAAAGCCATTGTAATAAATTGTGTACCCTAAACTTGTATTTAGTGACTAAATCCATTCGCCAAAGTTTAAAAAAGAACAAACCGCCATTTATTTCAGGTTTTAAAACTAAACGTTTAGATTAAATTTCAGATTCAAGACTTTTTCTTTCAAATTTGAAAATCAATACACTGAAAGGGGATGGGGGGAGGGAGGGGGGCAAGCATTGGGTGAGACACTGTCCCCGTGCCACGGTGTTGCCACGTCATAAATCACGTGACACTCCGGAAGTAGGGAAAATCTCATTTAATCTTACCGTAGAGAGGTTATTGAGTAAAACGTTTCTCCCCTTTGGCGCGGCGTTAACTCGTCATAAATCACGTGACATCCAGGGCGTTTGGGTGAAACCCCGTGCTGTCAGCCCCACATTGTGGTGGGTTAAAGCCCCACACAGTCCCACATTGTGGGGAGTTAAAACTCCGTGTTGTCAGCCCCACACAGACCCACATTGTGGGGAGTTAAAACTCCGTGTTGTCAGCCCCACACAGTCCCACACAGCGCCACACAGTCCCACACAACCCCACATTGTGTTGAGTTAAAGCCCCGTGTTGTCAGCCCCACACAGTCCCACACAGCGCCACACAGTCCCACACAACCCCACATTGTGTTGAGTTAAAGCCCCGTATTGTCAGCCCCACACAGTCCCACACAGCGCCACACAGTCCCACACAACCCCACATTGTGTTGAGTTAAAACTCCGTATTGTCAGCCCCACACAGCCCCACACATCACCACATAACCCCACACAGCCCAACATTGTGGGGAGTTAAAGCCCCGTTTGCCAGCCCACACAGCTCCACACGGTGATGTGTAAAGCCCAATATTCTATTCAGATATATTTTCTAGACTAAACTTTCTCAGGATTTTGGACATTGTGGAGCACCAGAACGGTATTAACGTTGAGACGACAGAAAGATTGTGATCTACATGGAACAACATAGAGCAATGTAAAACCACAGACATACTGTGATCTTCATGGAACAACATAGAGCAATGTAAAACCGCAGAATGAAATTGCACATCAGGTAGTAGCATAAACAAGTTTAAGACCACTGAAAGGTTTTGGAAATCATTGTCATCATTGAGAAACGTAAAACCACAGAATGATGTTTGACATCACGGAACATTACAGAAAAATCTAAACTGTTTATATGCTGGACATCGATGAATATCAGACAATCGGAGGGTAGTGTGAAACATAAAAACATCATCATTGTTAGTTTCTATACTAAAATAAAATTTTGGAAGGAACAGACTGACCGAAACATCAAGAAAACTGTGGCGTTGATCTCATATTACAACAACAACTTTTTGTCATTTAATTAACTTTTTTTTTATCCAAGTGCGATCAAGCAAATGTTAAAATCTTCTACTATTTCCAGAGGCAATCATTTTGAAGTTTTCTTATAGTTGTAATTAACGTTTAAATTTAGTTCGGTTGAACGAGCCTTTAAAAAACTTCAAGTGGACGGAGTTTAAAGAAAACAGACATTGGACGGGGATTATAGAAACCACTCGGTGGGTGGGGCTTATAAATAGTGGGCAGGGCTTAAAGAAAACTTACAGTAGGTGGGGGCTTAAAATAAAGGATAACTTCACTGGGTGTGGCTTATTTTTTTTTAATAGTTGGTGGGGCTTAAGAAAACATAGAGCGGGTGGGGGCTTAAACTAAAGAAAACATATAGTAGATGGGGCTTAAAAAACATACAGTGTGGGTGGGAGTAAGAAAATATACATTAGGTGGAGCTTAAGAAAAAATGCATTGGGTGGAGCTTAAGAAAATATGCAATGGGTGGAGTTTAAGAAAATATACACTGGGTGGGACGTAAATAAAGCATATACTAGATGAGGCTTAAGACAACATACATTAGGTGGAGGGGGTAGACGTAAAAAAAACACAGTGGGGGGGGGGGGGAGCATAAAGAAAACATACAATTTGTGGCTTTAAAGGACACAGGTTTTAAGGTCTACTTTTCAACCCCAGCCCCAAACGTGTCTGTCCCGCCCCCAGTGTGTCACCAATCGAATCAACTTCGTTTTTTTGTGGGGGGGCATAAATTTACTTTTGTCATCGGTCAGTGTGTCTGTCTACTGCCTCCAGCAATAACCTAATGGAATAATGTGGGAATTTGCAACCAAGAAGGAAGAAAAGCTGAGGGTAGCGTCTTCACTTTGGGGGGGGGGGGGGGGGGAGGCCAACACCCAGGCCGACAGGCACATGGAGAAATATAACCAACAGCAACACAATCTCAAGGGCAAGAAAAAAAAGGAAAGTAACACCAGTGTAATAGGGTAAAAGAGGTGAAATTTGAGATCACCAGTGGAGCAGAGGAGAATAACACGATCAAGTAGGGGGAGGTGGTGGAAGATTGCTAGGATAAATAAAGGAAGATTCTGGTAAATATAAAGGAAGATACTAGAAACGTGAGGAATAAGATGGAAATTGTGAGAAGCAGCAAAAAGTATCACGATCAGAAAA
Organism: Physella acuta; assembly: GCF_028476545.2. Classification (NCBI taxonomy): domain Eukaryota; kingdom Metazoa; phylum Mollusca; class Gastropoda; family Physidae; genus Physella; species Physella acuta. The sequence goes on from NW_026731972.1 coordinate 932,864, forward strand.
ATCGGAAATGCGAATGGTAACAAGAGCATCAAGGGAAACTACTAAGAATAACACGAGCATTAAGGGAAGCAACAAAGAATGTCCATCAAGGGAAGGAACTAAGAATGTCCATCAGGGGAAGCAACTCAGAATAACATGCCCATTATATAAGCAGCTAAGAATAACATGATCATAAGGGAAGCAGCTAAGAATAACTAGGTAATGAAGTGAAGCAACTAAAATAACAAGACCATCAATAGATGTCGCTAATAATAACACGAGCATTTGGGGAATCAGCTAATAATAACACGGACATCAAGGGAAACGGCTAATAATAACACGGGCATATAGGAAAGCAACTAAGAATCTCGCGAGCATTAAAGGAAACAGCTAAGACAGCCATCAAGGGAAGCAAGTTAAAATAACACGGCCATCAGGGGAAGCAACTTGGAACAACACGTCCCGCTTTGACCGGCTTCCCCAGCCTAAACCGCCGCTATCAACGCCGCGAGCCCCGCTGATCGAGATTTCCTCAGGTGTGAGCTTCGGCTGTCTCTAGAGACATGCCGGTGCCAGCCGCAATAATTGTCTGCCCATAACACTGCTCGCGTCGATTCTGTTAACTTTATGCATTTATTCCTTGTCTGGCAGCTTCCAGAAATGATGACACATGTTTACATACATGATCGCATATTAGCAAGTAATTTAAGGGTGTTGGCGGGCGAGCTAGAGGACTTTAAAGAATTAAATATTTGTGATATGTAGGCGTTAGGGGAGGCCGATCGGGTCTATGTGACTAGGGGAATTGTTACAGATGGAAATTGTAAGCTGTGGGGATGTTAACGATGGAAATTGTAACGGGTGGGAATTGTTAAGGATGGGAATTGTTACAGATGGGGAAAGTTAACTATGGAAATTGCTAACTATGAGAATGTAATGGATGGGAATTTTTGACTAGGATTAGTATTTTCAAAGATGGAATCTGTCATTTTGAAAATATTAGAGTGCCGATGTTGACGTCATTAATATTTCTTATTAACATTAGAATTTAACATTGTATTCACAATGCAATTAACCATGCAAGTAGTGGATGCATTAAAGATGCATCAACTGAGCCCTTTATTAAAACATGTATAACACGTTAAGAGGTCGATTCTCGTTCTAATCGATTAGCCGTACCCTGATATTCTAAGTTATCGTAATTCGTGTAAGGCTAGGAATATGATGTGTGAAACGATTATCGTTGTTAAAAATATTTCTATTTGAATATGCAGGTAAGCCTTTCATATAGACTACTCGGTTTAAAAGAAAACTGTCCTAAGTTCGAACGATCAAATTTCTGATTTAGAAATCTGATATCGTGTTATTTAAATTACAGATACTATAACCTCTAGTCAACCTTCTATGATTAGGGTAGGGTTATTATTTTTGGGTAGATATCTGGTACAGTTATCCGTGATACTAACTCTATACTTTGAGTCTGGAACTAACCCATGAAAGCTCGGTATAATTTGATTAACTTGTTACACAATTATATATCAAAAGTCAGGATGGGCGGTGAAAAAAATCAAAGTAGGATCGTTATAGGCGAGACAGCGCTACCTATACGAATGTGTGGATATGGGTAATCGATAGAGATATTTTTTAAAGATAAGTCAGTCGCACAATTCGGCCGATTCGAAGAATCCATTGGCTGATTCACTCAGGAATTATTATTCCCCCCTAACCCGCGTCCTAACCCTTAATCCTAACAAAAATATTTTCTCGAAATAGTGTAGACTCGCTATATTAAAGTCTTGACTTAGCTGATACATTCTACTCCTACTGAATAATTAACACAAGAATCGTGCAGTGCATAGACTACAGAGGTTCTTACCCCAATACAAACACTGCTGTTAATACCTCTAACTTTGGCAGGAAAAACACTGAAATATTGGTATGTATTTCTTTATTTATTACTTTAATTATTCATTTATTACCTCCAAAGAAAGCGTTATTGTGTTACAATATAGCGGGAGTGATCTCACCTAAACTTTCTCGAATGTTCTTATATAACACTACGGGAGATGGCAACTAGGGATATAGACATGATGTTTAATCAGTATTTACACACTTAAACTTTTTAAAATAGAATAGAATCTCGTAGGAAAAAAATAATTGCGCACCAACTGAACTGCAGAGTAATCGGAAATGGTATATAAAGTACTACTTCCGGTCACCGGAAATTATTCAAAATTTGAAATAAAACAGGGTATTAGATATTTCACCTATATGTAAACTATCGTCTATCTGAAACAGTACTCAAGTTATAGGCATTTGAAAAACCAATAGTGGAGTAAGTTCCACTTCCGGTTACCGAAAATGGGTGAAAAGTTGATACAGAACTACAAATTTGATATAATAATCGTATGTGAAATTTCATCAACCTAGATGTAACGGTACTCAAGTTATCGCCACACTCACATTCACACATCCACACATCCACACAGACAGACAGAGAGAGAGAGAGAGAGAGAGAGAGAGAGAGAGAGAGAGAGAGAGAGAGAGAGATAAGGACAAAATTGCGAAACTATGTTGTTCCGACTCAGGGATATGTAAAACGTCGAGATTTGTGAAAATCTCGATTTCGATTTTTGCACGATTAGAATAAAAATTGACGATAAACATATCCTCAAGACTCTAGAACCGCTCTGTCATGCCTTAGCTGGAACCTTACAAACACCAGCCTAACTGTGAAATCATTGACTTGGCCTTTAAACCTTAGTCCTGACCTTAACCCCAACTCAATTCCTATCTTCATATTGACCCCAGCACTGAACCTAGCCTATCCCTCACCCATACAATAGCAGCAGGAAAACACGTCAGTTAGTAGAGATCTAGAATCTAGATCTAGGATAAATGCCCTGCCAGCAAACACAAAATCCACTTTAATCCAGATTATTTAATCCATGTCTAATTAGAATGAAATCTAATTAATATATCTAGTTAATGTGACACGTACGACTTTTTATAGGAACCCTGGTGGAAGGCGATATAACGGGCGCCCAAGACAGACCTGGAGTCTTCTTGAAGAACTGAAGACAGCAGGGATGTCTTGGGAGATTGTAAAATCAACAACCGGGGACCGGACAAAATGGAAGCCGGAAAGTTATGGTTGAGGCCCTTTGCTCCACAAGAAGTAAAGAGGATTCATCATTAAGTCTAATCAATGTGTCTAGACTAGTTCATGTCTCCCCGCTACTTTTGTTGCAAGACTAAAAGAATATAAAATATTAGCATTACATACATCTAAAATATGGTATAAGTTTTACTTACATTTCAACCATTATGAAATGCAGACAAGTTTCTATAACAGATAACGCAGAAATAGATCTATGTTGCCCCGAAAATTGTGACGTCGAAAGTGGCTAAAAATTGATGACGCAATAATTATAAGTGGAAAAAAATGTGGCGGTCCTTATAGGTCTACATGCAGAATAAATAATTAAAAGAAATAGATCTATTGTGTTACAGCGATTAAGGTAGTTTTCGGAACTAAAAATATAATTTAGCTTTAAAAATAGTAACGGATTCGGTGAATTCAAGAATATAATTTGGATCAGAAACTAAAATGCTGTGAATCATAACGTTATAGATTATATACCTTTTTAAACTGACAGACTTCCTCATTTATCGCAAGAAATTTCAACGCAGATTCTGTTGTCAGCTCTATGTGTTAGCTTGTCTATAGATCACGCAAATAATTAGTAGTCTACAGTTAGAGATTCAGTGTTTTTTTTTCAGACTTTTTTTTCTCCGCAGCGGGGGGGGGGGGGGGGGGGGGGTATACACATTTTCCGGTGGGGGGGGGGGGGCAGACACTGATAAAAGTACATATTTTCTTTCTTAATTCCATTCCGTATTTTTTTTTGGAGGGGGGGGGGCTGCAGACTTTCTTCGGGACCCACCTACAACTCTGGTCTATGCTCCATCTACAGTTCTGGTCTATGCTCCACCTACAGCTCTGGTCTATGCTCCATCTACAGTTCTGGTCTATGCTCCACCTACAGCTCTGGTCTATGCTCCACCTACAGCTCTGGTCTATGCTCCACCTACAGCTCTGGTCTATGCTCCACCTACAGCTCTGGTCTATGCTCCACCTACAGCTCTGGTCTATGCTCCACCTACAGCTCTGGTCTATGCTCCACCTACAGCTCTGGTCTATGCTCCACCTACAGCTCTGGTCTATGATTCACCTACAGCTCTGCTCCACCTACAGTTCTGGTCTATGCTCCACCTACAGCTCTACTCCACCTACAGTTCTGGTCTATGCTCCACCTACAGCTCTGGTCTATGCTCCACCTACAGCTATGGTCTATGCTCCACCTACAGCTCTACTCCACCTACAGTTCTGGTCTATGCTCCACCTACAGCTCTACTCCACCTACAGCTCTGGTCTATGCTCCACCTACAGCTCTGGTCTATGCTCCACCTACAGCTCTTGTCTATGCTCCACCTACAGCTCTGGTCTATGCTCCACCTACAGCTCTGGTCTATGCTCCACCTACAGCTCTACACCACCTACAGCTCTGGTCTATGCTCCACCTACAGCTCTGGTCTATGCTCCACCTACAGCTCTGGTCTATGCCCCACCTACAGCTCTGCTCCACCTACAGCTCTGGTCTATGCTCCACCTACAGCTCTGCTCCACCTACAGCTCTGGTCTATGCTCCACCTACAGCTCTGGTCTATACTCCACCTACAGCTCTGGTCTATGCTCCACCTACAGCTCTGGTCTATGCTCCACCTACAGCTCTACTCCACCTACAGTTCTGGTCTATGCTCCACCTACAGCTCTGGTCTATGCTCCATCTACAGCTCTGGTCTATGCTCCACCTACAGCTCTGGTCTATGCTCCACCTACAGCTCTGGTCTATGCTCCACCTACAGCTCTGCTCCACCTACAGCTCTGGTCTATGCTCCACCTACAGCTCTGGTCTATGCTCCACCTACAGCTCTGCTCCACCTACAGCTCTTGTCTATGCTCCACCTACAGCTCTGGTCTATGCTCCACCTACAGCTCTGCTCCACCTACAGCTCTGGTCTATGCTCCACCTACAGCTCTGCTCCACCTACAGCTCTGGTCTATGCTCCACCTACAGCTCTGCTCCACCCACAGCTCTGGTCTCTGCTCCACCTACAGCTCTGGTCTATGCTCCACCTACAGCTCTGCTCCACCTACAGCTCTGATCTATGCTCCACCTACAGCTCTGGTCTATGCTCCACCTACAGCTCTGGTCTATGCTCCACCTACAGCTCTGGTCTATGCTCCACCTACAGCTCTGGTCTATGCTCCACCTACAGCTCTGCTCCACCTACAGCTCTGGTCTATGCTCCACCTACAGCTCTGCCCCACCTACAGCTCTGCTCCACCTACAGCTCTGGTCTATGCTCCACCTACAGCTCTGCTCCACCTACAGTTGGTCTATGCTCCACCTACAGCTCTGGTCTATGCTCCACCTACAGCTCTGGTCTATGCTCCACCTACAGCTCTGCTCCACCTACAGCTCTGGTCTATGCTCCACCTACAGCTCTGCCCCACCTACAGCTCTGCTCCACCTACAGCTCTGGTCTATGCTCCACCTACAGCTCTGCTCCACCTACAGCTCTGGTCTATGCTCCACCTACAGCTCTGGTCTATGCTCCACCTACAGCTCTGGTCTATGCTCCACCTACAAGTCTGGTCTATGCTCCACCTACAGCTCTGCTCCACCTACAGCTCTGGTCTATGCTCCACCTACAGCTCTGGTCTATGCTTCACCTACAGCTCTGGTCTATGCTCCACCTACAGCTCGGGTCTATGCTCCACCTACAGCTCTGGTCTATGCTCCACCTACAACTCTGGTCTATGCTCCACCTACAACTCTGGTCTATGCTCCACCTACAACTCTTGTCTATGCTCCACCTACAGCTCGGGTCTATGCTCCACCTACAGTTCTGGTCTATGCTCCACCTACAGCTCTGGTCTATGCTCCACCTACAGCTCTGGTCTATGCTTCACCTACAGCTCTGCTCCACCTACAGCTCTGGTCTATGCTCAACCTACAGCTCTGGTCTATGCTCCACCTACAGCTCTGCTCCACCTACAGCTCTGGTCTATGCTCCACCTACAGCTCTGGTCTATGCTCCACCTACAGCTCTGGTCTATGCTCCACCTACAGCTGTGCTCCACCTACAGCTCTGGTCTATGCTCCACCTACAGCTCTGGTCTATGCTTCACCTACAACTCTGGTCTATGCTCCACCTACAGCTATGCTCCACCTACAGCTCTGGTCTATGCTCCACCTACAGCTCTGGTCTATGCTCCACCTACAGCTCTGCTCCACATACAACTCTGGTCTATGCTCCACCTACAGCTCTGGTCTATGCTCCACTTACAGCTCTGCTCCACATACAACTCTGGTCTATGCTCCACCTACAACTCTGGTCTATGCTCCACCTACAGCTCTGGTCTATGCTCCACCTACAGCTGTGCTCCACCTACAGCTCTGGTCTATGCTCCACCTACAGCTCTGCTCTTTGCTCCACCTACAGCTCTGGTCTATGCTCCACCTACAGCTCTGGTCTATGCTCCACCTACAGCTATGCTCCACCTACAGCTCTTGTCTATGCTCCACCTACAGCTCTGGTCTATGCTCCACCTACAGCTCTGCTCCACCTACAGCTCTGGTCTATGCTCCACCTACAGCTCTGCTCCACCTACAGCTCTGGTCTATGCTCCACCTACAGCTCTGCTCCACCCACAGCTCTGGTCTCTGCTCCACCTACAGCTCTGGTCTATGCTCCACCTACAGCTCTGCTCCACCTACAGCTCTGATCTATGCTCCACCTACAGCTCTGGTCTATGCTCCACCTACAGCTCTGGTCTATGCTCCACCTACAGCTCTGGTCTATGCTCCACCTACAGCTCTGGTCTATGCTCCACCTACAGCTCTGCTCCACCTACAGCTCTGGTCTATGCTCCACCTACAGCTCTGCCAAACCTACAGCTCTGCTCCACCTACAGCTCTGGTCTATGCTCCACCTACAGCTCTGCTCCACCTACAGTTGGTCTATGCTCCACCTACAGCTCTGGTCTATGCTCCACCTACAGCTCTGGTCTATGCTCCACCTACAGCTCTGCTCCACCTACAGCTCTGGTCTATGCTCCACCTACAGCTCTGCCCCACCTACAGCTCTGCTCCACCTACAGCTCTGGTCTATGCTCCACCTACAGCTCTGCTCCACCTACAGCTCTGGTCTATGCTCCACCTACAGCTCTGGTCTATGCTCCACCTACAGCTCTGGTCTATGCTCCACCTACAGCTCTGGTCTATGCTTCACCTACAGCTCTGGTCTATGCTCCACCTACAGCTCGGGTCTATGCTCCACCTACAGCTCTGGTCTATGCTCCACCTACAACTCTGGTCTATGCTCCACCTACAACTCTGGTCTATGCTCCACCTACAACTCTTGTCTATGCTCCACCTACAGCTCGGGTCTATGCTCCACCTACAGTTCTGGTCTATGCTCCACCTACAGCTCTGGTCTATGCTCCACCTACAGCTCTGGTCTATGCTTCACCTACAGCTCTGCTCCACCTACAGCTCTGGTCTATGCTCAACCTACAGCTCTGGTCTATGCTCCACCTACATCTCTGCTCCACCTACAGCTCTGGTCTATGCTCCACCTACAGCTCTGGTCTATGCTCCACCTACAGCTCTGGTCTATGCTCCACCTACAGCTGTGCTCCACCTACAGCTCTGGTCTATGCTCCACCTACAGCTCTGGTCTATGCTTCACCTACAACTCTGGTCTATGCTCCACCTACAGCTATGCTCCACCTACAGCTCTGGTCTATGCTCCACCTACAGCTCTGGTCTATGCTCCACCTACAGCTCTGCTCCACATACAACTCTGGTCTATGCTCCACCTACAGCTCTGGTCTATGCTCCACTTACAGCTCTGCTCCACATACAACTCTGGTCTATGCTCCACCTACAACTCTGGTCTATGCTCCACCTACAGCTCTGGTCTATGCTCCACCTACAGCTGTGCTCCACCTACAGCTCTGGTCTATGCTCCACCTACAGCTCTGCTCTTTGCTCCACCTACAGCTCTGGTCTATGCTCCACCTACAGCTCTGGTCTATGCTCCACCTACAGCTATGCTCCACCTACAGCTCTTGTCTATGCTCCACCTACAGCTCTGGTCTATGCTCCACCTACAGCTCTGGTCTATGCTCCACCTACAGCTCTGGTCTATGCTCCACCTACAGCTCTGGTCTATGCTCCACCTACAGCTATGCTCCACCTACAGCTCTGGTCTATGCTCCACCTACAGCTCTGGTCTATGCTCCACCTACAGCTCTGGTCTATGCTCCACCTACAGCTCTGCTCCACATACAACTCTGGTCTATGCTCCACCTACAGCTATGCTCCACCTACAGCTCTGGTCTATGCTCCACCTACAGCTCTGGTCTATGCTCCACCTACAGCTCTGCTCCACATACAACTCTGGTCTATGCTCCACCTACAGCTCTGGTCTATGCTCCACTTACAGCTCTGCTCCACATACAACTCTGGTCTATGCTCCACCTGCAACTCTGGTCTATGCTCCACCTACAGCTCTGGTCTATGCTCCACCTACAGCTCTGCTCCACCTACAGCTCTGGTCTATGCTCCACCTACAGCTCTGCTCTATGCTCCACCTACAGCTCTGGTCTATGCTCCACCTACAGCTCTGCTCCACATACAACTCTGGTCTATGCTCCACCTACAGTTCTGGTCTCTGCTCCACCAACAGCTCTGGTCTATGCTCCACCTACAGCTCTGGTCTATGCTCCACCTACAACTCTGGTCTATGCTCCACCTACAGCTCTGCTCCACCTACAGCTCTGGTTTATGCTCCACCTACAGCTCTGGTCTATGCTCCACCTACAGCTCTGGTCTATGCTCCACCCACAGCTCTGGTCTATGCTCCACCTTCAGCTCTGGTCTATGCTCCACCTACTGCTCTGGTCTATGCTCCACCTACAGCTCACATCCACCTACAGCTCTGGTCTATGCTCCACCTACAGCTCTGGTCTATGCTCCACCTACAGCTCTGGTCTATGCTCCACCTACAGCTCTGGTCTATGCTCCACCTACAGCTCTGGTCTATGCTCCACTTACAACTCTGGTCTATGCTCCACCTAAAGCTCTGGTCTATGCTCAACCTACACCTCTGGTCTATGCTCCACCTACAGCTCTGCTCCACCTACAGTTCTGGTCTCTGCTCCACCTACAACTCTGGTCTATGCTCCACCTACAGCTCTGGTCTATGCTCCACCTACAGCTCTGGTCTATGCTCAACCTACAGCTCTGGTCTATGCTCCACCTACAGCTCTGCTCCACCTACAGCTCTGGTCTATGCTCCACCTACAGCTCTGGTCTATGCTCCACCTACAGCTCTGGTCTATGCTCCACCTACAGCTCTGGTCTATGCTCAACCTACAGCTCTGGTCTATGCTCCACCTACAGCTCTGGTCTATGCTCCACCTACAGCTCTGCTCCACCTACAGCTCGGGTCTATGCTCCACCTACAGTTCTGGTCTATGCTCCACCTACAGCTCTGGTCTATGCTCCACCTACAGCTGTGCTCCACCTACAGCTCTGGTCTATGCTCCACCTACAGCTCTGGTCTATGCTTCACCTACAACTCTGGTCTATGCTCCACCTACAGCTATGCTCCACCTACAGCTCTGGTCTATGCTCCACCTACAGCTCTGGTCTATGCTCCACCTACAGCTCTGCTCCACATACAACTCTGGTCTATGCTCCACCTACAGCTCTGGTCTATGCTCCACTTACAGCTCTGCTCCACATTCAACTCTGGTCTATGCTCCACCTACAACTCTGGTCTATGCTCCACCTACAGCTCTGGTCTATGCTCCACCTACAGCTGTGCTCCACCTACAGCTCTGGTCTATGCTCCACCTACAGCTCTGCTCTTTGCTCCACCTACAGCTCTGGTCTATGCTCCACCTACAGCTCTGGTCTATGCTCCACCTACAGCTATGCTCCACCTACAGCTCTTGTCTATGCTCCACCTACAGCTCTGGTCTATGCTCCACCTACAGCTCTGGTCTATGCTCCACCTACAGCTCTGGTCTATGCTCCACCTACAGCTCTGGTCTATGCTCCACCTACAGCTATGCTCCACCTACAGCTCTGGTCTATGCTCCACCTACAGCTCTGGTCTATGCTCCACCTACAGCTCTGGTCTATGCTCCACCTACAGCTCTGCTCCACATACAACTCTGGTCTATGCTCCACCTACAGCTATGCTCCACCTACAGCTCTGGTCTATGCTCCACCTACAGCTCTGGTCTATGCTCCACCTACAGCTCTGCTCCACATACAACTCTGGTCTATGCTCCACCTACAGCTCTGGTCTATGCTCCACTTACAGCTCTGCTCCACATACAACTCTGGTCTATGCTCCACCTGCAACTCTGGTCTATGCTCCACCTACAGCTCTGGTCTATGCTCCACCTACAGCTCTGCTCCACCTACAGCTCTGGTCTATGCTCCACCTACAGCTCTGCTCTATGCTCCACCTACAGCTCTGGTCTATGCTCCACCTACAGCTCTGCTCCACATACAACTCTGGTCTATGCTCCACCTACAGTTCTGGTCTCTGCTCCACCAACAGCTCTGGTCTATGCTCCACCTACAGCTCTGGTCTATGCTCCACCTACAACTCTGGTCTATGCTCCACCTACAGCTCTGCTCCACCTACAGCTCTGGTCTATGCTCCACCTACAGCTCTGGTCTATGCTCCACCTACAGCTCTGGTCTATGCTCCACCCACAGCTCTGGTCTATGCTCCACCTACAGCTCTGGTCTATGCTCCACCTACTGCTCTGGTCTATGCTCCACCTACAGCTCACATCCACCTACAGCTCTGGTCTATGCTCCACCTACAGCTCTGGTCTATGCTCCACCTACAGCTCTGGTCTATGCTCCACCTACAGCTCTGGTCTATGCTCCACCTACAGCTCTGGTCTATGCTCCACTTACAACTCTGGTCTATGCTCCACCTAAAGCTCTGGTCTATGCTCAACCTACACCTCTGGTCTATGCTCCACCTACAGCTCTGCTCCACCTACAGTTCTGGTCTCTGCTCCACCTACAACTCTGGTCTATGCTCCACCTACAGCTCTGGTCTATGCTCCACCTACAGCTCTGGTCTATGCTCAACCTACAGCTCTGGTCTATGCTCCACCTACAGCTCTGCTCCACCTACAGCTCTGGTCTATGCTCCACCTACAGCTCTGGTCTATGCTCCACCTACAGCTCTGGTCTATGCTCCACCTACAGCTCTGGTCTATGCTCAACCTACAGCTCTGGTCTATGCTCCACCTACAGCTCTGCTCCACCTACAGTTCTGGTCTATGCTCCACCTACAGCTCTGGTCTATGCTCCACCTACAGCTCTTGTCTATGCTCCACCTACAGCTCTGTTCTATGCTCAACCTACAGCTCTGGTCTATGCTCCACCTACAGCTCTGCTCCACCTACAGTTCTGGTCTCTGCTCCACCTACAACTCTGGTCTATGCTCCACCTACAGTTCTGGTCTCTGCTCCACCAACAGCTCTGGTCTATGCTCCACCTACAGCTCTGGTCTATGCTCCACCTACAACTCTGGTCTATGCTCCACCTACAGCTCTGCTCCACCTACAGCTCTGGTCTATGCTCCACCTACAGCTCTGGTCTATGCTCCACCTACAGCTCTGGTCTATGCTCCACCCACAGCTCTGGTATATGCTCCACCTACAGCTCTGGTCTATGCTCCACCTACAGTTCTGGTCTATGCTCCACCTACAGCTCTGGTCTATGCTCCACCTACAACTCTGGTCTATGCTCCACCTACAGGTCTGGTCTATGCTCCACCTACAGCTCTGGTCTATGCTCCACCTACAGCTCTGGTCTATGCTCCACCTACAGCTCTGCTCCACCTACAGCTCTGGTCTATGCTCCACCTACAGCTCTGCCCCACCTACAGCTCTGCTCCACCTACAGCTCTGGTCTATGCTCCACCTACAGCTCTGCTCCACCTACAGCTCTGGTCTATGCTCCACCTACAGCTCTGGTCTATGCTCCACCTACAGCTCTGCTCCACCTACAGCTCTGGTCTATGCTCCACCTACAGCTCTGGTCTATGCTCCACCTACAGCTCTGCTCCACCTACAGCTCTTGTCTATGCTCCACCTACAGCTCTGGTCTATGCTCCACCTACAGCTCTGCTCCACCTACAGCTCTGGTCTATGCTCCACCTACAGCTCTGCTCTATGCTCCACCTACAGCTCTGGTCTATGCTCCACCTACAGCTCTGCTCCACATACAACTCTGGTCTATGCTCCACCTACAGTTCTGGTCTCTGCTCCACCAACAGCTCTGGTCTATGCTCCACCTACAGCTCTGGTCTATGCTCCACCTACAACTCTGGTCTATGCTCCACCTACAGCTCTGCTCCACCTACAGCTCTGGTTTATGCTCCACCTACAGCTCTGGTCTATGCTCCACCTACAGCTCTGGTCTATGCTCCACCCACAGCTCTGGTCTATGCTCCACCTTCAGCTCTGGTCTATGCTCCACCTACTGCTCTGGTCTATGCTCCACCTACAGCTCACATCCACCTACAGCTCTGGTCTATGCTCCACCTACAGCTCTGGTCTATGCTCCACCTACAGCTCTGGTCTATGCTCCACCTACAGCTCTGGTCTATGCTCCACCTACAGCTCTGGTCTATGCTCCACTTACAACTCTGGTCTATGCTCCACCTAAAGCTCTGGTCTATGCTCAACCTACACCTCTGGTCTATGCTCCACCTACAGCTCTGCTCCACCTACAGTTCTGGTCTCTGCTCCACCTACAACTCTGGTCTATGCTCCACCTACAGCTCTGGTCTATGCTCCACCTACAGCTCTGGTCTATGCTCAACCTACAGCTCTGGTCTATGCTCCACCTACAGCTCTGCTCCACCTACAGCTCTGGTCTATGCTCCACCTACAGCTCTGGTCTATGCTCCACCTACAGCTCTGGTCTATGCTCCACCTACAGCTCTGGTCTATGCTCAACCTACAGCTCTGGTCTATGCTCCACCTACAGCTCTGGTCTATGCTCCACCTACAGCTCTGCTCCACCTACAGCTCTGGTCTATGCTCCACCTACAGCTCTGGTATATGCTCCACCTACAGCTCTGGTCTATGCTCCACCTACAGCTGTGCTCCACCTACAGCTCTGGTCTATGCTCCACCTACAGCTCTGGTCTATGCTTCACCTACAACTCTGGTCTATGCTCCACCTACAGCTATGCTCCACCTACAGCTCTGGTCTATGCTCCACCTACAGCTCTGGTCTATGCTCCACCTACAGCTCTGCTCCACATACAACTCTGGTCTATGCTCCACCTACAGCTCTGGTCTATGCTCCACTTACAGCTCTGCTCCACATACAACTCTGGTCTATGCTCCACCTACAACTCTGGTCTATGCTCCACCTACAGCTCTGGTCTATGCTCCACCTACAGCTGTGCTCCACCTACAGCTCTGGTCTATGCTCCACCTACAGCTCTGCTCTTTGCTCCACCTACAGCTCTGGTCTATGCTCCACCTACAGCTCTGGTCTATGCTCCACCTACAGCTATGCTCCACCTACAGCTCTTGTCTATGCTCCACCTACAGCTCTGGTCTATGCTCCACCTACAGCTCTGGTCTATGCTCCACCTACAGCTCTGGTCTATGCTCCACCTACAGCTCTGGTCTATGCTCCACCTACAGCTATGCTCCACCTACAGCTCTGGTCTATGCTCCACCTACAGCTCTGGTCTATGCTCCACCTACAGCTCTGGTCTATGCTCCACCTACAGCTCTGCTCCACATACAACTCTGGTCTATGCTCCACCTACAGCTATGCTCCACCTACAGCTCTGGTCTATGCTCCACCTACAGCTCTGGTCTATGCTCCACCTACAGCTCTGCTCCACATACAACTCTGGTCTATGCTCCACCTACAGCTCTGGTCTATGCTCCACTTACAGCTCTGCTCCACATACAACTCTGGTCTATGCTCCACCTGCAACTCTGGTCTATGCTCCACCTACAGCTCTGGTCTATGCTCCACCTACAGCTCTGCTCCACCTACAGCTCTGGTCTATGCTCCACCTACAGCTCTGCTCTATGCTCCACCTACAGCTCTGGTCTATGCTCCACCTACAGCTCTGCTCCACATACAACTCTGGTCTATGCTCCACCTACAGTTCTGGTCTCTGCTCCACCAACAGCTCTGGTCTATGCTCCACCTACAGCTCTGGTCTATGCTCCACCTACAACTCTGGTCTATGCTCCACCTACAGCTCTGCTCCACCTACAGCTCTGGTCTATGCTCCACCTACAGCTCTGGTCTATGCTCCACCTACAGCTCTGGTCTATGCTCCACCCACAGCTCTGGTCTATGCTCCACCTACAGCTCTGGTCTATGCTCCACCTACTGCTCTGGTCTATGCTCCACCTACAGCTCACATCCACCTACAGCTCTGGTCTATGCTCCACCTACAGCTCTGGTCTATGCTCCACCTACAGCTCTGGTCTATGCTCCACCTACAGCTCTGGTCTATGCTCCACCTACAGCTCTGGTCTATGCTCCACTTACAACTCTGGTCTATGCTCCACCTAAAGCTCTGGTCTATGCTCAACCTACACCTCTGGTCTATGCTCCACCTACAGCTCTGCTCCACCTACAGTTCTGGTCTCTGCTCCACCTACAACTCTGGTCTATGCTCCACCTACAGCTCTGGTCTATGCTCCACCTACAGCTCTGGTCTATGCTCAACCTACAGCTCTGGTCTATGCTCCACCTACAGCTCTGCTCCACCTACAGCTCTGGTCTATGCTCCACCTACAGCTCTGGTCTATGCTCCACCTACAGCTCTGGTCTATGCTCCACCTACAGCTATGCTCCACCTACAGCTCTTGTCTATGCTCCACCTACAGCTCTGGTCTATGCTCCACCTACAGCTCTGGTCTATGCTCCACCTACAGCTCTGGTCTATGCTCCACCTACAGCTATGCTCCACCTACAGCTCTGGTCTATGCTCCACCTACAGCTCTGGTCTATGCTCCACTTACAGCTCTGCTCCACATACAACTCTGGTCTATGCTCCACCTACAACTCTGGTCTATGCTCCACCTACAGCTCTGGTCTATGCTCCACCTACAGCTGTGCTCCACCTACAGCTCTGGTCTATGCTCCACCTACAGCTCTGCTCTTTGCTCCACCTACAGCTCTGGTCTATGCTCCACCTACAGCTCTGGTCTATGCTCCACCTACAGCTATGCTCCACCTACAGCTCTTGTCTATGCTCCACCTACAGCTCTGGTCTATGCTCCACCTACAGCTCTGGTCTATGCTCCACCTACAGCTCTGGTCTATGCTCCACCTACAGCTATGCTCCACCTACAGCTCTGGTCTATGCTCCACCTACAGCTCTGGTCTATGCTCCACCTACAGCTCTGGTCTATGCTCCACCTACAGCTCTGCTCCACATACAACTCTGGTCTATGCTCCACCTACAGCTATGCTCCACCTACAGCTCTGGTCTATGCTCCACCTACAGCTCTGGTCTATGCTCCACCTACAGCTCTGCTCCACATACAACTCTGGTCTATGCTCCACCTACAGCTCTGGTCTATGCTCCACTTACAGCTCTGCTCCACATACAACTCTGGTCTATGCTCCACCTGCAACTCTGGTCTATGCTCCACCTACAGCTCTGGTCTATGCTCCACCTACAGCTGTGCTCCACCTACAGCTCTGGTCTATGCTCCACCTACAGCTCTGCTCTTTGCTCCACCTACAGCTCTGGTCTATGCTCCACCTACAGCTCTGGTCTATGCTCCACCTACAGCTATGCTCCACCTACAGCTCTTGTCTATGCTCCACCTACAGCTCTGGTCTATGCTCCACCTACAGCTCTGGTCTATGCTCCACCTACAGCTCTGGTCTATGCTCCACCTACAGCTATGCTCCACCTACAGCTCTGGTCTATGCTCCACCTACAGCTCTGGTCTATGCTCCACTTACAGCTCTGCTCCACATACAACTCTGGTCTATGCTCCACCTACAACTCTGGTCTATGCTCCACCTACAGCTCTGGTCTATGCTCCACCTACAGCTGTGCTCCACCTACAGCTCTGGTCTATGCTCCACCTACAGCTCTGCTCTTTGCTCCACCTACAGCTCTGGTCTATGCTCCACCTACAGCTCTGGTCTATGCTCCACCTACAGCTATGCTCCACCTACAGCTCTTGTCTATGCTCCACCTACAGCTCTGGTCTATGCTCCACCTACAGCTCTGGTCTATGCTCCACCTACAGCTCTGGTCTATGCTCCACCTACAGCTATGCTCCACCTACAGCTCTGGTCTATGCTCCACCTACAGCTCTGGTCTATGCTCCACCTACAGCTCTGGTCTATGCTCCACCTACAGCTCTGCTCCACATACAACTCTGGTCTATGCTCCACCTACAGCTATGCTCCACCTACAGCTCTGGTCTATGCTCCACCTACAGCTCTGGTCTATGCTCCACCTACAGCTCTGCTCCACATACAACTCTGGTCTATGCTCCACCTACAGCTCTGGTCTATGCTCCACTTACAGCTCTGCTCCACATACAACTCTGGTCTATGCTCCACCTGCAACTCTGGTCTATGCTCCACCTACAGCTCTGGTCTATGCTCCACCTACAGCTCTGCTCCACCTACAGCTCTGGTCTATGCTCCACCTACAGCTCTGCTCTATGCTCCACCTACAGCTCTGGTCTATGCTCCACCTACAGCTCTGCTCCACATACAACTCTGGTCTATGCTCCACCTACAGTTCTGGTCTCTGCTCCACCAACAGCTCTGGTCTATGCTCCACCTACAGCTCTGGTCTATGCTCCACCTACAACTCTGGTCTATGCTCCACCTACAGCTCTGCTCCACCTACAGCTCTGGTCTATGCTCCACCTACAGCTCTGGTCTATGCTCCACCTACAGCTCTGGTCTATGCTCCACCCACAGCTCTGGTCTATGCTCCACCTACAGCTCTGGTCTATGCTCCACCTACTGCTCTGGTCTATGCTCCACCTACAGCTCACATCCACCTACAGCTCTGGTCTATGCTCCACCTACAGCTCTGGTCTATGCTCCACCTACAGCTCTGGTCTATGCTCCACCTACAGCTCTGGTCTATGCTCCACCTACAGCTCTGGTCTATGCTCCACTTACAACTCTGGTCTATGCTCCACCTAAAGCTCTGGTCTATGCTCAACCTACACCTCTGGTCTATGCTCCACCTACAGCTCTGCTCCACCTACAGTTCTGGTCTCTGCTCCACCTACAACTCTGGTCTATGCTCCACCTACAGCTCTGGTCTATGCTCCACCTACAGCTCTGGTCTATGCTCAACCTACAGCTCTGGTCTATGCTCCACCTACAGCTCTGCTCCACCTACAGCTCTGGTCTATGCTCCACCTACAGCTCTGGTCTATGCTCCACCTACAGCTCTGGTCTATGCTCCACCTACAGCTCTGGTCTATGCTCAACCTACAGCTCTGGTCTATGCTCCACCTACAGCTCTGCTCCACCTACAGTTCTGGTCTATGCTCCACCTACAGCTCTGGTCTATGCTCCACCTACAGCTCTTGTCTATGCTCCACCTACAGCTCTGTTCTATGCTCAACCTACAGCTCTGGTCTATGCTCCACCTACAGCTCTGCTCCACCTACAGTTCTGGTCTCTGCTCCACCTACAACTCTGGTCTATGCTCCACCTACAGTTCTGGTCTCTGCTCCACCAACAGCTCTGGTCTATGCTCCACCTACAGCTCTGGTCTATGCTCCACCTACAACTCTGGTCTATGCTCCACCTACAGCTCTGCTCCACCTACAGCTCTGGTCTATGCTCCACCTACAGCTCTGGTCTATGCTCCACCTACAGCTCTGGTCTATGCTCCACCCACAGCTCTGGTATATGCTCCACCTACAGCTCTGGTCTATGCTCCACCTACAGTTCTGGTCTATGCTCCACCTACAGCTCTGGTCTATGCTCCACCTACAACTCTGGTCTATGCTCCACCTACAGGTCTGGTCTATGCTCCACCTACAGCTCTGGTCTATGCTCCACCTACAGCTCTGGTCTATGCTCCACCTACAGCTCTGCTCCACCTACAGCTCTGGTCTATGCTCCACCTACAGCTCTGCCCCACCTACAGCTCTGCTCCACCTACAGCTCTGGTCTATGCTCCACCTACAGCTCTGCTCCACCTACAGCTCTGGTCTATGCTCCACCTACAGCTCTGGTCTATGCTCCACCTACAGCTCTGCTCCACCTACAGCTCTGGTCTATGCTCCACCTACAGCTCTGGTCTATGCTCCACCTACAGCTCTGCTCCACCTACAGCTCTTGTCTATGCTCCACCTACAGCTCTGGTCTATGCTCCACCTACAGCTCTGCTCCACCTACAGCTCTGGTCTATGCTCCACCTACAGCTCTGCTCCACCTACAGCTCTGGTCTATGCTCCACCTACAGCTCTGCTCCACCCACAGCTCTGGTCTCTGCTCCACCTACAGCTCTGGTCTATGCTCCACCTACAGCTCTGCTCCACCTACAGCTCTGATCTATGCTCCACCTACAGCTCTGGTCTATGCTCCACCTACAGCTCTGGTCTATGCTCCACCTACAGCTCTGGTCTATGCTCCACCTACAGCTCTGGTCTATGCTCCACCTACAGCTCTGCTCCACCTACAGCTCTGGTCTATGCTCCACCTACAGCTCTGCCCCACCTACAGCTCTGCTCCACCTACAGCTCTGGTCTATGCTCCACCTACAGCTCTGCTCCACCTACAGTTGGTCTATGCTCCACCTACAGCTCTGGTCTATGCTCCACCTACAGCTCTGGTCTATGCTCCACCTACAGCTCTGCTCCACCTACAGCTCTGGTCTATGCTCCACCTACAGCTCTGCCCCACCTACAGCTCTGCTCCACCTACAGCTCTGGTCTATGCTCCACCTACAGCTCTGCTCCACCTACAGCTCTGGTCTATGCTCCACCTACAGCTCTGGTCTATGCTCCACCTACAGCTCTGGTCTATGCTCCACCTACAAGTCTGGTCTATGCTCCACCTACAGCTCTGCTCCACCTACAGCTCTGGTCTATGCTCCACCTACAGCTCTGGTCTATGCTTCACCTACAGCTCTGGTCTATGCTCCACCTACAGCTCGGGTCTATGCTCCACCTACAGCTCTGGTCTATGCTCCACCTACAACTCTGGTCTATGCTCCACCTACAACTCTGGTCTATGCTCCACCTACAACTCTTGTCTATGCTCCACCTACAGCTCGGGTCTATGCTCCACCTACAGTTCTGGTCTATGCTCCACCTACAGCTCTGGTCTATGCTCCACCTACAGCTCTGGTCTATGCTTCACCTACAGCTCTGCTCCACCTACAGCTCTGGTCTATGCTCAACCTACAGCTCTGGTCTATGCTCCACCTACAGCTCTGCTCCACCTACAGCTCTGGTCTATGCTCCACCTACAGCTCTGGTCTATGCTCCACCTACAGCTCTGGTCTATGCTCCACCTACAGCTGTGCTCCACCTACAGCTCTGGTCTATGCTCCACCTACAGCTCTGGTCTATGCTTCACCTACAACTCTGGTCTATGCTCCACCTACAGCTATGCTCCACCTACAGCTCTGGTCTATGCTCCACCTACAGCTCTGGTCTATGCTCCACCTACAGCTCTGCTCCACATACAACTCTGGTCTATGCTCCACCTACAGCTCTGGTCTATGCTCCACTTACAGCTCTGCTCCACATACAACTCTGGTCTATGCTCCACCTACAACTCTGGTCTATGCTCCACCTACAGCTCTGGTCTATGCTCCACCTACAGCTGTGCTCCACCTACAGCTCTGGTCTATGCTCCACCTACAGCTCTGCTCTTTGCTCCACCTACAGCTCTGGTCTATGCTCCACTTACAGCTCTGGTCTATGCTCCACCTACAGCTATGCTCCACCTACAGCTCTGGTCTATGCTCCACCTACAGCTCTGGTCTATGCTCCACCTACAGCTCTGGTCTATGCTCCACCTACAGCTCTGGTCTATGCTCCACCTACAGCTCTGGTCTATGCTCCACCTACAGCTATGCTCCACCTACAGCTCTGGTCTATGCTCCACCTACAGCTCTGGTCTATGCTCCACCTACAGCTCTGGTCTATGCTCCACCTACAGCTCTGCTCCACATACAACTCTGGTCTATGCTCCACCTACAGCTATGCTCCACCTAAAGCTCTGGTCTATGCTCCACCTACAGCTCTGGTCTATGCTCCACCTACAGCTCTGCTCCACATACAACTCTGGTCTATGCTCCACCTACAGCTCTGGTCTATGCTCCACCTACAACTCTGGTCTATGCTCCACCTACAGCTCTGGTCTATGCTCCACCTACAGCTATGCTCCACCTAAAGCTCTGGTCTATGCTCCACCTACAGCTCTGGTCTATGCTCCACCTACAGCTCTGCTCCACATACAACTCTGGTCTATGCTCCACCTACAGCTCTGGTCTATGCTCCACCTACAGCTCTGGTCTATGCTCCACTTACAGCTCTGCTCCACATACAACTCTGGTCTATGCTCCACCTACAACTCTGGTCTATGCTCCACCTACAGCTCTGGTCTATGCTCCACCTACAGCTCTGCTCCACCTACAGCTCTGGTCTATGCTCCACCTACAGCTCTGCTCTATGCTCCACCTACAGCTCTGGTCTATGCTCCACCTACAGCTCTGCTCCACATACAACTCTGGTCTATGCTCCACCTACAGCTCTGCTCCACCTACAGCTCTGGTCTATGCTCCACCTACAGCTCTGGTCTATGCTCCACCTACAGTTCTGGTCTATTCTCCACCTACAACTCTGGTCTATGCTCCACCTACAGCTCTGCTCCACCTACAGCTCTGGTCTATGCTCCACCTATAGCTCTGGTCTATGCTCCACCTACAGCTCTGGTCTCTGCTCCACCTACAGCTCTGGTCTATGCTCCACCTACAGCTCTGCTCCACCTACAGCTCTCGTCTATGCTCCACCTACAGCTCTGGTCTATGCTCCACCTACAGCTCTGGTCTATGCTCCACCTACAGCTCTGGTCTATGCTCCACCTACAACTCTGGTCTATGCTCCACCTACAGCACTGGTCTATGCTCCACCTACAGCTCTGGTCTATGCTTCACCTACAGCTCTGGTCTATGCTCCACCTACAGCTCTGGTCTATGCTCCACCTACAGCTCTGGTCTATGTTCCACCTACAGCTCTGGTCTATGTTCCACCTACAGCTCTGGTCTATGCTCCACCTACAGCTCTGGTCTATGATCCACCTACAGCTCTGGTCTATGCTCCACCTACAACTGATATATGCACCACTGAAACCATTGTTCCATGTGTTGTGATGCCTCTGTATATTCTAAGCGAGTTAATGATAGCCTTGCTTTATTTATTTTTTCTATCCCCCCCCCCCCCCCTACCAACTGCTAACCGTCGATTTCTAATTTCCTCCAGCGACGAAAAGTATGAGATGAAAGCGTAGGCTTTTGCAATGTGTGCGGTAGACGTGATCAATGAGATTGAGCCTATAATTGCGTAATTTTGATGCGTTTGGGAGGCTTAATAAATAGGCAAATACGCTATTAACATTAGCATTAAGTTAAGTGGTTGATGTAGCCTAATTTTTTTTTTTACACACGAACGTTTCTCTACTTAGAAAATTATTACATTTGTGTCAGTTTTATACTTTCATTTTGTAATGTAATCAAGCCTTTTCGTGTGTTAATACGTTGTAATTTTGAAAAAAAAACATTAGGCATAATTGCACTATTTTATTTTGCACTTGTATTTATTAATGTTGAACAAAAATGTATAGGCATACTGTTTACTAACTTGATTATTGTTGAACTCCTTTGGCCCCTACGTGTGCTTTTTTTTCTGGCAACCTCGAGCTAGGGGAAAGAACTACAATATTATTCAACCTCTCATGTCTATTCAGTATTCTGAATTCATACGAGTCTAGATTTTTCGTTTCTTTGGAAGCTGTTAAAACAAAATTCTAGATCTAGATCTTAATTAAATTATAATAAGCTTAATTTCTTATCATTTTTAGTTAAACATTAAAATTCCTAAACATTAGACTCCACATGAAAACTGACAGCTGAATGAAAACCCTCGTCGACGTCTCGAACTGACTACTCCCTGTCCTGAGTCTCTCATGATTATTAATTATTGCCTCATTTCTCTAAAAATTAGTGGAAAAGTTAATATTACTGATAGATCTAATTACCAAGAAAGAGAGAGAGAGGGGGGATCAGAAGTGAATAAAAAATAAAGTACCGTATTTGTATGTTGTAACTTACTAAAAGTTTTGGTAATCTATCGTTTTAGATACGTAAAATCGCCCCCGTGACTAGTAATGTGAAAAACAGGTGACTCCTTAAATTTTAATAATTATTTCACATTTTGAGGAGGATTTATGTTTTGAGAAAATACAAAAATGTTTCCTTGTTTCATTTATGTACCTGTTTTTAAACAACTGAATTAAAACTTTTCAGTAATAAATGAAGACTAGCAATGTTTCCAACAGATGCAACCATGCTCATTTACTAGAGCAGCCATCTTGTTTATTTTTTTTATTGTAAACTTATAGCGCAAGATTCAGGGGAAGTCACTCTTACAGATGGCCGCTTTTTATATAGCAAATCCTGCTCGCAAACACTGCTGTTTAAAGTTAATTTCTTGCCTATATTCATGTATTTAGCCATTGATTTAGGTTTATTATTCATTAATCTATAATATTTGACACAAATATATCACAATATACTTCTATTAAAGCCTTGACAATGAGGTCACTTTTTCGTACATTACTAGCCGCGGGCAATTTTACGTACCTATAACGATAGATTACCAAAGTTTTAGATCTAGAAAGTAGTAGTAGATAGGCCTAGATCTAATAATAAATAATATAATAATCGAAATAAATAGTAAATACTACCACAAATGTCAAATAGTTAGTATTGTTATTATTTGTATTAATTAGTGATCTAGATCTAGTAGTAGGATAGGCTTACTTATATATATTATAGTTATAGTGGCTAATGCCTTATATTTAGGCTATAGGCCCTATAGTATATAGGCTCTATTATTACTAGGCCTATAGTATTTCTACTATAAGCGACTCGATATAATTATAACCTGAATTTTTACTTAGGCTTATTAGTACTTATCATTTAATATTACATTAGAGATAGAAGAGATTTATAGATACACTACTACAAGCACTACTTGCTTAACTTACTTCAACTTACTAACTTTTACACTTGTATTTTAAATAGGGCCTTCTAGATTGGCAAAATTCAACAAGTTGACGAGTAACAGTATATCTCTGAAGTGAAACATGTTGAAGTAGACATAAAAAGCCCAATCCATGCAGTTTCTTAGAAAATATATTGCTACATCTTTAGCAACACATCAAGAAAGAAATTTAGTTATCGTAAACTCTTTAGTGAGAACCTTAAGTGGCGTAGCCCCATTGGAAAGCTGTGTGGGAAAGTTTCTAGGTCTTGCTGGACTGCAGTTTGTAAAAAACATTCACTCTACAACATCTATGGCTAAAAGCAAGTTTGAATATGTCAAACAGTTTGAAGCTGATGATCCCTGTCTTCAAAACTGTTGGATTGTCGTTCGCATTGATGGAAAAGCTTTTCATAAGTAAGTTGTTTGTAAAAAAAAGTGTGTTCAGAGGTAGCTGATGAGTTTCTTGTATTTGAGTATGGGGAGAGCAGTTAAAATAAATTCAGATTTGATGAGTGGTTAAATAGTAGGTTTCTTTTTCAGCTGTTGCATACAAAAATTAAAGCAAATTTTTTTATACGAGGCAGTCTAACAGTCAAGTGGAAGCTCAATAAGGCAGCTAATATTTATCATGTCAATATTCATTCAGTTTTTAAAATATAAATAATATATAATTTGTACGTGTAATTGTTTTTTTTTAATGTGAATGATCTTGAGGTTCCTGAATGAAGAATGTAAGGTCACATTCAAGAGAAGCATTATACTGGATTCTTATAAGCAATTAAAAATTGTATTAACATGTAACAATGTAATTTTTGTATTTTATGCACATTTTTCAGTTTTCATACATACATTTTACAGATTCACAGATGTACATCAGTATGCAAAGCCAAATGATGACAGAGGCTTGGGTCTGATGACCAAAGCAGCACAGGTTGTCATGAAGGAGTTCAATGAGATTGTTCTTTCTTATGGACAGAGTGACGAGTACAGTTTTGTTTTTAATAAACAAGCTAAAGTCTACAACAGAAGAGCAAGGTTTGAATAGAATAATTTGCTCTCACTTGTGTAACAAGTTTACTGTCTGCAATAAATTAAAGCACCTTTTCAAGAGTGTTCAGAATGTCAGTTTCAATAACAACTTAATTGAGAGAGTGACTACACAATGTTATCCCAGCTTCATCACTTACATCACCAGGTACCCATTAGAGTGGACCTTAGAGGCTTACCTAAAATCTAGTTTTTCATTAAATCAGCTTATGCTTAAAGTTTACCTGAGGTCAAAACTTTTTATTTTCATTACAAGTCATTAAACGACAAAAAAATGTAAAGTTAGACCACAGAAAACCTTACTGAGATTCTGGACAAATAGTTCAACCACTCTTGTAAATAATTTACCATTTTTGTTTTAGATGCATCTATGTTTTTCCCCAGCAAAATAATGACCAATGTAGTCAGTTTATTTGCAAGTTCATTCACATTCCACTGGTCCAGCTACTTTGATCAGCAGCAGCTCCAGTATCCACCATCTTTTGATGCTAGAATAGTTCTGTATCCTAGTGATGACAACCTCAAGGACTACCTCAGCTGGAGGCAGGCAGATTGTAAGTGGCCAGCTAGAATAGATGGTCTTTTTGTCTTTTAGATCGGCCAGTTTTAAATTGTTAGATAGACCAAATGGTTTTCTTACCTTCAGAGAGCACAATTGAACATACTTTTTAGTCATATCAAAGATGTATTCAATTTGTGTTATAAGTATTTTTATGTAGATCACATAAATAGCTGCCTTTGTATACAAGTCCATCAACTTCTAAATGTTTCTAGTAGGTCTTCTGTATGTATCTCTTAATATGTAAGCTATAACTATAAATGACTTGCTGTTCTGTAGGTCACATAAACAACTTGTACAACACTTGTTTTTGGACACTAATTCAAGAAAAAGGTCTAACACCAGCAGAGTCACAAGAACGTCTCAAGGTAAGAAATACAGTAGAAGGCCTCTTTTAGTATTCTGGCTCATTTTTTTTCTCAGCTATTTCTATAAATACTGTCTATTTTGTTTTTACTATGTAAAGATTATTTGTTCTTCAATTTGTTTTGTGAAAGTATTTTTTTTAAATGCATTAACTTCAAACACGATGTTTTTTATTATAAGTAACAATTACAATGCATCATGTAATGAGGTTTTGATTCATACAGGGCACTCTGTCTGGTGATAAAAATGAGATCCTGTTTTCTGAGTTCAACATTAACTACAATAACCTGCCTGAGTTGTATAGGAAAGGCAGTGTCTTGATCAGACCAAAGGTACATTTTCTTTTTATATGTCCCATTACAACCCATTGACTGGTAATACTAATAGTAGAAAAAAAAATGTGATTTTTTATAAAATTAAATTATCTGGTCTCATTTTCAGAATAGAGCAGGAGTTGACACAGTAAACAGTACCAACTCTGTAATTCTTCATACTGATATTATAGGTAAATCATTTTGGGAGGAATACCCTTATATACTCGACCCAAAAGTTTTATCTTATTCAAGTTGATGTTTATTTAATACTATATGCAGAATTTTTAAAAGGCTTAATTAAAATTGTACTTATGAAAATAAATCTAATCCTTTTTTTTTGTTTTTTTATCAATTTTGTTTGTGGTCATTTAAATATTGTTTATCACTATCACATCAATACTTTAATGCTTAAGCAAATCCATTACAACAGCTGTTTTAGCACATCACCGTCTAGTTTCATCAGTTCATTGTCACAGTTCAGTCATAGTTTTCATCCATGATCCGCACAAAAATTGTGTGAGAAAAACTTTCTAATAAGAATCTTCTAAGAAAGAAAAAATTAGTGTTGGTTGATGGATTTTTTTGTATGGCAAGAAAAATATTTCTTTTTGCTGTATAAACTTATTAAACATAATGTTTTTTACCTTAATTTTTTTCTTTCTTTTCATTATCTAGTAAATGTAAATATATTTTTTAAATTTTAAAAACAATTACTACAAAATCTGTTCTTTACATCCTGACCGTCATTCCTGACTAAAAACATTTTCCTGAAAAGCCTAGGCCCAATAAAAAACCAACTGAGAATCATAGGGCTCAATAAAAAGAGTCAAAACAAGAAAGAGGTCATATGTACAATTGTTTATTTTACATTATTCCATATAAAAAAAACAGCAGATACAGCCATAACTGGCAAACACATAGTGGTTCTACAGCAAGCAGTGAAAGACAATTTGACATACATAGTAGCCAACATATAATACAAGGTAACTATTAAATAAAACAAGTTTAAAATACACTCATAGTAAAATAGCATTATGTCATTTTCTATTGTAACTGGCCCAAACCCCAGCAAGTGTAGACTAACATGTTGGGGGGAAGGGAGGAGATATTTGTATTATTGGGAATGGTTTGCAGATTTGAGTATATGACAGGTAGGCTACTGGTTGGAGGTTACAATGTGTGTCAGGGAGACTACTAGTTTCAGTGTTAGGGTTGGGGTATATAAGTTATTATAAGGCGTCTATGTATTAAAAGAAGCTATCTCCAACCAAGGCAGTCAGTAATTGTATTTTCAGACTAGATTTCTATTGCCCAGCAAAACTCTATCACAGAAAACTAATGTCTAGCAAATAAGTTTATTAAGAGCATTTCCAGCACCTATACAGTGATCGACTAAACAGGAAATGACATTTTATATTTAAATTATGGAAATGTTTAATATGTAAATAATACTTTACATAACTGTTGTTTGGCTTGTGCTGTTTACATAACCAGTACAAATCAAGGTAATTTTTTATGCTTGTTGAGTTGAACAGTCATTTAGACCATTATACCACAAGGCTGATCCATATTTTCTTAAATGCTACATCAGCAGCATCTTTGCTAGACCAAACAGTTGATTATAAAGATGGCTGCTGGAGTATTTTACATAACTTGTGCATATCGCAATCAAGATTGTTAATTAAGGATTTGATTCTTTAAACAAAATTAAGCTGCTCCATTTTCCAATATTTTAAGTTGTTTTAAAACCGTTTCTATCAACTTTTTCTTATCTCGTTCATTCTTTTTTAATGATGCAAACAAATTATTTTTCTTTTTATCTCCATTATTTAACCTGAAAAAGAAACAAAAAAGGGATGTTATTTTAGCTGCTAAGTATATGAACAATGTCATAAAACAGGAACCATATTGTAGATTGAACCATGTTCACTGAGGAAATAAAAGAAAAATACAAAGGACATACAAATGTAGGCTGTATGCTTAGACCTCATTTAAAGTTATTTTTTGTTAAACTTCATCACTTTTACAATGTTTTTTCAACATTATCACCCATCTCATTTAATCTAACACTGTCTAACACAGCTACACATCACCAGCCAAAACCACCACACAAACACACATCACCAGTCAAATATTGCCACACCATCCACCAGCCAGAACCACCACACAAACACAAATCACCAATCAAATTTTGCCACACCATCCACCAGCCAGAACCACCATACAAACAACATATCAACTGCTGAATAAAGCTGAACTAGTACAAAAAGCAATTTACTTTTCCAATAAACTAATGGCTGTGTGCCTGGGTACACGCAAGTAGCGAGACTGTTGTTTGCCAAAATCAGCTAAGTAGACAGACCAATCCCAGTTGATAAAAAGATCTAACAGCTGAAAGTAAAAAGTTTGATAATCTTCAGCTACAGACAGACTATGACTTTCTGCATTAGATACATAAGAGCCATGACCAAAAGTATTGGGGCAAATATATCCACCTGTCTCAGATCTGTGAAAGCCATTTGTAGAGTTCCATCATTTGAATCAGGCACTGGCTCAGATGCAGCAAAATCTAGAAAATTATGAAGACGGTAAGCCTTAGCATTTAATGAACAATTTAAACAATCTAAGCTATCAGGGTCTTAAGTTACTACCAGTTTGTCCAAAAAATTATCAGGGTTTTAGGTTCCTACCAGTTTGGCTAGTAAACTATCAGGGTTTTAGGTTACTATCAGTTTGGCCAGGGTTTTAGGTTAAGAAATAAATAAGTTAATAAAAAAGCCTGTGGTGACTCACGTTCACATTGCATGACATCTAGGTTAAACTGCTGAAGTGCTCCCATGGTCATCTGACGAATGTCATTATCTACCAACAATGCCATCAGGCGAGAGGCAATGTGCTGGCAGGCTGACATACATGCAGTTTTGGCTACTTTTTCCTGTAAACCATAGCAACATCAACTACATTCTTCAAATTGTAAGTTAAATAAAATCTACTAAACCATAAGTACATGGAAGTTATGTTTAACTGTTACAAAGTTTTTTTCTTAAATACACATTTCTCATCTGCTTTTGCTATATTTGATGGTTTGCTGTTCTTAAGCACACAATAACTGTGTAGTATTAAAAATTCAATCCATAAGATTAAAAAAGTGTTAGGAAACTGTCAGATTTGTAGCTATCTAAATCTATACACGATGTCAACAATAAGTAGGGGAGGGGAGGTAAGAGAATGTGTTCATTTTGTTAAACATCTACTGATTAAACTATGGCTAGATATGAATCTTGGGGACATTTTAAAAATTAATATTTGCAAGCAATGGCAATATGAATAAAATAAAACTGTCAATTTGCATAACATTAAAAAGATGTGTTTTTAAATGATGCACAAATGTTAAAGGCAAAAATTCTAAAATTGAAAATTAAATTAAAAAATTCCAAAAGTGTTTATAAGAATAGGCCAATTTGCAGAAATATTTATTTATAAACAAATTATCTGGCTAGCCTGACATGGAGTTTTGTAACAAATTTAGGTACAAGACCCAAATCTAAATGTGACAACCACAAACAACTTCACATACAAGGAAGCATGAATGGAAGCATTCAGTCAAAGATTTATCCTATTTTTGCAATTATTCACCTATGTGCAAATATTAGCACCTACAGAAACAGAATTAGCTTTTGTTCTTGTTTAGTCTTGTGAGACAAGATAGAGAAACTGTGTTGTGGTGATCCAGTGACATAAAGGTGCTCAAGTCCCTACAGCACAGTCAGCACTTGATGCTGTAGCTACTGCTTTTACCCCTGTGTTTAATCCACCAACTTTGGCTTGCTTTGTCTCAGCCTAAAACTTGAGTCCAGCTAGTCACCAGTGGTACCCACCCAGATAATGGTACACAGAAACATCCTTTTCTTCTACTAGACAGACTTTATCTTACTACGTTGTGTCTCTTTACTCAAACAATTTTAAGAAGTAAGCATGCTGTTCTGCCATTGTGGTAGACATGTATTATGCCTATCCATTGTAGGAGCAGGCAGGTTATTCTGCCACTGTAGGAGCAGGTCTAACGACCAACTAAATAGCCAGCTATACTTGGTACAAACCAAATAGCCAGCTATAGTTGGTACGAGCCAAATAGCCAGCTATACTTGGTACAAGCCAAATAGCCAGCTATACTTGGGGCAGGCTAAATAGCCAGCTATACTTGGTATGAGCCAAATAGCCAGCTATACTTGGTACTAGCCAAATAGCCAGCTATACTTGTTGTAGGCCAAATAGCCAGCTATACTTGGTACAAGCCAAATAGCCAGCTATACTTGGGGCAGGCAAATAGCCAGCCCAACTAAAATCAGGCCTGTTAGTCTGACATGCAAAAATCAGGCATGTTAATTGAACATGCTGGGAGCAGACATGATGCACTACCATGCTACAGTTATCAGAGGGTTCTTACAACATATTTTTTCCAGTGGAAATGAAATACCTATGAGCAAGACAGAAAAATTAATTACTTATGGTAGCTTTCTTTTTTTCAATTACATATAGCACCAATATACTACATCTATCAAGTAGAACCTTAAGTCACTACACTCCATTTTTTCAAAATCTCATCGATTACACCCCAAGAAACATAGTCATGTTGTAGACCAAAGCCCAGGGATAATAGAAAAAAATAATGTTCCCTCAAAATGGCTTAATTCTTATATTTTGTACGGGAGAGAACTTCCTAAATTGTTAATGCTTCAGAGGCTTTATACTAATTTGAGGTGAAAAAACTCTAAACGACTAAACTACATCCAAAAACTTTTAACCACTAGCCATCTATAATAATAATATATATCAAATATCATCCAAATCTCCAGCTGTCAAAATAAATGACTCATTCAAACATTTATCAGATAGAAATTTCAGCAATTTAACTATTGTAACTTTTTTTTAATAAAGAAAGAACAGATATTTTTAAAATCACCAATCTAACTCACCAATATCGTGGGGAAAAAAGCGTAATGAAAAATGAATGTAATACGTTAATTTCTATGTTTACTTACTGGCAAATTAGTGAAAGACATAAATGTGCTCTGTAAGAATGCTACAAGGTCCATGAGGTAACTGCTGGCCTGACCTTTGGACTCTGAGATTGTCCAGTCATAGGAAGCTGGTAGAGAGTTCAATGGTATGGCTTAGTATATGTTGTGGCTTAGTATATGCCATGGCTTAGTATACATATTGGCTAATTGTATATCATGCCTTAGTATACATCGTGGCTTAGTATATGTTATGGCTTAGTATATGTCATGGCTAAGTATGTCATGGCTAAGTATGTCATGGCACTATCCATCGTAGTTTAATATATGTCATGTTTGAGTAATGTAATAGCTTAGAATATATCATAGTTTAGAAAATGTCATGGATTAGTATTGGCTTACCAGAGTGGTAGCAACTATTCTGCATAGCAAAAATAAGAATGAGATTTGTATTGTTAAGAATCCTGTGTAGTTCATCTACTTACCAAGATCCAAAAACTCATCAATCTTAAGGTTCAGCTGTTGATAAATCTGTTGTTCTGCTTCGCCACGTGCATCCTGTCAACAAGTAAAAACATTGTAAGGTTGGTTTTACCACCATAACAAACAGAATTTTTTACATAATATATAAGCTACTACTGTAACTTATATTTTCTAAATATGTTTGTTGATATTAGTTATAGGTCAACACATGTAGAGTAAGAAATCTTTATATAGATAAAAATAAATTCTCATTCTTGAAAATATAATGAAATAACTTAAGGTTTTAGACACATTGATTCTCTTAAATATCAGCACAGTTTGAATGAACTTATTTCAAGCTGACCTTAAACATAGAGGAGCCATGAAGTCTTGCTATATGAACACTGTCTTTTTCAGCCCTGAAATTTATACATTCAAAAAGATATTTTTCACATTACAGGAATAGCAAACATAAAACCACAAACAATTGTTTTATGATTATTTGGCAATAAATCCAGAAGTGGGGTGGTAGATGTTGGTTTCAATGATGCTGTTTTAAACTTCTAAATGTGTAGCATCTTAGGCTTACCAAAATGTATTTGGTATGTTTCTATTGAACACTTTCTGTTAAGTCTGCTCAAATGACAATAAGATAATGTTTGGCATTTGTTTGACAATAATCTAAACAGACAACAAGCACCAGTTTGATAATAATCTTATCAACAATCATCTGCTTGAGTATAAATGAATCAGGAAGCCTCAATTAATTAGCCCAAATATAAAAAAGCTATAGAGCCTCTGGATAATTTCACCTACCCTGTAATACTGGATATATATTCTTCAAAATATTCACAGGACTTTTCCAAGTAGTTCATGTTTATGGATATTTGAATAAGCTGGGAAAAAAGTTCATGATTTACAATTAATTCAAGGTTTGGTGTAGTGAGTATAAGTTTAACGTTGATTATTCTATCAATGTATGATACAATAATGCTTACAAAAGCCATTTTTAACTCATTAATAAGATTCAGTAATTACAATTATTTGATTACATTATTATTAAATCTAAATAGAAGAATTTTAAAGGAGGAAATGATTAATTAAAAAAAAAAGCTGAGCTAAGATTTACTGGGATAAAAAGAGACTAATACTTTGCCCAGTTAAAAAAAAAGCAAAGAAATATTCTTTACTTTCAATGTTTGTATTTATTACAAAATCTTTCTAAAAGCAGCCACATAACCATCCATATTATTTATAAAAACCTAGTTTAGTTTACCTGTAACAAGCTGAGATTAGGTTTCCTGATAAGATTAGACAGACAGCCACCTAGTGTTTTCGTCAACAGTTGGTTGGCAGACTTCCGTATCATGTCATCTATTTCTGTGTGACTGAAACATATCACAAAATACACATCTCGGTGCGACTAAAATGTATCACATATTTCTGTATGACTGAACTAATCACTTAATACACATTTCTGTATGACTGAACAAATCACATAATACAAATTTCTGTGTGATTGAAACATATCAAATAGAGGTCTATATCTGTATGACTGAAATATTTCACATAGATATTAATTTTTGTTTGACTGCAAAATATCACATACATTTACATAACTTTTTTTTTGTCTGGGTGACTGCAATATGTTACACACATAACTATTATAACTTTTACAAAATTACACCAGTCTATTTTTATTTGCCTGTCGTATGCTTTAAACCTGAATTATTCTTTAGAAAAAAAGTAAAAAAAAATTCTTCTGGCCATACCTTAGATGTAAGTCTGCAGAAAACTTGAGGCAGGCATTGATGTATTCCTTAACTTGTACATAAATACTAGGCACAAACTGGGAGAAGGGGAATTGTCGAGGGAAGGCAGCCTGAAAATATTAAATAAAACCTTTAGGAAAAATGCTTTTGAATTATACATAAACATCAACAATGCCAAATTATGTAAACTAAGTGAGCACTATTTTTCCATATAGAAAGTAGAGTAAAAGAATCCGCTTTAGACCTAGCATTCCTTTGGGCAGTAGAGTTCATAATTTTTCTTTTTTTTCTTCATATAGCTGTACATTTTTTATAAATACTGACCTCTTCTAAATCTTTATCCCTGTATGGAAACTGACTGGAAATGACAGTGTATTCTTCAGCTTCCATGCAATAAATTGGCGTGTAATTATCTTCAGCAAAGATGGCAGCAAACACATCCACCCACTGTTCAGACAAGATGACGCTGTAGCGATCCCTGCAGTGGACAAAAACAACAGTTACTCATTCAGTTTAACTGCTGTTTATTTCTAACTATAATACATGCAATACAAGTTGGATGAAATACCTCATTTCTAGTAGAAGTTCCAACAGTCTTCCCACACTAAAACCATATCCCTTTAGAGAGAAGAAGATATTTTAGTTTTAAAATACTTCACAGTCAAGTCCAAAACTTAGCTTGAAATCAGAACATTATTTGTTAAATGTATCTCACCTTCAGTGTATGACAAAATAAAACAATCAACTTTTTGACTTCCAACATCAAGTTTGCAGCTTTACAAGATTGCTGAGGGAAAATGAACAAAGCTCGGATTTACACAACCAAGACAAAATCAATCTACTTTTAAAAAAATCTAAAAGCTCCTTGCTCTAACATATTCAAGACATTTTATTTTTACTTTGAAACATCTTTTAAAATAGTGTCATAACTTAATGTGCTTTTAAAACAATTATTATGGTTTAGGGTTTGAAGCAACAAATAGCAACACACTAATGTATTTTTCATGTGATTCAATTTAAAAAGTTCTTTGCAATTTGACTTAAATTTAAATGGCAGACATAAAATATGATGAATCATAAAATAATAAATTGTGCATATTTGATGATGGCAGTTTAGATGTATAGTACTAGGAGCATAAGCAGCGAATAAATTTTTACTTATATAGTTCAAATTTATTTAATCTGGGTGAATGGTAAGAATGTCACCTAAATAATCCTTACATCTAGGTATCAATTTAATAATTTAAATAGTTTAGCAATGCAACCACAGCTTTGAAAAAAATTCTTGCTATAAACATGTTTTTTATAATTATCTGTTTATACAATCTAATTTTAAATAGCCTAATTAAAGGCCT
The DNA here is from genome assembly GCF_028476545.2 of Physella acuta. Classification (NCBI taxonomy): domain Eukaryota; kingdom Metazoa; phylum Mollusca; class Gastropoda; family Physidae; genus Physella; species Physella acuta. Next base: position 967,185 of record NW_026731972.1, read on the forward strand.
TAAATAATATATCTTAATATAAAATGGCATAATACATGAAAATTACAACTTAAGAGTTATTTTTTATTTCTGTGAAAAATTTGTATAACTGTGTGCTGAAAAAAAAACATGCTGAAAATTGTGGGGCAACAAGGGTTTTAAAAATGAATGATGATCAACAGAAGATTACATGCTAGATCAGGCAGGTTAGCAAAGGTTAAAAAGGTGTGTGTTCTTTCAATAGTTCAACATTTTAATTTCATCAAACTTTTAATCATTTCAAGCAAATAAGTATTTTTTCAAAATATGTATTTAATATTTAGTATATTTGCATATTTCCGCATGAAATAAGTCATTTATTTAATTTGAAAATATGTCATTGAACAAAAATCAAACATGCACTAAGTGGAAAAGTTTGGGACAGGATTAGATTGGTGTAAACGTATGAAATAAAATCTGGTAGTTAATACAAAATTAGATCAGGGAATTGTGTCATAGGATTAGATTAGCAGGAATGTGTGAGGTAGATCTTTAACCTCATAGCTAGTTAATTCCTTCATAGAATTGGCATCACCAGAATTATCAGGTTTTTCCTGGAAAGTAAACTATAAAAACAACATGTAAATACAAGCTAACAAAAGCCCATGCATAAGTCAACACAACACATACACAGTTTTGTTATTTTTTTCAGATGCTGGCTTTGGTGGTAAAGTTTTGTGGTTTTCATATCAGTGACTCATGTTTTTTGTGGTGTTTAGTAACTCAATGCCAAATATTTTGATTGGTGTCTTTTGAATTATCTAAAACATTGACTTACAATCAAAATAATTATTTAGCACATAATCTACATCATGCAAAAACTACAACAAAATAACAATCTAAAATTATGCTGACTTGCTCTATAGATAATTATACACCATAATAATGTAATGAAAACTAATCAATAACGTGACCCTAAACTGTTAACAATAAGTGACATAAAATACAATCAGTTGAATAAAGGTAGATTGAGCTATGATGACAAAATCACTAGTCGATAGTAGCTTACATTTTCCAATATCTCTAAATATTTGAAATATGATAAAATGTTCATCAAAGTTGTAACAAAAAGGTAGAAGTATAATCTCACCGAAGTTGATCGTAGCGTAGCACAGAGTTTTTCTACAGCTTTCTCCCACAGTTCATCCATGTGTGACCTGGTCACCAGGCCGTGGGTGGTGTGGAGGATGTGATCCTCCACCACAAAAAAACTGAAAGTAAAAAAAAAATCACTTTTAACAGTTAGATTTGCATTATCCATATCATCATAATCAACTCACTATCGTTTTCAACAGGAATACAGGTACAATGTTAATACACCTAAAGCAAAACATTATAAAAATTACTTGTGAGAAATGTGACTTAGTATAAATAATTCAAGATATTTCAACATCAAAAGTAGAAATAGACTGAATAAGATCTAATGAGGTGTAAAAAAGCAAAATGCAGAAAACTTACCCAACAATATCATGGAAATATTTCTTGAATAAATCTAGACTTTCGTGCTGCAAGTTAATGAAAAGTAAATGAACAGTGTGATCAGCACAAAAAGCTATCAAGTGGTTAAACATTCAACTTTACAATCACTTCTATTTTCTTAAACTAAATGTTACAAATTTAATGAATTTTTCTAAAAAAAAAAAAAAATTCATTTTAACTCGAGAAGTTTTTTCTATCTAAATCTTTTTCCTAAAAACTACCAGTTGCACAGTATATGTCGTAAAGCACCATTTCATGTGAGTCATGTGACAGGTTTGAATGTGACTTGGTGAAGGAGACCTACCATATTTGGTGGTGGCTGTAAAGACAGCCGAGCTTGCTTCCATCGTTGTGCTCTGTAATAGGTTTCAAACTTTTCCTTATCACCCTGTGCATAGAAGATCTTAGCTCAAACAGAATCCACTCAAGTTTTATTGAGCAGAAACAAATGCTATTAAAAAATATATCATCAGGTCTAGAACAAAGTGACATATAGTACCATCTAGTTGAAGAAATCACATAATGATAGACTTAGGATGGTTCCTAAATATAACTCAGTATTTACAGCTGGTTGGAACAATTAGGTTGTTGTTACACCAACTTGTTTGGGTAGTCTCTAAGTTGATAATTTAAGCTGAGCATCTTAAATCTTAAGTAACATGGTTTCTATTCTTCATGTTCGTTTCAAATCATTAGTAATTAGTACAGAAAAAAATCAATTTCTATTACTTCTTGAGATAAGACAACAGTAGATATTTTTGACTAATTTTGCTATTTCAAAAACTAATAATTTAACCATTATATGAAATATTCTTATGCTTCAAAAAGATTTCCTTCAACAAATTCAAACTATAACCTGATGTTATATTTTCCAATATGCTCAAACACAAACTTGGACAAAACTGCCTGACATACACTAGCAGTCTAGTTTATACATATATAAACTAGACTGTTAGACTTACCAGCAATGAATAAATGTGGAGACACCTGTAAACTGGTGAAAAGTCTACAAGGTCTTGTGCACTAAGTTCCTGAGAATTAGAAATTTATAAATTAGAAAAAAAATGTTTCAGAAGTTAGATTGTACTTAAAATGTTGAAAAAAGTTCCAAAAATGATTTCATCACCTCTTCTTTGTATTCAACATCATTATTAACTTCTATCACAGCTTCTACTTCCCCTGTAAAAGGATTTGGTGGAGGTGGTGCTCTACGGGATTTGATTTTCTTCCTGGCTATTTGTGGATCCATATTGTTTTGTTCAGCAGCCTGAAGGTGTAAAAACAAAACAAAAATATTTTTTTAAATATTTCATGTCCACAATGTGATGATGGTAGTGCACACAACTGCTAACCCAAAAGTCCAATCCTGGAGTTGATTGTCCTAATAACATCCCTGAGTTCACCCAGGGTAAATGCGGTTGGGGATAATCATGACCACACTATCCCTTCATATACCTAGGTCACAGAAAATGATAAACTACTTCAAATGTTCCATGGAATGCCAGGTTCGAAAGGGTAACTTTATTACTTCAGACATCCATAAGCTAAAGTGGAAATAGTAAAAGAGTAGAAATGTAACTTAATAAATGTAGCTGACTTCCAACATTCTAAAAAAATCCAAGGAAAAACAATTTCCATCCTAAGAAAGCAGTAACCTGTATATACATTTTTATGGGAATTTTCAAACAAGAAATATTGGATTGTGATTCCACATACAACTTACATGCTTCATTGCAACTTCCCCAATCTTTGCCGAGTGTTTGCGAATGCTCTCAAGGAAGTCTTTAAGTTCAGTCATAGAAGCTTCTTTGATACGCTGGCGAAGCCTGGGGATGGCTTCAGCCATTGTCTGAGAGAACCAGTGGTTGATGACTCTAGGGAGGTAAGTGTGCTCCAGTTGTTCCAGAGTTTTTAAAGCAGGGTAATATCTGGAACACATAGTCAACATTTTTATCAAGAGGACAACAGCACTAGTGAACATCAGGAAAATACAAGTTACACATTTTTATTTTAATAAATATACATAAAGGGTATGATAAATAAATATATAAATCTTAGTGAATATACACATAAATCCTGTTGCACATCCCATTTAAAAATAGCCTCTTGAGATGAATAATATTCATAAACATCAACAACTTCAAATGACAGCAATAAGATATGTAATTAGGTCACTGTTCTCTGCACCACTGCGCTATATACTTAAAATGTCAATCCTCATATCCTGCATACAGGAACATTCCACTCAAAATTTTGCAAAACATAGCCTGTTGAATCACTTCCTTACCTTTTGCACTTCATTTGTTCTTGTAGCTTTCCATACATTTCTAAAACTGAAATGCAAAAATGGGATATATAAGTTACTTATATAATATCTTGTAGCTTTCAACTTGTTTCAAAAACTGAAAATTATAAATGTGATATACCAGTCACTTTTAAAATATTCATCAACTCAACTTGGAAAACTATACTTGGAAATAACCTGAGTGAAAATGATTTATACCTGGTAGACAATGTGTTAAACTCTCTATAGCTAAGGTCACATTCTTTTGAACTCTGCGACATCTGACCAGTTGATGGCCCTTGTTTAACAGTGGATCACAGGAATGCTGAAGCTCTCTGTTCAAACCTTCTATTTCATCCTAAAAAAATTGTCGAAATAATACTTGTTAACAGCCTTACAATCTATGAATGGAAACATTTTTACTCTAAAAAATTACAAAACAGAATACTACATGATATCCCATGTGAATAATAAATAAAACATAATTAATAATTATAATTGTTAGCCTTAAAAAAAGGGTCAACCCTTTCTGACCAGATGGTAAATATGGCTGATGGAGTTGTGTTTACCAGTGTGGGATAGTGTGGTCAGTTCTATACTCTTCTGCCTTTACTTTCCCAAATATCAGTCAGGTACCCATCTAAGCTGGGTGGACTGAGACATGCAAAAGACCCAAGTCTGTATCTATACTCAAGGCTATGGGTTAATAGCTATGTGCTCTACCCCCCCCCCCCCCCCACCACTCAGTTTAACTATATTATCACTAGTTTTAGCTAGAAAATACCAGAAAATTACCTCCCATCTGTGCAGTATTCACTTGTCAATTACCCCTATAGAATACCTATCTCTCTCTATACAGACTCCAATGGCTAATTATCCCTATCTACATCCCTAAATAATTGAGGGGGGGGGGGGGGGGGGGGGGAAGCACGTCCAATGTTCTACTGCAGTTTTTTGGATCTGGATACCTGACAGAAAGCAAAGAGCTAAAGAGTCTAAAACATGTTTAGTGACCTTTTAATCTTGTCTATTTAAAAAAAAATACACATCAGAACTATCACTCTAAAACTAAGAGTACACGAGCCTTTATTGAACTGAGAAACAAATAATGTATGTGAACCAGCCTTTATTAGACTGAGAAACAAATAATGTATTTTTAAATAAGTTATTTGATCTAAATTAACCAACACTACAACAAACTAGTCAGTTGTAGTTTGTTTACACTGACCCTTGTCAGCTTATGTACAGAAATGCTAAGTCAATAAAGATGTGCACAAGACTAACCAACAGGGGAGCACATAACAGGTCAGCTAAGTACACACTAGAAGGTCAGATTGAATACCTGTCACTGTGGTCAATTATGTGATGTCAGTTGGGAATCTACAGGGTCATCATCATTGCATGGCCTTTAACAACCTTCATGTGTATTACAATTTCAGTGGTTTGGTCATTTAGAAGCAATATAGGACTCACTTTCAGTTTAGTAGCATCTCCACTAACTTGCTGCAATTCCCTGATGGAGTCAATGAAGCCTTGATAATGATAGTTACACATACGTTCAATTTCATGGTCATGGCCTTTGATGCGAGCATCCAGCTTTTCCATAAAATATTCGATATCCTCTCCATCATATACTGCTCTGTATAGTTAAAATTATTGAAGAGTTAGAGTGCAAATAGCTTCCAATCCCTTTCATTCATGTAACATTAGTAAAGTTTAAGTAAACAACATCTTTATTGTTAGTATAACAGTTTATTTTCTCAACGGTCATTCATTTATGATGTCCACACAAAAAATCTTAATTTTAGCTCCAACCCACTGTATTCTCTTGGGACAGACCCTCTTCCCCCCTGTTGAGGATATCTATAAAACTATAATTCACCTCTCAAAACTTACTTCCAATATACTGTTTCAATAACATGTATAGTGTATGTATACTCCACAATCCTAATAGTTTAGGCTTATAGGATCTTTAGTGATTTATTCTAATAGCAAGAGTCTACCAGTATTTAATGTTGGGACTAGAAAGTGTTGAGAAAAATAATTAAATGTTATGAAGTATAAATGGTCATTATAATAAAAGCTTTTTTTAAATTAAATACATGCATAAACCAAAAACTAATATAGGGTAGTGCTTATTTATTTTTTAAATGGAAAGAGAAGTATTAATAATGTTTAATTGCCAGAGGTCAGACGTAGATTTCTAATACTAATACTTGTTAAGGCCACATTGAGTTCTTGACCTCATCTATATATTTAATTCTCTTCTTGGTTATTGATTATCACCAACTGAATGGAGAATTTTTCTTAAGGGCATAATAAAAAAAACCTGTCCTTTAGATTAAAAATGTATACGGCAGGAAACAGATTGGTACCGCAAAATGCATATTCGGTCTTCGCCGTTCATAAACTTTCTAACCAGACATCGTTCGGGGATTTTGTTTATACTGATAAATAGAGCAAGGTTTTTACAAGCTTCGTTAGCAAGATTTTTGTGGAATTCGTTTTTTATGACATTTTGTGCCGCGGCGAAGGATGTGAAGTATGCAAATCTAGACGGAATGGATCTACTTGGAAAGTACGTGTACTGCACTAATAAGGTAAGAAATAATATTTTGTAAAAATAACATTTTTTTTTTTATGGATTTTTCATTAGAAATGATTGCTGTAAATTATGAAAGTAAAAAAAAGTATATTTGAATGCGTTTTTTTACTTTAATTTGAACAAAATGACTGCCGAAAATTACGACACATCGGCGTCGCTGAAAGCGGGAATTTCAGTTAATTTTTTACGGATATAAAATTGTATTTTTTTACTCCGAAGCATGTATTTAAATAACAGTTAAGTTAAATCTATTTAATTCTGTAAAATATAATTATTATTTTGCCGTAGATACTTTTATTTTTTATTTTTAATGATTTTCTGTCGCGGAAAATCGGTATTCGCACCATGCACGCACACGTAGTAAAACTAGACTTATCTTTAAAACACGAGAATCTTGAGTACACTGCGAATAACAAAGTTTTTAAATGTTAGTTTACTTTTGACTTTAAGCCATTTGTTTTAAATCGAAATTAATTGATAATGTAATTATTTCAAAGTAAAAACTTTCCGTCTGAAATTGGCTTCTAACCTTCGCCACTGAACCAGCCTACGCACGACATTCGCGCGAGTCTGTTTCTTCGCAATAGTCTGTATAGTGTCGAGGGCTAATCCTAAAAAGAACCGAGTCCTCACTAATGTAATGTTTATTAAAATTAGGTACAATTGTTGGAACACATGAGAAATAACAAATTTAAATTTCTTCAAATCTATAGCCAAAAGAAAGTAGAACTTTATAACTCTGTAAATTATGAATCGAGTGACGGCTGTCGTGAAAACGGGAGCCATTGTACTCTTTTTTTTTAGGGTGACCTACTTTTATTATATAAATTTAAAATTCGAAGATTTGATAATAGCTGAGTAGCTGAATACGCATGCGATATGGCTGGCACGTTTTGGGATAGGGATCGAGTACACCGTAGAAATTTTTTTTCTTAGAACTACGCGTATTTTTTTTTAAATCAAAAGATACTTACATATTAGCTGTGGATTTCAATTTCATTACAGAACTAATCACTAACTTTAGTTTTTAAAAGTGATTTTGCCTCTAGATCTAGCGTATTTTCAAAATTACGTAGATTCTAGATCTAGATCGATTTTACTAACTATTTGACAAACGTGTCAGTAAAATGAGGTCACCGCTTCCAGATTCTTAGGTTTAATTATGTTTGTCATTTTGATCTATTATAAGTAGCATTAAAACTACTGCATCTATCATCAACATTGTTTTTATAGGCCAGTTCTAATGATACATTCTGTTCATTACCAATTCTAATGAAATCGTATCAGGCCCTAACTAACACCCTGTTCACTGACACCACACTATTTGAATGAGGCCACAGACAGTCGTAACTTTAAATTAATTTATAAAGTACTAAACAATTATAATTAGCCATGTAAATGCTGCAACTATAATAAAAATTGGCATATAGACATATTTTACTAATAATATTTTTTATATAGACCTTCTATATTTAACTCTGTTATTTTTTTCTTCCCCAGAGTGTTTTTAAAAGCCAGAATTTTGAACATTTTTTAAAGGGGATAGCGGTCGTTTTTTTTTTCAAGAATAATTATAGAAATAAGCTATAAACTGGTATATTTTGTAAAGTTTGACATAATTACAAATAAGTTTATGCCTAAGTGACATTTCTGTGTAATTACATTGTTAATTTTGTGAATTTCGTGGATTTTAGACCTTACTACATTTAGATGTAAAAAAAAATGTCATTTGAGTGAGTGTGGTTAATCTAAATTTTGAACGTGATGTAAATGTCTAGTGCTATTAATTTTTATATTTTTGAATTCCTCGATTGTTAAGCAACAAAATTGATATATAATATGTCAATATTTGTTACTTTGAAAATTGGCGAAAATCGACCCTAAAAGTAGATGTTTAAAAGTTGAATCTGTTTCCTGCCATACACTTTTTTTTCTCTACTATATCTACAAACCACTACAAACAATGTTACAATAGTTTGTATTTTAGCTTTCACACTGTTTGCAGTTGGTTGTTTTATAACTAAAATCCAGACTCAGCCTGTAAGTCTTGTAGATTTTGAAATTTAAGAAGATAGTAGGCGAATAAAAGTATAAAAAAGTAACAAGACTCAACAAATACTCTAATATGTCTACCATATGAAAATAGACAACAGTATAATATAGATCTACTATAATATTTAGAGTTCAGTCCTAATAAGTAAGAGGAATGACTAAAATTAAAATAAATCTTATGCTATTTTGACTGGATTTTTAACAATTTTCCTTTTTGGTAGGGGGAAAAAAAAATGCAAGATGCAAAAAGTGATACGGTGAGGTGGTAAAAGTTTTTGACGTAACTTGCATAAATAGGTAAATAGCTAGACAATATTTGGCTCACCTTTCTTTCACATTACTAGCCTCGGCAGATTTTACGTTCTTAAAACGATAGATTACCTTTTTACCTGGCTTATTGATTCATATTCTGGTAATCTATCGTTTTAGGTACATAAAATCGCCCGCGACTAGTAATGTGAAAAACAGGTGACTCCTTAAATTTTAATAATTATTTCACATTTTGAGGAGGATTTATGTTTTGAAAAATAAAACAATGTTTCCTTGTTTCATTTATTGTAGGCCTACCTGGTTATGAACATTTGAATTAAAACTTTTTAGTAATTAATGAAGACTAGCGATGTTTTCATCAGATGCAACCATGCTTATTTACTATAGCAGACATCTTGTTTAAGTTTTATTTTGTTAAACTTATAACGGGAGATTCAGGGAAAGCCACTCTATATTACAAATGGCTGCTGTTTATATAGCAAATCTTACGCGCAAACACTGTTGTTTAAAGTTAATTTTCGACCCATATTGATATATTTAATAGTCTGGCGCGTTGCTTAGATGGCTGGATTGACCTCTGACCCTGAAACGTCACGCATCGTTTTTAGACGGTTTTTACGTTTATTTTAGGGGTCCTATCCACGACAAATGAAAAAACTGTTAATCTCGCAAATTCTCATCATTATTTTAATGCAGAATGCTAATAAAATGGATAATATGCCTTAGAATGCCAGAAAAAATCGAGAGATTTGTTGTTGTAAATAATGAGAGGATTACTAGTGGAGCGCTCTCCGTATAAACTGAACCGCCGCTAAAAACGACTGACCTCCGGGGAAAACGGCCCGACCTCCTCTAAATTAATATATAATTGAGATATTTACCTTGTAGATTTACATTATTATTGATTCTGGTTTCCAAAATCTTATCCCAAAATGAGGTACCCACGCTGACATTTCTATCCGCTATTTTTAGTATCATGACGTCATTGCTACGCTAGTTGCCAGACTGAAACAACTAGTTTTTGTTTTTTTACGGAATGAACTGTTAAGTCTAGTATTTTAATTATAATTCAATTGTAGCATGTGTGGAAAAAGTAAAATTATGGACATTATTGTTGTATTAGTAATTTTATTAGTATATTGATTTTTTCTTCACTGTGGGCCGACAGTTGCTGCATTCGTGACCGGTGATTAACCTCGTCAACGCTGCGTGGCCTATTCGTTTATATAATCAGTGATGCTTGTTCAGTGGCCTTTTTCAGAGCTAGGCCTAATTACGGGCGATTTTTAGACTTAATTGATCGGCCGTTAGCCTTTTTCATTGCTGCGTATTTTAAAAAAAATGCTCATTCAGCTGCATTTTTTTTTGGCGCTAAATAATCTGTTTACGGTCATTTTAAGCGTTTATTTATTTTTTTAAGCTAGACGTAGATCTAGTTACATTTTTTTTTTTATACAGCTGGCTGTCTAGCATGCCTGATATGTGAACTTTAAAAAAAAAAATGACCGAACTTTAAAAAAAAAATGACCAGAAGTAGGGAAGTATAGGTCTGTTATTCAATTTGCTTGAAGAAGGGGGGGGGGGAGAGAGAGAGAGAGAGAGAGAGAAGTGAAGACACCGACCATCTCGTGTACGCGTGTTCATTCTATGACGTGTACTATAGGTCACGGTGACCCCGCGACCGTGGTGGGATTTTTCATCCATAGGATAGTAAACGTAAGCAAGCAATCACGCGAGTGACGATGTTTGGAGATTTTATTTTAAAAAAATAATCACATACGTCATGTTTTCAAGATGAAAAAAAAAATTTAATGTAAAAAAAAAAAGACACTAATACCATGTATGAACCTCAGCTGCCACGCTGTTGACTCAATACAATGTGAATTGAGTGTAAAATGTATTTGTATTTATAAACTATCATAACTATTACTATCATTTATTTTAAGCATATTTATTAGTTAAAATTAGAATTTGAAATAAAAATACTTATTATGGTCATTTGATTTATGCAGGTGTTCATTACTTCATAAAATGGTATGAATTGAATATCATGTGGAGTAGAATTTAATAAATAATAAAATAACTAGATCTAGTTTTATTATCAACGAGTTGCTTTTTGTTATTTTCCGGTGAGTAAATTACCTAAGCTGACGCAATTACCATGGCGGGAATTAAAAGCTCATGTACACAAGTCCACGACGTAATGTTATGCCGGTCGAGGGCCAAGAACGCTGTTTTGTCATTCATTTTCCATTTTTGATTAATTTTCAAATTCTCTATTTTCTCGTCAACCGAGTAAGCTAGATATTTAAATGAGGTGTCAAATGTTCTCTTAAGGGGTAAGGAAGTTAATGGTGTATTTGAAATAACAGAATATTTTATTTAAAAAAATCCATAATTCAACCTAAAATTTAACCATTGATTTAGGTTTATTATTCATTTATCTACAATATGTGACACAAATATATCGCAATATACTTCTATTAAAGCCTTGACAATGAGGTAACTTTTTCGTACATTAGAAGCCGCGGGCGATTTTACGTACCCAAAACGATAGATTACATCATTACCGATTACCCACATTCTTTAGCAGCTCTAAGTCTAATCTAGAGCAGAACTAGCTATTTAGCTACTTTTAAGTAGGCGTATTAGATTCTACTCGTCAACTACCTACTCATTATTATCTAAATTCTTAATTAAACTTGAGCAGTTAGCTAGACTCATCACTACTCATCAGGATCAGAGTCGACTTGAGATCAAGATCTAATCTAGAAATCTAGATTCTAGATCTAAGCGCTAAAAACATTTTACCTTAAAGTAGTTGCTAAAGGCCCTTCAGAAGTTTCGATTTCAGTGATTAAATGTTCATGGTGAGCTTCTACGGCTTCTTGTCGCAAAGTATCGGCATCTTGAATAGGAATATTTAGCTGTTTCCATTCATCGGCATAGGGTGTTACTTCCGCCATTTTGTCATTATTATTATTTACTCCTGGCACCAATGTTGCCACATCAAAATATTTAAATTCGCCAAATAGAATATATCTATTGGCCTATATTAGTTGTTTACATGATATATCGTGATGTAATCCACATTTCTGACTGAAATTTACATTAAAAAAACTAATTCTACAACAAAAGTAAAATATGCATTAAGTTTATTGTCTCTTTATAAAGTATTTTGTATTGAAATAAACACATTAAAAAAAAAATACTCAATACATCTTAACAATATTGATAAATTGTCTAAACGAAAGCTAATAACTAATAAGTTATGTGCTTATTAAGTTGCAAGGTGGGGTTTCATAGTTTCAAGTGGGGAAAGGGACACAAATTTCTAGATCTAGATTCTAGATTGATCGTAACATTAAAAAGGTATTTGAAATGCTATTCCAACCATGAAACTTAATATTGTGATAAGAAACATACACACACACACACACACAGAAAAATATGTGGGATATTGACAAAGCAACATATTGTCACCGAGTAGATTTTAATCTAAATTAAATCAAAATTGTATCAAAATTGCACCAAAAAATTTATGGTCATTTTCAATTACGGCGGGTCTTTAACGTTTACGAGGAAGTCTATTGCGTATATTAATAGCACTGAATAAATTAAACGTTTTATAAATGGTTATGGCCTTACACAGAAATTACTTTTTTTTAAAAATTCAAACAGTGTATGCCGTCAAATTTTCTAACGTACTCTACCTCTAGTCAAACATCACCAAAAGTCCAAAATCCCTACCCAGAACGCGACGTCATTTGATTGAAAACCCTTTAGTGTGTGTATGTATGTGCATGATGCATCAGCGGAAATTTATATATGAGGATTAACACGATAAAATTATGTCGATGGAAATGTTATTTGCGTAAGGCCGTAAAGAGTAAGTCAAAACGTGCCATTGATCTTATATTTCCCCATAGCCAAAAAGGTTAATTGATTGGGGTATGATTTAATTATATTTTAAAAAATCAATAGTAGGCCTATATTTAACTTTAATCTAATTGCTAGTTGTCCACAGATGCATATCGAATTTCACTAATAAATTATGCGGCATACTTTGGACCCATCGCCATAGGTGGATTCCCGATGTTCTATTCAATGATGCGGTCGTGTCACAAGAGGGGTGAGGAACAGCATGGACAGCGAGTGACATCCATTATTTTTTATTTAAAAAAATACTATTATAAATACAGTGTTATATAGGCACACACACACACATATACATATATATATATATATATATATATATATATATATATATATATATATATATATATATATATATATATATAATTCTCTTCTGGGAGACGCTAAAAAACAAGCTGTAAGCGCGCTCCCTACCATATGCCGCGGGTCGGCTCATATATATATATATATATATATATATATATATATATATATATATATATATATATATATATATATATATATATCATTATATGGGCTATTAAACGTGTGAGTGTGTATACTCCCGTTTGCAAAAATCTATCTACGCTCTGGTGACACAACTACACTTATGTCTTTAAAAATACATTGGTAATTTAAGGACTGTCTAACCCTTACTGTTTGATTGTGTTCCTATAATAATCGTCTAAAGAGATGCGATATGGATAATTTAGCATAAAGTAGATCTATCTATCATTCTAAAATCCGGTGACACCCCTCTGCAAGAATGCAAGATGGTAACATGAGAAGAAATTTTATCCTGGTAACTTTTTTCCATTTTCACCTGCGAAAATTTTCCCCTGTCACATGACTTTTCCATAGGCCAACGAAAGAAAACATTTGACAACTGGACCAGTTGATCACAGTGAATTCAGTCATATGTCATAGATCTAGATCTAGATCTATGTGTCTAAAAACGAACGCAGATACATGGAGGCTTAGATTTTAATCTCACCTGTATCGAATTAAACTTCTAGATTTTAACTTTATTCGAGAAAAATGTTGGATCAAAAGGAACACAAAGATCAAAATGACAATAGTAACAATTCGAACGGGAAATTAAAAAGTAGGCCACTTTTAAGATTTTATCCCTTTTAATTTTATATTTACAAATATCTTTTATTTGATAGCCTTATTGTTTTAAATTTTAGTTTTGCACTTCACTTTAAAGTTAAATATAATTACTATTACCAATATTGATCAATATTCTATGTTGTTGTTTACAGTTTTTTAGAAATGTTGTTTATAATAATTAGCGTGTATTTCGAAAATTGAAAATTCGCTATTTTCGGGAGGAAAAGATACCGATCGACGCGTAATTTTTTACTGAAACTACTTTTTATACTCTGTGTGTGTCTACCAAAAGTTTATTTAGGCCCCTAGCCTATTTCGATTTTAAAATTTTTGTGTTTATAAAAAATTTGGATTAACCTGCCACCATTATTTTTCCTCTTACATTAAAAAAAAAAGTGTCTCCGATATTGGTAGTACACAACTGGATGACGTCATACGCGTCAAATTATATTTTCGGACTTTTCGTCATTTTAATATAAATTGTTAATGTAGTATTTTATTATGAGTTAGACTTATAAAAATTATATTTACTATACACAACTAGGCCTATTAATAATTGAATAAATTATTAGGCATAGGCCTACTGAAAACTTGAATTACAACCACCATGTAGTAGTAGCAAAATATTTTTTTTTTATTATTAGATTTTAACATTTGTGTAAGCCAAGGCCCTACATGTCCAACAATTTCATACCAATACCATTGTCTAAAATAGTGAAAATGTTATAATATAGTTTATATAGGCCCTCTACAAAGGTATTCAGCTGCTTCTTATAGTTAGGCCTATAGATTATCAATATTATTAACCTTGCTTGAACACATTATAGTAAGTTATACAAATTCATCAGTTAAGCTAGTGATACTAATTAATGGAACCATTATCTCTCTTATGATTATTTATTCATTCTAAATATTTAATATGTAATTTAGTGTCTAATATATATATTTATTTATTGACTGCTTACTTCCAATTACTGTTGTTGCACTGTGAATTGCGCAAGTCTAGAGAAAAAACTTCAGCATAAGCTTATTTTATCAGTACATGTATATGAAGGCTTACTCATTGCAAGTTGTTTTTTTCTAGACATGTATAGTATTCATGTGGTAAGTGCAAACATGGTGTTACTCTGACAGATCCACCAGTATAATTTCTTATACAAGACCTGGTTTCAAATTAAAACAAAAGATAAAAATAACAAGAACCAAAATGGTTTGTTTTCCAAAAAATATTTATTTATTAGATTTAGATGCAATTATATAAATTTCAATTATCAATGAAAAGTACAAAGTAATAATGGGTTTAAGTTTAAGGTGTGATCGAGTACAACAAAGTGATTTATATAACATGTTTTAGTTGATGCAAATTAAAAAATGATCAGGTTGAATGAAAGTCATCAGTCCAGGAAAGATACAAAAATCTGCAAAGAAAAAAAAAGTTATTTGATTTGTTTACACTATACACTATACTGTGTATCTAATTAGAATACCATAAGTAAAATATAAAAAAAAAGATTAAAAACATAATACCATGTCATTACATACCAACCTTTATTTTTTAACAAAAAATTTAGCGCACTTTTGAAAAAATAGAAATTATATACATATTGTAAAGACATAAATATTGCAATCATTGCATGTAACTGTAAACATAAAAATATATAACAAAGGAACAAAGCAAATTTAAAATGAAACATTAATTATTTTTTAAAGCTCAAATTTTTAATAATCATGCTGTCCAAGGATTAACAGCAGATTAGGATGTAAAGCAGAGATCACTACTAATCTAGTCAGCTATTAGTGACTCAGCAGGTAGGCAAAAGTCCTCATCTTCATCCTCATCCGGTGCCCAGTAGCCTACAGTGTAGACAACAGACTTGTTCTTTTTAGCTAGTACTCTGTTAATAATCCTCACATAATAGCGATGCACTTTCTGATCATCTAGCTCCCACTTGTCAGTCAGCTGGACACCAACCAGGTCTTTACCACCCACTATTCTTGACAAAGAGGGTTTCCGCTTCTGTCAACACCACGAAATAGGGGATGGTTTACTGAGACATTTGATCCAGACAACATATCATAGATGGAATTTTCAGTATCTCTGCGTTCCATAGCTTCCAACTTTTTCTTCATCTGCTTTATTCGAGATTGAATGTCTGTGTCTATTTTGTGCTGTAACTGGTTTGTGTCTATGACCCAGTCAAACTCCTCAATCAGTTTGAGATTCTCTGCATGAACAATGTCATTCTTTACTGAGATCTTGACCCTTTCTCCTCTTAAAGCATCATCTATCTCCTTCAATACTCTGTCATTGTCAGCAAATCCATCTCCCATTTAACACTATCAATCTTGGTTCTCAATTCTCTTGCTGAAGATGTCCAGTTGTTCTTTGAAACCTAACCTGCAATTTAGCATATTTTATGTTTGAAATCATCAATAACTTACCCTTTCATGCTGTTTCTGCACCAGCCAATACCTGCTTTGACATCTGTTGTTTTTTTTTCTTTTATATAAAATACTTCCTCTTCCAACACTGGATCTGTGTCTGCTTTCTCTGCAATGATTTAGTATCTTTTCTTAGTTTACTTATTGTAGAAAAATATGAATTATAAAGGAAGTTCTGTGCAACTGTATTTTATAGCTGTAAGTTGATGAATCAAGTCATGACGTAGTATACTAAAATAAACAATTAGTGTTAGAAAAAAGTCTGTTACATTAGTAGTCTATTACAAATTACTTACTTAATCCTCATCACTCCCTGTGGAGTATAGGGCAGCAACAAATTCCTGCCATTCCACTCTGTCCTGGGCGAGCCAGTTTAGTTCATGTCAAGTCTTGCCAGCAGCTTGCACTTCTTCTTCCATCTCTCTCCTCCATGTTCCCAGTGGTCTTCCCCTCTTTCATTTTCCAGTGCCATGTTGGGGGAGTCATATTTTGCTCATGCGTAGGACATGGCCCAGCCATCTCCATCTCCTCATTCGAACTTCTGAAAATGCATTTGGAAAATTTAGATATAGATATCTAGGCATAAGTTTTTTTTAAAATAAATAGACTAGGCCTACTAGGTTTATTTCACACACAAAAAAACCATTTGTTTTTAAAATTGTGAGTCTAGTAAAAAGTTACTATTGTTTAGAGTTTAGAGTAGAGGTAAGTTAGAACTAGATCTAGATTTAATTACTTAACACTAAATAGGTAGATCTATAATTAAAAGTAGTCTATAATTAATAATTAGGTAAATAATTATGATCACTTAAAGTAATGTCACTTATCAGAAAGATCTAACCGTGATTCCGATGGCTGAATGATTTCTCACTCAGATTTCTATCAAAGAGCTGCAAGACCACAGACTGAAAAAAAAAGTAGATTAGAGATTCTAGAGTCTATATCTAGAAAATTAGATTAATTTTTTAATAGAGATCTAGATCTTCTAAAATAATTTAGATTAGGCTTATAAAAATAAAATTATACTTAATTGTACTATACTATAGAATATGTATAGAATAAAGAATCTACATCATCTAGATCTATTATTAAATCTAGAGATTCTAGGTTTCATAAATTGATCTAGATCTAGATTCTTGATCTAGTGATAGTGATCTAGCCTCTCCTAGTGATCTAGATCTAGTCTAGAGTCTAGCTTGACGATCATCTGGATCTAATCTAGATTCTAGATCTAATTCTAAGAATCTAGACTAGACTCTAGACTAGATCTAGACTAGAATGATAGAATCTCTAGATCTGGATTTAGATTTCTAGATGATATAATCTGGATCTATCTAGAATTTCTAGAAATTCTAGAGGTCTAGGTCTAGTCTAGCTAGATCTCTAGATCTAGATCTAGATCTAGATTCTAAATCTACCTAATGAGTCCTAATGACACTATTAAACCTTATTACTTTTTTTCGTAAAATAGTTTTTTTTAATAATGCTATTTTTAAAAAACTTATTAAATATACAATATTTTAAAAATCTTTTTAAAATAATGGCGGCTACAAAGCTATCGATTCAGACTTTGCAGGTACATTTAAACGACTTGTTGGTGGGAAATTAGCCGTTTTCAGACTTAATTTAAAGAAAATTTGCAAAACTCTGTCGAACTACCAAAATTTTAAAAAGAACTGGAATCTAATTCAAATAGAAAAAAAGTGATGAAATTACCTCTATTTTTGACAGCAATATTCCGAAGAAAGAAAAACTAAATTAATAAATATCGTCCGCCAAAAAATTTTCCAATATGTCAAGTAAACCCGAAAGGCAGAGAGCGTCAACGAAATGCCGGTTGGAACAAGCCGTTAGTCTATTTTTAGACTCACGCGCGGCGGTGACGGAAGCCTGGGACAAAAAGCGAAAAGGGAAGTCAGCGCCATTTCCAAAATGGTTGCCCTTAGAAATTACGATGCCGTAATACACGCTAATAATATTAATAATTATTTTTTTTTTAATTATTAATTTAATTAATGTCATGTTTCACTTAAAATCAGTACAGTAGGCCCTAATGCCCTAATTTATATTTTCCCAACACTATTTTTAAGTTTTGTTTGTAAAGTCCATTCTTTAAGCCACATACTTACTTTAAGTGTAATCAAGTGCAATGATAGCTGGAAAATACCCTTAAGTTAATTTCTTTTGTTGGGAAGTGTGAGGGCGCTATTATACATTTTTACTGTTCTCTATTAATATTATGCAATCATTTGTTTATCAAATTATCACGTTTTTTATAGCAGAATCTGGGTCAACACAAGAATCTACAATGAAACAAATAAATCATCAACGAATAAGAGACAGAGCTCAGGTATTTTAAAAATACCTCTTTATTTTAATCTTACAATTTTTATGGTTGTTTTACGGGGAGGGAACTGGACACCCCTCATTCTAACCAGGCTGATGTAAATTTGTACTTAGACTCAAATAATTTTTATTTCAGCAACTCAAGTCAGACCTGCTAGACAGTATGAGTGTTCAGCTGGAAGAGTTACTGGATGGCTTTGTATCAACTGTTGAGCAAATAGAGGTTGGGGAGGAGACAAGTGAATTAACGTCAACACAGAAAAAGTCAGTGGCTCTTGTTTTTAAAATACTTGTTGCTGCCATGTTGTGTAACAATACTTGTGGTCTAATGTTGGTGCATTAAAATACTTGTGGTTGTGTTCATGTGATCTGTTGAAACACCAGTGGTCATAATTCTTTGTTTGAATCTGATCAAGATATCACCTTGTTTTGTTGTTGCCTAACATCGCATTATTGCACAATCATTTTTTTAACAGATTAATATTTAAAGGCTTAGACTATAATATATTTAAATAATTTATATATATTCCTTCTAAGGGGAAGAAAGCAAGATCTTCCAGACAAATTGTTTGTGACAAGGCGGTCTGTTTTAACGTAGGAATTTTTTTCTTTTGCTTTAATGTTAATTCAAAATTTTACATTAGACCTGAAACTGAAATATACAAATAAATTCAATCTTTTCTATTTTTGAAATTTCAGTGAACTGTTTGAAATCAGTCACATCAGAACAATCTATCATATATTTGTTGCCATCTTGATTGTGTTTAGCTTAAATACAATCCTCTATGATGTTTTGGAAAAAGGATCGTAAGTCTACCTTAGTTTTCTAATTCTGCTCTGTATACTTTAAATTACATAGCCTCAGCATGCACAATTTCTCTGCCTAAATTCTTTTTTTTTGTAGGCCTATGCACATTTTAAACTGATCATATAAATTTTGAAAAACATTGTTTTTATAATTGATTTGAAGTTTATTACTTATATGTTTCAAATAAATCTGGTTTTAGAGAGGTTCTAATTTATGAACACAGAAGTTTCTTTTTATAAAGTGTTTAACCAATTTTTTACAACATTAAGTTTGTTTGAGTGTTGTAAAACCAGTCAACTATTAACCATTAAACATTTTTTGTCTTTAGATTTAATTTCAACTTTGAAATGATTCAGTGGGCCTTTGGCAAATTTCCCAAGGTCATGGCCATGTGGGTTTTGATGAAAGCAAGTACACTTATCATTGTTTATCCATCCTTTTACTATTGGGCAGCCAATCGTAAGCCTGGTAATGCTGGTAAGTTTTACGAAGATTTGTTTCTACAAACACTAACATTTTAAACTTCTAGATATTTTATTTAGCTAACACATTCCTTTAATATTGATTCAACCTAAACAGATGTGAATTTTTTTTTCTCTAGGATTGTACGATTTTGTATGGATCGGTCTGGTGATCATCTACCAGCTTGCGTTTCTTCTCATTCCATTGTTATACTTGATTGAACATGAGCTCCCTCCTGCATCGTCTGTCATAATAACTTCAGAACAGGTCAGTTCAAGATAGCACTATAAGTATGTCGCCCTTTCCGGAACTTTGCATTATTCATTAAAGCACATTTTTTATTCTTTTGAATTTTCTTCTTTTTTGTTTTGGTAATCATGCTAAAGTATAGTCCTTAAAACTACAGTGTGTTGTATCAGTTAAACAAGTTATTAAAGATAAATACATGTATTACCCAGGATACTGACTTTGTGACAATGATTTCAGTATGTACAAGTACTTCTGGTTGTAATTTTTTTGTCTGTGGGAATTCTCAGTAAAATATATTTATAGACATGCTGTTATGTATCATTGCCCTATTTGTAAAATTAACCGTAGAAAATTTTGTTTTCAGACAAGGTTGATCATGAAAACTCATTCCTTTATTAGAGAGAATACAGCAAGAGTCATGTATCAGAAAAAAGATGATGGTAACTCAAATTGAAAAACTTTATTTATCTAGTAGTTTCACTTCTAGAATCTGTTTAAACTTGTTTTTTATTTTTGATTTAATTTGATGCTTAGTTCAGTAAAATTAATTAACAGTGATGTATAAAAAGTACTTTTTAATTTTTCCAGATAAAAAGAGTGAAAATTCTTGCCCAGATTTTTCAAAGTATCTGTACTTCCTGTTTTGCCCAACTTTGGTGTATCGTGATAACTACCCAAGGTAAAAACACTTAAGTATCTGCGTTTGATTGTTCTGGCTAAATTTTATCTTACAACACGTTCTAATCATAACAACAAATCTTTGGTCCACATTTATTATTGCCTAATAAATGTATATTTATGGTTCAAACAAAAAAATAAGCTGGTTGAACTGAAAGAGATAGTAATGTACATCTATGTTAACATTTGATCATGCGAAAGAGATAGTAATGTACATCTATGTTCACATTTGATCATGTTAAGTTTATTTAGTTTATATGCATGGCTTAATTAGTATTTTTTGGCTGAACTAGTATACTGGGTGGGGGGGGGGGGGGAGACAACAATGACTTTTGTATTAGCAGTCAAAGCTCTACTGTATTATCACGCCCACCACATTCAGTCTATATCCTTGAGATATAAACATGTCATCAACTTTCTCTTCCAGAACTCAGTCGATATCCTGGAGATATGTTGTCACCAACTTTCTTCAGGTCCTTGCCTGTCTTTTCTACATTTACTACATCTTTGAGAGGTTTTGTGTGCCAGTTTTCCAGAACTTCAATGCTGACCACATCACTCCCAAAGGCTTTATACTCTCGGTATTTGGCTGTATGATGCCAGGAACCTTGGTCTTGTTTATTGGTGAGTGCTTGTTTGTTTCCTTTTGTGTGGATCTAACACCAGTATAGATTGTTTTGTTATACTGAGCATGTCTGTGAATGTTGAGTTACAACATTTTAAAGTGGAAATTTAAAATAAAAAAATTAAAGATAGTTTTATTCATGCTTGTAGATTCAGTTTTTTGATGTAGTAGATTTAAACTAATTAAAGATAAGAAATTTTCTGCAACTAACAGCTGTGTGTTTTATTTTCAGCTTTTTTTGCCATATTACATTCCTGGTTAAATGCATTTGCTGAAATGTTAAGATTTGGAGACCGGCTGTTTTATAAGGTTTGTTAATCCCTAATTGTTTTAGAAGGTTGCTACTCCTAACATGTCATTACATCTTTTTTATGTGCATTTGTTTTGGTCTATCATCTAGCAAAAAACATTATCTACACATTGTTTAGCTCAGAATTGAAAAGATTTTGTTTATTGCAGGACTGGTGGAACTCAACAACTTTCTCAAACTACTACAGAACTTGGAATGTGGTGGTTCATGACTGGCTGTACACATACATTTACAAGGATCTGTGTAAGGTAAATATTACCAGTGTAATTCTAGCACCATTTCCATTCACAGACTTAACCAAGGTACTCATTAAACTGAGTGGACAGAGCTCATAACACAAACCAACAGTTACATTGCAGGATCAAGCTGACCATTTGCATTAAAGTTACTAAAACTTTAAATGTGTTGTTTTTTATTGCAATAACTGGTGTACAACTTTTTTTATTTACTTTTTCAGTTCATTGGCCACAGCAATCGATCAGGTGCAATGGCGTGTGTGTTTCTAATTTCAGCAGTCTTCCATGAGTACATCTTGACCTGCACCTTCAAGTTTTTCTACCCAGTTCTCTTTGTAATGTTTGCTGGTGCTGGATGTAAGTTTTCCTGTAGTTACCTGCTTTTTGGCATTTAGTTTAACCTTCCCACAGAACAGTAGTAATAGGCCAGATAGTTTTCTCTGCACAATTGGTTACATCTGTAATTAAAGATTTAATATTTTCTGCTTAATTTTTTTTACTTTGACTTGTTCCATAACAAGGTTTGGTTGTTAAAGTTTTGTACTAGATAATGCAGAGTACAAATGTAATTTGGAATGTTTCCTTTTTTAAAATTTCAGTTGGGTTTATTTTTCTCACGGACAAGGGCTCAAACCGTAGCTGGAATGTGTTTATGTGGGTGGCCCTATTCATTGGAAATGGACTGTTGATGTGCTTATACAGCATGGAGTTTTATGCTCGGCAAAATTGTCCCATCAGAATGGTAATACACTAATAGTCACTTATATGTCACGTAGAATTACGACAGAACTTAAATTTAAAATCTACAACCAAATCATTTAGGGTTTACTTAAGTGGGACAGATTTGAGTTTAAATCAGTGACATGAATCTCAAGGATGTCTTAGAGTCCAACCAGCTCTGATGAGCATCTAACATTAAAATTCTAAAACATAGAATTGACCACACTACCCTTTTGTAGACAACCCTATTTCATCTGCCCATTGACAATTAAGAAGTTCTCGCTACACAAATCTTTTTGTAGGTTTAAAATCTGCACCTTGTTCTAAAATGAGCTATACAGTTTGTTCAGTGATAAAATGCAAGCAGAATGTAAATGCATCTATATTATCCCACTTAGTTTAACCTTACTCTCCTACAGTTGTCTTCTCTTGATGTTTTACCATTCATTCATAGCCAGGTTTTACCATAACAGCTTCTAGTCAGATTGCCAGTTGTAACCATTTTTAATTGTGTACTTAAATATTTTTAAAAATTTTGACCATTTAAAAATTGTTTTCTTCAGGAAAATTTTCTGGATCTTGTCATCCCACGGTCATGGTTTTGTGATCTGCCAAATAAAGAAGTTTAGTCCCCAGACCTCTGCTGTGTGTCTGGATCTATTGCCTGGTGATTTCTGTATGGTTTCTTCTACTAAACTTTGAGGGATATCTGTACAGGTTCTTGTTGAATTCACTGTGGGAGCTTTCAAGAGGATATCTTCATCAGTTTTAATGAGTTGGAAACATTCTTGAATTAAGGACTAAAAAGTTGTGTAGGCCAACTCTACTGTCAGCTGAAAAAATTTCTGACTTTTCTTTTTACTCCTGTTATTTATACTTTGCCAAATGTTTTTTTTATTCTTATAAAGTATGTGATTAATTAGGTTTATATTTAGTTAAAGGTTTAGATGAAAAGTTGTTTATGTTCAGTACCTCAATACTAAACTATTAGTCAGGTTTAGAATTGGTCATATTGAATCATAGTTAAACTCTTCCTAAACAAAGTAATGTATCTTGAAGTCAACCTGTATTTTTATTTTTGATCATTTATCTCATGGCTACTACTTTAATATCAAGTATTTTAGGCTAGTTTCCTATCATTAAACTAGTTTTTTAGGATTGTTCTGAAGCTGAGGTGCATGAAGGGTAGAGGGATTTTTTTTCTACTGCCAAATTTTTTAAATTTTACAATGTTTGTACATAAATTGGAAGGTAAGAAATGTCACAACACTGTTGGAATATTGGTTACAATCTTGTCGTATTGAAATGTACTTGAAAATATTGTGGCATTATTACATGTTGAACTACTGTGGCACTGAGATGAACCAGTGCGTTAAAATCTTGTCACACTGAAATGTACATACAAATATTGTGGGATTGAAATGTACATAAATATATTGTGGTATTTAGATGTATCACTAGTATCAGTGCGTTAAATTCTTGCCACATTCAAATGTACATTATAATTTGGTGGCATTATATGTTGAACTACTCTGGCATTGAGATGAAACAGTGTGTTAAAATCTTGTCACATTCAAATGTTTAGTAAAATATTGTCACATTGAAATGTACATTAAAATATTGTGGCATGTAATATGTTGAACTACTGTTGGAAAACCAACTGCCAACATTGGCGTGGTGCCACAACAATTAGAGCAATGACATGTCAACCAGCTGGCAAATTTCTTCCAGTCCAGTATTTTTGTTGTTACCCCGGTACTCCTTAGTCACTAGTTTTTGCCAGATTGACTGAATGATTTCTAGTTAACCAGTTTTTGCCTGTTTTAAGAATGAATTTAAATTTACTGGTTTTTGCCTGCTTGACTGTGTGAGTTCAAATTTATAGTTTGTACTTGGATGTAAAAATTATAAAAAGTTTAAGAAAATGTGAAATCCAAAAAGAAATCCTACCAAGGTAGAGTTTTTCAAAAGCTGTTAGCTAACTGTTATGTTAGTACAATATGGCATAATTGTGTAGCATATTGATGGTTTGAAATGTATCAACTTTTTCCGTAATTGCAGCTAATTCTGAGGTACATGATGACGTCCTTCCATGTCATGTGTAAAATCTATATTGTCAGGTGCTGACATCAAACATGTCATGTGCTGACATCTAAATGTCACATCACTTTGAGCATGTCATAGTGACCCTGGTCATCTGACTGCCAGATAAACTTGCTGGACATCCTACGACAACATCAAACTATTTTTACACCTAGTGCCTAGAACAAAGTAGCGTACAATTGTTTCTGTACCATCTACCAGATTCTGTATAAAGTTGTTTTTTTTTTTAGTTTAATACATCTTAATGTTACCATCTATAAATAAATGTTAGCTAAATTTTGAAAGTTGTAGCAAAATATAACATGTTCCATCTACTGCGATCTTTTAATAACATGACAAAATATTTACCTGACAGAGTGTGTTGAATTCCACCCTCCCCCACCAGCCATTAATTCTGTATAAAGAGGATAGTATTTCAGACTTGAAGAATCTAATCAATAAACATCTTAGTCTATTAACAAATACAATTTTGTATGGATTATAAATGTAGTGACCAACAAAATGTATTGGCCAGATTTAAATCCATATTTCAACCAACAGAGCCCAAGTTTATTGCCCTGAATGACTAACATCACTGGCAGATTGTTATAATATCTTACCATCATCTCTGGGGCCAGATATTTATATATAAATCACCATCTCTATCTATGGGGCCAGATAGTTAAATATAAATCACCATCTATATCTATGGGGCCAGATATTTATATATAGATCACCATCTATATCTATGGGGCCAGATATTTATATATAGATCACCATCTATATCTATGGGGCCAGATATTTATATTACATGACAAACACGTGAAGCCAGATGAAAATAACACAAGACCATCAACATAGCTTTGGCTAGATTTGTATCCTACCTGTCCCTCAACCTCCAACTGGCCATGCTGTAGAGTGTATTTCACCCTCTGGCCATGCTATAGAGTGTATTTCACCCTCTGGCCATGCTATAGAGTGTATTTCACCCTCTGGCCATGCTATAGAGTGTATTTCACCCTCTCAAGTGGCCATGCTATAGAGTGTATTTCACCCTCTGGCCATGCTGTAGAGTGTATTTCACCCTCTGGCCATGCTATAGAGTGTATTTCACCCTCTGGCCATGCTATAGAGTGTATTTCACCCTCTCAACTGGCCATGCTATAGAGTGTATTTCACCCTCTCAACTGGCCATGCTATAGAGTGTATTTCACCCTCTCAACTGGCCATGCTGTAGAGTGTATTTCACCCTCTGACAATGCTATAGAGTGTATTTCACCCTCTGAGAGTTGAGCTGTTTCACCTATTGTGAGGTCACACAAAATTTTCTTTGTTTACTGCCATTATTGATTAAATGCTAAAAGTATATTCAGCACATTGTTGTGTTATTGTTTGTTGAGTTGGTATGAAAGTGGTAGTTTCATGTTCAGCTGGTGTTAAAGTGATAGTTTTAATGTTTAGCTGGTGTTGAAGTGATAGTTTTAATGTTCAGCTGTTATGATTCTTACAACACATCCCTTTCTCTACTAGTATAACTAGAGACACAGTCAGTGTTATTTACTAAGAAACATCGTCAAGTGGTCAGAACATTAAATAGCCATGCTGCTGGCTCAAGTTATCTCGTGGTCAGCTAAAGTTATCTAGTGGTCAGCTAAAGTTAACACGTGGTTAGATGAAGTTAACATGTGGTCAGCTAAAGTTAACAAACGCTGAGACAATCGGTCGGTAGATGTGAAACAGATGGCCTCTACTTCATCTGCCCTAACTCTTCAGAACAGTACTGATACACTGAGCCCCTCCCCGAATGAAATGGAATTTATATAGAAAACATATACTTTTACCAGTGTCCATCCCCCCTCTAACCCTATAACTCACATAAGGCCCTACATCCCATATGCTAGTTTGCACAAGATAACCCTATAACTCACATAAGGCCGTACATCCCATATGCTAGTTTGCACACTATAACCCTATAACTCACATAAAGCCCTACATCCCATATGCTAGTTTGCACAAGATAACCCTATAACTCACATAAGGCTGTACATCCCATATGCTAGTTTGCACAAGATAACCCTATTACTAACGTGTGGCTCGCTAAATGTTTACATCGAGATTTAGACTTGTTATGACGTAGAAATATTGATTTATTCATGTGTCAGGTGGTGTTTTTACCTAATCAGGTCCCACAAGCTTGAAACAATTTATTGAATTGTCTCCCTTGCTACCAGAATAACAATGAACAGGAAATTTAACTCTTAAAGATTTGTTAAAGTTTTGTTAATAATAGATTAAATTTTTTTTATTACGTTACAAATATTATTATATATTTCCCTTTCCTTTGTGTATTTTAAAGCGCCATTGTATTCATCTGTACTGAACTAGTAATCAGATAGTTTCTTCTGAAAGCTATTTAGTTAGCCTACAGTTCTATAAATAACTACCTCGTTCCAAAATTCGACCGTCGACACTTTAATCCTGCTCCAATATTTTAAACATCCTCACCCCCCCCCACCCCACCCCGGACTTCCCACCCCCAAAACCCAAATATCAGTTCAGCTTGTGATCTACGTTAAAGGCTACTAGTCCAGTGTCATAAGCTTAGGTCAACATTCCTGTGTACTACCTAACCTTTTATTTTTGTTTGCTTTTTTTTTCACGTCTGCTGTCTACTACTGGCTAGTGGGAACTTAAGTATGTTCAATGTGTCTTTTGTATCTGAAATATCGGCAAATATCCCTGTATCTGATACTCTTTCAAAGTGTCTGAAATATCGGCAAAATGTCCCTGTATCTGAGAGATCTTAAAGTTGTTTGAAATATCGGCAAAATGTCCCTGTATCTGAGAGATCTTAAAGTTGTTTGAAATATCGGCTAAATGTCCCTGTATCTGAGAGATCTTAAAGTTGTTTGAAATATCGGCAAAATGTCCCTGTATCTGAGAGATCTTAAAGTTGTTTGAAATATCGGCAAATGTCCCTGTATCTGAGAGATCTTAAAGTTATTTGAAATATCGGCAAAATGTCCTTGTATCTGAGAGATCTTAAAGGTGTCTAAAATATCGGCAAAATGTCCTTAATCTGAGACATCTTAAATATGACTGAAATATCGGCAAAATGTCCTTAATCTGAGAGATCTTACAGGTGTCTGAAATATCGGCAAAATGTCCCTGTATCTGAGACATCTTCAAAGTGTCCCTTGTATCTGAGAGATCTGCTAAAATTTAATTGGTATATCACGAGATCTGCAACTTCCTTTAAATATGTGAAATCTTCAAAATTTCCCCTTTTTTCGGTGAAATCTTCAAAATTTCCCCTTTTTTTCTGTGAGATCTTCAAATTCCCATGTATCTGAGAGATCCAGTAGGGTAGCGAGGGAGGGGCGGGGGGGGGGGGTGACATATGTCCCCGGGCGCCGACCTTAGGGGGCGCCAAAATGGGTTGGAAAAATAAATTGAAAGGTTGAGGGGGGTGCAAATCGAAAGTTTGAGGGGGGGGGGTGCAAATCGAAATCTCGAAAGGGGTGCAAATCGAAAAGTTTGTCCCCGGGCGCCGGGAAGGGTCGCTACGCCTCTGGAGAGATCTGCAAAAATCCATTATATATGTGAATCTTTAACATTTCCCTGTATCTGCGAGATCTTCAAATTTTCCCTCTTATCTCGAAATCTACAAACCAAGATTTCCCTTGTATCTGCGAGATCTGTAAAATCTCAATAGCTGCGACATCCGCGCGTCTTAAAATAGCCACATCCGTTCGTCATGGTATCTCTATTCTCGTGTTAAATTATTTTTTGCACATTAAATTTGAAACAATTGTCCATTCAATTATCACACCAAGTTTGCCACGGCATACGACGTGATTTTGTCACGTCTGGACTGAATCGTGCCGGTAAACAGCAGACATCAACAGCTATTTACTGACAAATTTCCCAGTTCTGCTTGAGTGGTTGTCTGCTGGTTACTGGTGCGAGACGTTATTCAACAACCGAGACGATCCAGAGATACAACCCGAAGCCTCGTCATAACGCCGGTACGTTGCTGTTTTATCATCACATTAACTAAGCACTTATAATTGAACTCATGTAATTTATAATGTACTAGACAAAGAAAGATCTAGGTTTTGAGGTGTTTTTTTACTAAGGGGGGTGGGGGGGATAACATAGTCTATAAATAGATTCATGCGAGGGCTGGATCTAACGTCTATTCCCAGATCCGCCTGTAGCTACGATTGTAGGAAAAAAAGTCACAGGAAAAAAAAAACACAGAAAAAAAGTCACAGGAAAAAAGTCACAGGAAAAAAAGTCACAAATATATATTTGCATGATATTTGTTAATACTCTTATGTATTAAATATTTAGAGAGTGCAAATGAACTTAGGATTAATTAAATGTAATGTAACGTGTGTAGGCTGTATTCGCATAGGAATTTTTTATAATTCATCTAAAAATATTTATTATGAAGTATGTAGATTGTAATTATTTTAAACTTAAGATTAGTAGCATTTAATAGAATGCTCCAAAGTCCACGTTTTTCATCTTGTTTTTTTTTAAAATACCAATATTAAATTACCGTGAAATAGTAAGTTCATCTGACTTGCTGCCCTCAACTCATGGCAACAATAGTTATGTTTAGTTCAACCACCTTTACTGCCCACACAAATACGTAACAAAAGTTGAGATTGTTGTGTTAATTATCTTAGGGTATTTTTACTTACTGTTGTTATAAATCATAATGCTTTAAACGTCTATAAATAATTCATGCTATAAAAAAATACAACCCACAACAATAAACAGACAAAATTTTACAATTCCTAACAAATTAATAAAAATATTTCTAAAAATATTTTTGTGACTTTTTTTCTGTGACTGTATTTCTGTGACTTTTTTCCGATAAAATGTTTCCACTGTGACTTTTTTTTCTGTGACTTTTTTTCCTAGCAAAAACTGTGACTTTTTTTCTGTGTTTTTTTTTTCCTGTGACTTTTTTTCCGTTCACCGTAGCTACACAGCTAAACAGCATGAAATATTTGTAACAAAAAACTGTTAAAAAAGGAAAGTTACCCTTTCAAACCGGCGCGGTCCGTGTGGCAGAGGAAGTAGATTTCACCTGTTTCTGTGACATGCATAAAAAAGATAGTTTAGCCATGACAAATCATTTAAAATGTCCCAAAATTCGAAACAGAGTTGTGAAATTAAGAATAAGATTGGTCTACATCTTTGGAAGAAACTAAAACTCCAAAAGCCACTCAGTAGATTCGTCTCTGAGTGTTGTCAAGCTCCCATTGGTCGCCTGACTGGTCATGTTAACCTGTACTGCAGCAGACGTATCATTAGGCTCTCACTGTACACACACACACACGCCAATACACGCACGCTGTGTATCTCTGACACCATCTGTCCGCGTCCGTTGTTTGTTCAACAGGGAACCTGGTCCTCTAACGTTAAACGTACGTAACGTCTTTCTTTAACAATCCACATCCTGGAGGGTTGAAACACGCGCTTAACAAATTCTCAAAATATTTCTTCCCCTAATTGTAACCTATACGCTGATTTTGACCTTTTTGTGCCTGTACGTCGCCCCCCCCCCCCCCCATTCCACAAACGCAAACACACAGACATAAACATACATTCAGTTGACAAGAATCATTAGCGCATGGTTATACTACAACAGTACAACAGGTGTCGAAAAACAAACCTCAAAAACTGGATGTTGCTATGCTCTAGGATCAATTATTCAAAAATAATTTGCTAGTGTTGCTGGTTGAGAGCTTATGCCGCACGGGTTAGGATTAAAATCATGGATAATCCGAGTTACCAGGATAATCCGAGTTACCAGGAGGAGACAGCCCGGATAAACAATGACAAGAATGGAGTTAACAAGCCGGTCAAAGACAGTGGCATAACTTTTGAAGGTAATTGTGTTTTTTTTTTTGTTAATTGCAATGGCTTGTGTTTTTTTAATGAATTTACTTGTGGTGTTCTGTGCCTGTGTCATGTTTTATCTGTGTCATGTTGTACTTGTGTGTCATATTGTACTTGTGTCATTTTGTACCTGTGGTGTGTCATGTTGTACTTGTGTGTCATATTGTACTTATGTGTCATGTTGTACCTGTATATCCTGCTGTACATGTATGTCCAGTTGTACCTGTGTCATATTGTAAAAATGCATGTTGTACCTGTGTCATGTTGTACCTGATGCATATTGCAAATATTATCTACCACATTATGCTAACGTTGTATCACCCATATATTTTATTATTCACCAGATATTGACAGTAGAGCTCCTATATTATGTTCTGACCATATATTTTACTATTCACCAGATATGAACAGCAGAACCCTTATATTATGTTCTGACCATATATTTTACTATTCCCCAGATATGGGCAGTAGAGCCCCTGTCTTATGTTCCAGCCGTCTATCTCTAGCCATCATCTCATGTCTCGGCTTCATCAACCTCTACGCTCTTCGTGTCAACATGAGCGTTGCCATGGTGTGTATGGTTAACCAAAACCGCCATAAGACAACTCAGGGGGAACCAACTCTAATGTAACGTCGTCACGAGCTAGCGCGTGCCAACAGGTCAACACGACGAGCTCTTCAGCGCTGGAGGTGAGTTGGACGAATGACGTAATCTTGGTCATCAGCATAATTTCTGTCTAGATATCTCAATCAGTTTCTTCCAGGCATCTCTTCGGGGGGGGGGGGGCGGAGCCCGAAAGAGATGGATTTTATATAGTAAACATACACTTTTACTAGTGTCCGCCCCCCCCCCCCCCCGAAAAATGTTGACCGCCCCCCCCCCCCAGAAAATTTCAAGTGCCCCCCCCCCCCCCCGGAGAAAAAAGTCTGGAAGAAACACTGATCTTAATTATTAAAATATGGGGCTTAACAAACAACGGAAGCTGCAGTAAACCTAATTAGAACACAAAAACAGAAGTTTCAGCGAACATCCTTTTGCTTTGCCAATAAAGGATTTATTATCTAATTATGAGCCCCCTATAATAGATTTAGCCTGATTAAGGTCTTTAATCGCACCACGCCGCCGCATAACGCCATATATATATATATATATATATATATATATATATATATATATAATATATATATAGATATATATATATATATATACTAGACTACCCGTCATCCGTTGGATAACTGTGGGTTTCGGGGGCTCATCCATCAAAAAACATCACGTCTGTCACTCAGAGGCATAGCGACCCTTCCCGGCGCCCGGGGACAAACTTTTCGATTTGAAACCCCCCCCCCCCCCCGCAAGATTTCGATTTGCACCCCCCCCCCCCCCCTCAAACTTTTGATGTGCACCCCCCCCCCATTCAAACTTTCGATTTGCACCCCCCCTCAACCTTTCAATTTATTTTTTCCAAAACCATTTTGGCGCCCCAACATATGTCCCCCCACGCGCCCCCCTTCCCCCCTCCACCTCCCCTCCCCCCCCCCCCACCTCCCCTCCCCCTCCCCGCCCCCCCCCCCCCCTCCTCGCTACGCTACTGCAGTGTCACTTATCGTCACAAAAAACAGATCCCACATTCAAAAATATGTTTCTTATCTTTTAAAAACACCGAAAACACCGATTTCGGACTATCCCTTCATATACTGACGTCACATGTGACCTACTCAACTCTACTTCACCTGCCCAGTGTCCCGCCAAGTCTCAGACAACATGTTTTTATCGTTTAAAAAACGATTCCAGCCGAGCATGTCTCTGGACCACACTATCCTTTCATATGCTTAGGACAAAGAAACAGATGAACTCTACTTCACCTGCCTTGTATCCTTCCAAGTTCAGATAGGCAACTTTATCATTCACATCTAAAAAAAAAAAAAAAAATATCATTGACATATTGGTCTAGAACCTGTGCCACCCACATGAGAGCGGGCTACGCTACCAACTTAGCTATTTACACGTGACGTCACAAGTGAATTTTTATACTATACTTATGCAACTTGATTAAGCGCATAGATTCTAGATCTAGGTATAGTAGTACTAACTTTCAAATTAAATTTTATCTTAAATTAGCCAATTCCATAGAAACTTATTATTATCTAAATCTAGATAGAATTATCTATATTCTAGATCTACGACTGAGCTATATCTAGAGTTTACGTTCATAATTTTGCAAAATTAGCAGTATAGAAGCCGCGTATAAATCTTAAATTATGCAAATAGAGGCCATGGAGCGAGCATTTCCTAATTAGCATATTTCATAGCTATACAAACAAAGATTTATATAAAAATAAAGAAGGTCTGAAATTATCTAGATCTAGATAGAATTATCTAGATCTAGATTCTACGACTCGTTTGCTTAAGTCTTAAGTTTAGTTTTTCTTGCTAGATCTAGAATCTAGATCTAGATCTAATCATTAGCTACGCTGATGGGCCCGGAGCGAGCATTTCAAAATTACCATATTCCAAACAAAGATTTATATAAAATAATAAAGGTCTAAAATAGTTTAGTATATAGAAAATCACTATTATCTAAATCTAGATAGAATAGAATTATCTATATTCTAGATCTACGACTGGTTTGCTTAAGTCTCTTTTTTTTTTGGATTGTATTTATAATCAATAAATATTTGATTTGACCTAGATTCTAGATCTAGATCTATAAATAAATAAATAACTTTCTTGGACAGATTGTAGATCTAGAGAAATTTATCGTAAAACTAAATGAAAAAGACAGTTGAAAATTGATATAAGTGTTGGAACGTAATAAATACAGCAAACGGACGTATTGTTAAAGTTATGACCGACAGAAAATTAGATTTGATTTGACCTAGATTCTAGATCTAGATCTATAAATAACTTTCCTTCGACAGCTGATCTTTAGATCTAGAGAAATTTATTGAAAAACTAAATGAAAAAAGACAGTTTAAAAATTGATATAAGTGTTGGGACGTAATAAATACAGCAAACGGACGTATTGTTAAAGTTATGACCGACAGAAAATTAGATTTAGAACGCGTTAAACTTTTGAATGGGAACACAATTTTCTTCAATAGACGCCGCCATTTATTGTACTAAAGAGTAAACAAAAACCTGTGACGTCACCATTCCCACAAAGTTTAGTCAAGGTTTTAACATTTTAAAAAAAAAATGGGTTATTCTGCGTAGGAATAAATCAATAAATTAATTAACGTCTTTAAATAAATTTGTGATTAACAGTCTGTCTGCATAAAAAAATTATTCTCTACCTACATACTATTTTACAGCTTTCCAGATAGAGTCGAACATATCACAATAGTCGATCAGGCAAACAAACAAACAAACAAATAAATATTCAAACATGTAAACAAACTTGACTTTTAGTAGCTATACTAGAATACCCGTCATCCCTTGGATAACTGTGGGTTTCGGGGGTCATCCATCAAAAAACATCACGTCTGTCACTCAGAGGCATAGCGAGCCTTCCCGGCGCCCGGGGACAAACTTTTCGATTTTAACCCCCCCCCAAGATTTTGATTTTCAACCCCCCCCCCTCAAACTTTTGATGTGCACCCCCTCCCCCCCCCCCCACTCAAACTTTCGATTTGAACCCCCCTCAACCTTTCAATTTATTTTTCCAAACCATTTTGGCGCCCCAACATACGTCCCCCCGCCCCCCCCCCCCCTTCACTCCCCCCCGCCTCCCCTCCCCCCCCGCCTCCCCTTTCCCCCCCCCCCCGCCTCCCCTTCCCCCCCCCCCCCCGCCTCCCCTTCCCCCCCCCCCCCCGCCTCCCCACCCGCCCCCCGCCCCCTCCTCGCTACGCTACTGCAGTGTCACTTATCGTCACAAAAACAGAGCACACATTCAAAAATATGTTTCTTATCTTTTAAAAACACCGAAAACACCGATTTCGGACTATCCCTTCATATACTGACGTCACATGTGACCTACTCAACTCTACTTCACCTGCCCAGTGTCCCGCCAAGTCTCAGACAACATGTTTTTATCGTTTAAAAAACGATTCCAGCCG